>NC_063053.1:13622764-13933836 GCF_018812025.1 Megalobrama amblycephala
GTGGCAGGGCTGTGTGTGGTATTCACCAGTGGCTATTTTTTAATGCTTCATGTTTGTAGAGAACTTGATTTGAGCTTATCCCCTACGGTTACCAAATAAAGAGAAAAAGGAAACATGTCACAACCTCATGTCAGTATGTCATGGCATTTAGCTATTTGTGTTTACACTGTAATAGAGAGTAAGTTGCTGCGGCTGGATAGATTTGAGCAAAGCTGCTAAAAAGACATGATGAGTGTTTTCAGTTCTTCCGTATGTTCTCTGTTGGATTCCACTGTTGGATCTTTGATATATGTTGTGCAATAGTCATCTCATTTTATTCGCCTCTCCTCACATCTGCCGGCAGCCACTGAAATTGCATGTTAAAAGTTAAAAGAACACCTGTCACAGGCTTGAAGCTGATGGCAACATAAACACGAGTGCATGCACAGCTTGAGTCAAGCTGCTAAGAGGTCCTTACACTTATTCAGGAAGGAAAGAGAGGAATTAGCTTTCCATCCATCTCCTCTCATGTTTTGAAACGAGGTGGGTCACCCGAAGGTGAACGTAAGAACGCGAGACAGGTCGTGCTATCTTTTATTTTCAGGTTTGCTGACACCAGAATGTAAATTATTTAAGGAGGCCAGACTGGCTCTGACTAGCGTTGTCAACGACGGACAGTGAATCAGGGCAGAAGTCCTGTATATTCCTGCCTTTATTTAAGGCAAGGCAGCATCACAAGCTATTTAATGATAGTTGCTAGTGAAAGTCTTGGGACTGTGCATGTTTTTCTTTTTTACACATCCATTAAACAAATTATTACGGGGACAGATTATCAGTTTTTCATACAGTTCCTTGCACTCCACTAAGCTATTATAACCTCCAAATACTTTTACCATAGTGCACGATTTGTAAACTAATACATGTTGACATTTGCACCATATTACCAGCAACATATGTATGAAGTTCTGATGTAGTAAACTGGTTTAGTAGCTCACCTGGTTCAGCATTGAAACATGAGTCATGATAAAGTTAGCAAATGTGTTTTTATCTCACATTTACTTTTGTTAGCGTTATCGGTTAGTTTAAGGTAGGGTTTAGTGTTGGTGGTATGCTATTTTCCAACATGATAACGCATTCACCAGACATTTAATTTACAAGCTACCACAATACGTACAAAAACCAATGTAATAAAACGTTGCCAGATTCACGTTCATCTGTTTCAGTTAAAACTGAACTCGTTTTTAGTGCCACTCACTAAACAATTGACTTTTAAAGTATTTCGAAAACTGTAAGCAACTTAATATATATATATATATATATATATATATATATATATATATATATATATATATATATATATATATATATATAATATAAAATAATCATTTTATAATTAAATATAATAGAAATTTCTCTACAGACATGTATTTCTAGTGAGCATGGGTTGTAGGGGGCCCATTTTCCCAAATCATGTTATGTATCTTTTTTTTTTTTAACACACATAATGGGTCTGAATTACTTTCCACTTTTTTCCTATTATCCTCTAACTTTCATCAATGGAGGATAGTGCATATGCCAGCGTCTGAAACTAGGTTTCAGACAGCCAACATGAAATCAGACCCTCTCTTGGCAGTGATAATAAGTGCTATTCGATCAGCTCAGAGACAAGGTTATTGCTGAACCAATGCAGTCAAGACGAAAAAGAAGGAAAAGGGCTTAATATTGTGGAGAGGGATAATCATTTTATGCAGAGATTGAAGAGCAAATATTGTATTAACATAAGTCAATTCCTTAATAAAATCCCATTTACACTGAGGTATGTAAGTCAATATTCTAATACTTATAATCTGATAGCACAAAGTCAAATGTAAAATAAAAAGTATATATAAATTAATATAAACTTTTTCAGGGTTCCATGCTACCAATTTTAAAAACTCTGCACAGTCTAGGCACAAAAAAACTGACCTCACTTTTCTCATTCATATTAACCACACAGAGAAAGGCCATTGACAGAGAAGCCGAGATGTTCTTAGAGTCACACTCGTCTGCATTTCCCAGCATACTGCCAGGTTGACCAGGGGTGCTAAACTACAGAGAAAATGGCTCTCTGAGAGCACTTCAGAGTACCTGTACCCTCTCACAGTTCTCTTCACTCAATTCAGCAGATCACAGCAGGTGAATGCTAGCCTCTGTGCTAACGATAATGGATACTTCACTACTGCACTGTCAGCCTCATTGGATGATGCAGTGTGGATCTGTGATAATGATAGTTTAAACAGAACAAGTTCTTGTGATGTCCATAGGTCTTTGCTTGTGTGAAATTTTGGGGTCTGAGAAATGGCTTGGCACTTTAAATCTCTTTTCACTGCAAATCGATTGCATCTTTTTGTGTGTGTGTGTGTGTGTGTGTGTGTGTGTGTGTGTGTGTGTGTGTGTGTGTGTGTGTGTTTAAAGTGGCCACAGGTATGATCATGTACAAAATGGCCAAATGTTACAAGAGGAAAAAATCTATAGTTTCTGCTTTGTTTGAGTGCCAGGAAATTGGCGCTCTCAAATGTCAAATATTCAGTGTGAATCAATGCCCTCCCAGTGCTTTTAAAAGTTTGGTGCATAAGCCACTTCATACTTTGAACAAACACTGCCTCACTTTCTTGCTCGTTTAATTAGGCTTCTGTTCTATAATTCCCACTCTCCAAATATTGTCAATTAAGACATAATATACACAAAGATCTTTTTCAAAAGCTTAGTCTAATTTGCTGCTATAGCTTATGAGTTGCTATTGTGCCCGCAGATAATCACAACCATGCTGATATTCAAGAAAAACAGCATGACTGCTGGTGTGATATTGCTTTTATACAGCAATAATATTGAGAAACTTACCTTTTAGAAGCATTATTTCCAGATACTTTGGAAATAAAGTGTCTAAAAGCTACATTTTCAATATTACTTCAACAAAGCAACAGCAGAATTCAATTCCACACATCTCCAAGCAGCACACTGTAGTGTTGACGTGTTCACAAATGAATCGGTGTTTTGAACGAATCGGTTGAGGGCATGATTCACTGACTCACTGACTTGTTTTGTTCCTGACTGAATCAACATTTTTGAACAAATCATTTGAGAAATTCAATGACTCACCCTGCGTTCCATTCGGAAGGGCTCATCCCTATGCCCTAATCCCTTCAAAGGGTTTACCCTCCGGAGTGAGAGCTTCGAAGGGATGAAGGGTGTAGGGGTCAAAAAAACTCTTCTTTTGGAACGCACTTCAGCGTCATCTTAACGAGACAATCAAGGAGGAGTAGATTGTGCAAGCTGCGCCCTTTGTTTAACGTTACTTTATTTATTTATTTATTTATTTATTTATTTTAGGTTTATCGCACCATGTATATTGTATCTATGTATTTTAAACATTTAAATGGACTGATAAAAGGAGCTGTAATGTATTTTTGTTGAAGTACAATGTCGCTTTGACCATAATAATGTACCAAATCGAACTCGTTTAAATATTATAGTAGTATAGAAAAATACTATACATTTATAGGTAAAATCGAACTCCTAACCTCCTGTTCCCATTCTGTGACGTCAAACAACTTCCCTGTGCAAAGGATCATGGGGGGCCGAAGTGTCCATCAGTTGTACCCTTCGAAATCCTTCATTCCGAAGGGCCCTTTGAAGTGGCCAGTTTTGAGCACTTCGGTTTGGAAAGACCCTTCAATATGGCGGCCATAATTATTTTCACTCCGAAGTGCCCTTCGGAGGGCGATATATCCCGTTTGGAACGCACCGACACTCATAAAGACAGTCGTTTGTTTCATTCCTGGATAAATTAGCGAGTTTAAACGAATCATTGGAGTAACTGATTCAAATGACTCACTTATAAAGATAATCACTTGTCGCCACCTACTGGCATAACAATGTACTATTGTTTAAATATATATTACATTATGGTCAGGTCATTTTGATGCTTCCTGTTGTTCATAGAACTTCAGTGTGAATGATTTGTGGAGTTATTGCATATGCAGCAAATAAAATATCTAAAATAAATGTCCATGTTCACTAAGGTGATTTGCCTCTCTTTGGACTAACGCAGATTAATTCCAAAATATAAACAGAACAGCTGTAAACATAACATGATCAAACACAGCAGCTTGATCTAAATCTCAAAATGCCTATGTGAGCAGCATGGAAACATACTCCAGATCTCATTCCTTTTAATTAGAATTTCTCATGATAAACTATAAGGTTGCTTTAATTGGTAATTATGCATGTGGCTTCTGTACTGTTGTCTGTTGCATTTCCTTTTATGAAATTATAAACTCCATAAATGGGTTCACATAGTTCTCTAGTTGTGATAAACATGCTGAAGCCTGATCATTAGCGGTGCATAGTTAAATGTGCATGTTCTTCTCACATTCTGGAAGAATCTGACAGCTGGAGGCTTGGTATTTATATTTATCTGTGCCTGTAAAGCTGCCTCTTAGTTAGAATGATCTACACCTCCTTACAGCATCCCGTCCCCCTCCCCCATTTGTTCCTGCTAATTAATGACTGTGGTGCTAATTAAAAGCCGGGCAACACTCAATACATTCTGGGTCCTTGAGAAATATTAACATTTTCATTTGCAGGTCTCAGAGACTAATGAATATTCCATTGCAAAATTTCCAAGGAAAATTGTAGGGTTGGGAGGAGCATGAAAGTATGTAAATGTACATAGGTCTATATTTTGCAGAAAAAAAATATTTCACACAGGGAGTCCTGTAACATGACAATGCTCATGGAAAAAAGGGTAGAACAATAGAAATAAAAGGTTTGACCATAGCCTAGTCAAAGACATTGTCATGCTTGGTCAAGAAGTATTTCAGTATTTCATGCTAATACAAACAAAAAACTCTGCCATGGAAGACAGTGTGCACAAGATAGAAGAAAAGCTTTGCATGAAAGAAAGGCCTCCGCTTCGGCCGTATGCTGAGCAACAGGAAGCCTCCTACCGCGTTAAACATGTATCATCTTTATACACAAATAAAGCCTGTGAACAAAATGTCTGTGCTGGGTGAGATAAAAGGGGAGAAGCAGCCCAAATGTGGTCTCTTGGGCACAGTTCCACACCTCCACCTCTTTCCATCCACTCCCCACATTTTAATTGCCACTGTTTGCCAATTGCCACAGCTCATACTGTGCCCATAATGACTGTTCCTCACAATTCTGCCATAGCACTTGATCTCTCTTTTAATGATCCTCCTTCTGTAAATTTGTACTGCACTAGTTTCTTATCTCACAGATCTTTATCAGCTCTGCTTGCCTGTGGACACATTAATTGGGGAGCGATTAATTGACCACAGCTCCTTCAGGCATGACCTATGTAAAGCGCACAGTCACTCCTTTGCACTGCTGATTTGATTACTGACTCGCAGCTCCTTGTGTGCAATTAGTGTAAAATCTTTACTAGCGACACATATGACAGTTACATTCAATTAGTCGTATGTAGATTTCCACTATAGAGTGAGGGATGAGAATTGCTGACATCAGATTGGACAAGGGTGTAAAAATTCTATGACTGTTTTTATTAATAGGAAACATGAGCAGAACAAATTTCTCTGTAAATCATTTGTGAAATCATGCTTATGTTAATTGACACGTTGACAATTTACATAAGATTGGTTTTATAGACGATTCACATAGAAATTTGTTCTGCTTGTGTTTTATGAATGAGGCCCAGTGAATATTTGTTGCTGGTACGCTTAAGATTTAGGGTTTTGACTGGGAAAAGACAGTTATTCAAATGTATGCAAAATTATTCAATTTCATCAGTTTTCTGTGGTTCTTCTGGTAATAAGGAAAAAATCTGAACAATACAGAATGAAAGTCTGTTCCATGAACACAGCAAAACATTATTTGGAACAGTGCTTAATTTGTACACGACAAAAAGAAAGACAGTTACACTGAAACAATTCACTTCAGAGAATTCAAGGCTTGGAAAATTTTGTGAATTATTCAAGTTAGTTAGATTGGGCGATCAGCCAGGACTTGGACTTCTGTGTTTGCAAGTTCCTGACAGACTGTCAGGTTTTTCCGTGGTGGAGATTAATCCTGCAGGTTAAATCATTACACCAGTAGGTGGCGACAAGTGCCTGTCTTTATGAATAATTGAATCATTTATTCAACAGATTCATTCAAAACACTGATTCATTCTGGAACAATCCAAATGGCTGTCTTTATGAGTCATAAATACAGTTATTCATTTTGCTGATTCATTCAATGCACTGAATCATTTAAGGATAAAACACCACTACTGTTTGTGTTGCAATGTGTCAACTATGGCTTCATTTGGAACTATCATTGGCAGAGAAAAACAGATGAAGTGATTGGCAATATTCTTTCAAGGGCCCTTTTCACACCTGCCTCGGTTGGAGCAATTTTTTTTCCCGGTACCTGGCGTGTTTTTCCCTTAGTTTGGATTGTTTCGCCATTTATGAACACAGCAATAATGCTCAAATTCACACCAAAGTAATCAGCCCGAGATTACTTAAACGAGTTTGTCTCGGCCCGATTGAAAACGAACTAAAAAAAAAGCAGTCTGAACCAACGGACCAACAAACCAAGCTGTATCATAATTCATATTACGTAAAAAGCAGCAGTGTCTGATTCTGTGGCTGAGCACATTATTTATTGCAGTTTAAAACCAAAGAGCGCCCATATTCATTGCTCTTCTCTCTTAAACAGGTGCTTTGCAAGAATGCTATCCTGACGACGCCTTTATTCCCGCTATGAATATTACAATCTAAGTCGCTGTTTTGGAATAAAGCAGACAATCTAATTAATATATATTTGTGCTGCTTCTTTCTTAGGGGCCACACAGAATGCAAAAAGAAGGCTGCTGAGCCAGACAAATGAGTTATATTTATTTATGTTGTATATAAAATCAAAAGAGTACAGATTTGGTCTTTTAAAATGTATTTTTTCATGTTTTGAACATATAGTATAAGCAATATGCAGCATTAAATTGAGTACTTGATCCTCTGTAAAAGGATGAAATGTGCTGTATAGCCAACAAAGGCTTATGTTATCTGTTGAGGCTCGTGCGCATGGCGTATGCATATGCTCTGTTTGTACTCTGCCATTTAGAGCCAGGGACATTTTTCTTTGTCACATTGCTCTCCTGACTCAACCAGCTGAAAGCGGGATTAGCCTCCAGTGTCTTTGAAAAGTCAAGAAGTGAGGGAAAAATGAGGATAAAGTGATGACAGAATGGAGAGAGAGCGAGCAAGAGCGAGACAGGCAGAAACACATGGGCAGTTACATGAGCAAGAGAGCTGGAGAGAGAGCAAACAGCTTGGCTGGGAGGGACATGGCATGCATATTTCATATACAAAAGACAAGCATTTCATTTCCATATTTAGTGAACACTGGGAGGACTTATTTGAACAGTCAGGGCTTTGCTGAAGTAGAAAATCAGCAAACTCGCTGTGTACATGTATTTCCAAATCAATCTACAGCCATCTGCAACAGATGCGTGACATGGCACGTCTGGATTTCCTATCTGATTTCCCGAAAACCCTCGAACATTTTTCACTTTGATTGGCTTATCTGTGTCTAGGAGTTTTATCGGTATGAGGTGCACAGGGACCATCCTGGCCCCTGAAACGTGTTTTAATTAGAGTGGTGGGTTGACTTAGTGGTTTAAAAGAATATTCCAGGTTCACTGGAATATTAATTTCCACAAATCTGGATTACAAAAAAGGTTCTTGCAACCAGTTTTATTTTAATATTATTCAATTAATCAGAATATGTATTCATATTTTTAATGAGCTTTTATTTTTATATTTTCAGTTTTCATTTTAATTTAAGTTTAAGAAATTTTGTTAAATGCTTTTGTCTTTTTTTTAAATATTTTTATTTAGCTTTTTATTATTATTTCAGTTTAGTAATTTTAGTACTTCAACTTATATTTTTTCAGTTATTTGCGACAAAATTTCTAATTTTTATGTTTTTTTTATCTAACACGGTTTTATTTTATTTCAGTTTTAATTCAATTAATGAATACAATTTTTATTAGTTTTAGTTGACAATAGCAACATTGCTTACAATGGAAGTGAATGGGGCCAATCCAGAACCGAGAATACTCACTGTTTCAATGCTTTAGCCAAAAGGTTGCTGCTTTATCCCCACAAGGAACAAGCCAAGCACGGCTCTTAACCCCATGGAGACTGTCCCTAAAAATACATAGCTTTAGATAAAAGCGTCTGTTAAATACCTTTTTACTAACTGTGGCTTTCTTTTTTTTTTTCAAATCAGGTGTAAAGAGGGTTTCCAGGGCATTCGCTGTGACCAGTTCCTGCCCAAGACTGATTCCATCCTGTCTGACCCAAGTGAGTGTTCTTGTATTTTGCTTTAATGAATCGGATGCATATAAACACATAAATTTTTTACTCTGCAATGTCTACAGTTAATAGGTAATACCACATGCATATGTATTATACAACCCTTTTAAATTGTTTTGAAATGAACATACAGGGCCACTGATGTGAATAGAGAGAAATGGCTGTATAACTTTCAGCTTCTAACCCAAATGAATGCTTAACCTCTGTGGACCATAATGCATTTATGCATTCATTTGCCAATAACAACAAGGCTTTGCAGTTTGCAGTCTTACAGACACTGTTGTCATAGAAACCTTGTCATTACCAAAGTGTCATAACATTTTCATATTTTCCTGACAGGAACAGATTTCTAGATTTTCCCACCCACTCAGCTAATGGCTGTATATTCACACGCTTCTACCAAACTTCAATGTTTCTTTTCTGAATGATGTATACCATTTTCTTGAATATGACAATGTGTGCCTGCATGCATACATGTTTGTGTGTGTGTGTGTGTGTGTGTGTGTGTGTGTGTGTGTGTGTGTGTGTGTGTGTGTGTGTGTGTGTGTGTGTGTGTGTGCGTGTGTGTGCGTGTGTGTGTGTGTGTGTGTGTGTGTGTGTGTGTGTGCGTATGCACAGGTAGTGATTGCATGTTGTGTGCAGTGAGTAAGCCCACTTGATGAGTCACAAATGGAGCATGATTATGAGGGGTTCTGTTTGTTGACCTTCTTATACAGATCTATCAGTGCCATTTTTTATGAAGGATAATAAAATGAGCTGCTCAAGAATGCGCAGTGTGCACGTGATAATTGGTGAAAACCGAATGCGATCCCACCAGATCAGAATGCAAAGCACACACACTTGTACTAAACAGAAACACACAAATACATCCACACTCATATACCCACATTTAACAGGATAACATTCATTTTTTATATCCATAAAAATATTAGTATAGCACATTTTTTATTTATACACACACACACACACTACGGCAGCGGGGAAGATGCTTCTGCATTAATTTGCCTTATTTTGATGTTATGTTCAGCTTTTACCTAAAACCTACCACATTTAGATGTTAATACACAAACATGGACATGTCCACATTCAAGCATTTCATACAATGGGCTTAAACATCTCACCCTTTTACAGCAGATTTCATTCAGGGATTGTTGTGACAGTTGTGACCTAAATATGATTTTCATTTACAATAGTAAACCCTAAAACTCAGCATTAGTAACTTTTTTGCACCACGCTGGTTCACAAATGAATCATTCAGTGCGATTTGCGAACCGATTTAACAGGTTAATTGAAAAGAATCAGCTCGTTGTGTGCATCAGAACGGGTGATTGATTGATTGATTGATTGATTGATTGATTGATTGATTGATTGATTTTTCACAACTTTATTTTTAAAAATTCAAATCAGTCTTATAATATGCAGAAATTGAATTTATAATAGATAGGTAAATCCAACACTGTTCTCCATTTAAACACAGTGTGAAAACAGAAAGGTGAGATTTCTCTAAAAATGGATTTCACCCATTGATATATAGCACATTGCATGGGCTGTCTGCATTTCGTTTAGCTAGCTTCACTAAAGGGATGATAAAAATCAGGTAACGGTGCAAATGTGCCCATGGCGTGATGATATATAATAATGTGTGTGGCATTGTTCATAAGCATAGCATTTTGCTCTGGTCTGTTTCTGTTTCTTCTACTTCACTTGAAGGTTAATGAACAACAATGTAATCTTCTGAATGGCACCCTGACGGAGTTTGGCACAGATTTGCACTAGAAGGCTGCCAAGTCTTAGCCACTTCTTATCACTTTTGGCACAGAGACAAGGAGCCACCTATTGGACATACAAAAAATAGAATTAAGCACAGCAGAGTAACCAATTTCAGACATGTCACAACAGCAAATTGTGAATAATGAGCTTACCACTCAATTCAGACAATAATAGCTCTGTTGCAGGATAATTTAGCGCCATGACAAATGGCTATTGTGGGATAAAAGCCGCACACATATTTTATGTTGGGCAACTAGTCACAACACATCGTTTTATACATGTGACCCTCTACATACAGGTTACAAACATATTGCAGGATGACTTACTGTGCTTTTACTCCTCTTAAATTTCTGTAATCTCACTGGTATCCCTTCTGTTCAGATGGCGCTCTTGCCTGTTTAGATTCACAACATCTTTATCAGCACAGAAAAAAGTAGACAGGCTTTCAGTGTTTAAAGTTTGAGATGCCGGTAATGGGTTCACTGACAGGACAGGCACACACAGCTAGTGTCTCTCCACCACTCTTAAAAGCAACATTCACAGAGGACAGGGACATCCAGGGTCACTGTGTCCTTGAGTTAGATGGGCATGGCTTTCATCACACATCTCTCGACCTTATTTCCTTTCCGCTGTGTCTGTATCCCTCCAACCTCTGTCTGATAATCTTCAATGGTAAAATTGCAACAGTTACTGTACAAAATGAATTCTGTCATCATTTACTCACCCTCAGGCCTACATGAATTACTTTCTTCTGTGGAATACAAAAGAAAAATGTTCCAACTCTTTTTGTCCATAACATAAAAAAGTCTGTGGGGTCCAAAATAACATTGGACCTTATGTACCTCCATTGTATGGTTTTGTGTTGCACAGTAGAAATAAAGTTATTCAGGTTTGGAGTAAATTATCATCATTATTTTTTTTTTTTTTTTGGGGGGGGGGGGGTGAACTATCCCTCTCAGTATTATTTTTGGGATGTAAAATACTTTGCTCAAGTACTACTAAAATTGAATACTTTCACTTTTACTCAATTGCATTTTGAAGGGTAAAAATTATACATATTAAACTTGATAAGGGTTAAAGGGTTAGTTCACCCAAAAAAAAAATTCTGTCATTTATTACTCACCCTCATGCCGTTCCACACCCGTAAGACCTTCGTTAATCTTCGGAACGCAAATTAAGATATTTTTGCTGAAATCCGATGGCTCCGTGAGGCCTGCATAGGGAGCAATGACATTTCCTCTCTCAAGATCCATAAAGGTACTAAAAACATATTTAAATCAGTTCATTTGAGTACAGAGGTTCAACATTAATATTATAAAGCGACGAGAATATTTTTGGTGCGCCAAAAAAACAAAATAATGACTTGTATAGTGATGGCCAATTTCAAAACACTGCTTCATGAAGCTTCAGAGCATTATGAATCAGCGTGTCGAATCAGCAGTTCCGAGCGGCAAAGTCACGTGATTTCAGCAGTTTGGCGGTTTGACACATGATCCGAATCATGATTCGACACAGAAGAATCATAACACTCCGAAGCTTCCTGAAGCAGTGTTTTGAAATCGGCCATCACTAAATAAGTCATTATTTTGTTTTTTTTGGCGCACCAAAAATATTCTCCTCGCATTATAATATTAATATTGAACCACTGTACTCACATGAACTGATTTGAATATGTTTTTAGTACATTAATGGATCTTGAGAGAGGAAATTGCTGTCAATGTCATTGCTGGCTATGGAGGCCTAAAGACTAACGAAGGTCTTACGGGTGTGGAACAGCATGAGAGTGAGTAATAAATGGCATTATTTTCATTTTTGGGTGAACTAACCCTTTAAGGTCATAAAAGGTAATCAAGATTTAAAATATTCTGGTTTAAAGCGCAACAAAATCTGTGTTGGAGAATTTCAGTTCATCCCTCAGTTTGTAAAATAGAACAGGAAATGTATTTACAGTAATGCACTTAAAATAAAGGCCTAAGAGGCAAGAGATAGCCAGAGGGTTTGAAAGCAGTATATTTTTGATATAGCACATTTATTATTTTAGTTTGTCATTTCAGCTGTATGTTGTCTAAAGTGTCTTGGCGGTAGATGGTAGTAGATGGGGCTACTTTTAGTAGAGGAGCTGTAGTTATGTAATTTCTTTGGGTAGATTTGGAGTTCATGAATAGTTATGTCCTCTCCTTTCCTGGTATCTTTGCGGGGAAGGATAAGTTAGATGCACTCTTCTTCCATCTACATTTTTCTGCCTTTTGCTTGGATCCAACCAACCCGTCTCACAGTGTCATATATATTCATCAAAGCACCTGACCTAGGGTCAACAAGAACATATATGCTGAATTATTACAATCATTTTCTGAATTGCATCAAGATCAGGCAGCCAGATCCAAACATTTGAAAAGCAAGGCTGCACTCTAAGTGAATTATGAAAGATTCAAAATAAGACAATGCCAGACACGCTATTTGAAATGCGCATGTAGTCTCTGAATATGATTTTTTCATTGTGTTGAGTCTAGAAGATCAAAATCTCTTGTATATGGAATGGATTCATTTTTGCTGTAGTTAAAGTTAAACTAAGATAGAGAACTCTCTTGATCATTCTTCATCATCTATCAGTTCTTGATCCTTTTGATGGAAAGATGCGCACACTATAAAGACATACTTTTCACAGGCAACAGGATAAGATGAACGGTTTTCTCTTTAAACATCAGAGATTTTATATGAATGTCCCCGTAGAGCCATCAGTTGCCATTGTGCATTTAAAGAGATTCCAAAAAAAACATGAACACAGACACAATAACTGTTTTTATCCTTTCACCCTTCTTAATCATCTTTGTTTCCGAACATAAAATGTGCTAGTTTCTGCCTTTTGACAAAAAATATCCTTTAAATATGATAAAATGGAGGATTTTAGTGAATTTTACTCTGACTGAAATGGCAACTAGTTTTAGTCAAGCGTTATGTTTGTGCTCAGAGCTGTACAGATACTGTATTATGCTGCTACTCAGGCTTGGAAAAGAAAATAACTTTCACATTATCTTTCCCTTCAAGACTTTTGCACTTTGAAGTACGGAGGGTTTCAAAATGTTATTAAAGTCTTACACAAATATTTCTCTATGACGCCTCACTTTTTCAGAACAAACAGTGCGTATGATTTGATCGGGTGTCTGTTTTTCCTTTCACCATTACACAAGCTTGGCAAGGAGGCAATTGTTGGGGCAACACACGAATGGATTGCAGTCTCTAGAGCCAATTTACCTTACCGCTTGGGAAAGTACAACACAAGCGTAAAGGGAAATTTTATATTGATTGCAGCAATTCATCTGTTGAGACCCAGTGCAATTCTGCTTGTTCACACTTGTAAAATATTTATCCGTAATGCTTCCGGATGGGTTATTTACAGTGAGATATAGATCTTGACAGCATGCCTCATAGTAAAAAATAGGTGGATTGTATGCTAACTTCTACTGTATATTGTCACAGTGTTCTCTACGTTACGGTCTCCTTGGAAACCTGCCATGTAGGCATGGTTACAAGGGCTATGTTATAGAATAAAACGCATGTAGCGAAGCTAATTCTCAAACTGTTGAGCTTCTATTAGCTAACTACCTGAAGACGGTCATCTTTTTGCATTTTCCTACGATAACTCAATTTAGCATCCATCTGGCATCAATTCAGGCAAATGTCAGGAATGCTCAATGCATCTGATTTACAGCAATCATGTACGACATGATTTATGCACTCAGGGTTTAATACACATCACCACTTTGTGCCGTGTACATTTCTATTCTGCTTGATTGACAGCAACCTATTAGCTCTCAATTTCACGCGTCTCTGAAGGGACCTGCTGTTTATTTGTGGAGTTATCTGTTTGTTATTGTTACTTTGAGAGCCTCCTTCTAATTTCAAAGCCTTATGAGAGCAGATCCCTCATTTTGGTTGCCCAGATTCCCTGCTGATCACAATGTCTGTTTACTGAAAAGTGAGTCAGTGGTTATTAACAGTCTCTTTGTGAGGATGGCTCTGCCAGAGGCAGCAGGTGAGAGGGGGTAAGTAATTGTCAGAGTTGCTGATTAGAGTGGGTTCTCACAGCCTTTGGGCTCCTTATATTTGAATGATTTCGGCTACAAGAGCTTCTTGTCATCATTTCAGCCTCTCTGTCTAGATGACAGTGTTATTTGCCTTTTGTAACTTTTCATTTAAAGGGCAAGTCACAGGCATGATTAGTTATCAAAGACAGTGGCATCATGTTCATACGTGGTTCTCTATGCAGCAGATTATGTAAATCGAGCTGATATAATTTCTCTGTAATAATCAGGAAATGTCACCCACTTGCTATTAGAAGTGGAAATCTTCAGATACCTTGGGATTCGATTCAATTTTTGTAGTGTCAAATGGACTTATATGTTTCCCCTTGAACTTCACCAAGTAATGCAGGTTCTTGCCAATTTTTTTCCATGCTAAAGGCCTACCGTCTCCTCTGAAATAGAATAGAGTCTAGAATAGGGTTCGGTGTAAGTGAAATATCATACCAGAGCATCATAATTATCATTGTCAGTCAATGCATGTCTTCTGTGGCCTCGCATAAGAACGATCTACTTTCGTTTCGAGCGTCTTATTATGTCCCACGATTGTGATTTGTGTAAATAATTTATTCCCTTTAAAATATAGAATTAATGGCACAGAACATTGCTTTTAAGATGTTAAAGCTCATTCTGCCTTTTTACCTTTGACTGTTTAACATATCTGAAGGCTTAAAACTTTTTTTATGTATATTCCATTTAATTTCATTCAATTATTATTATCAATTCTGTATATTAAATTTTGTGGCTCAATCCAGAATTGCACGATAAAACGTTGAATTGATTCTCCCCCCTTCTTTGCTCACTATCCCAAAAAGTTTAAAATATCAAGTTCACTTTAACTAACTAACACTCTCATCTTGTCTCATCTCATCTGTTCGTGGTTTCACACACGTCTGCGTCTTTTCAGATCTGTCTCTACTGGCAGACATCCTCTTCTCATTTCACAGTGCTGGGCTCTGTCAGTCCGCTAGCCTCCTTAGTGTCTAAACATTATGAGGCTCTCCTTTAATAATTCTTCCTAAGCCTCTCAATCTCCCCAGCGTCCCTAGACTGTCAATCAGCCTCATAGGCATCCTCTGCTCACCTTTATTCGCAAGCCACGAGCACTTCAGAGTTATTACCCATAATGCCCTGGGAGGAACACAGCATCATCCTTACGATGACAAACAATGGGGAGCTGAAGATAGTGTTGACAGGTACAGTCTGTCTGGCGGTTCATAAAAGACTTTTGTAACTCTGATGTTACATGAATAGCAAAGGAAAGTAAAGACAGAAGTGAAGGGAGGAGAAAAGGACAGTAATTGGTTCTATCCTGCTGGGTCTGTCCACCAGTTGTCTCAGCGTATCCAATGATCATTTCCGCCTCAGAATACTGGACAAACTTTGCCATTTCACTTGTAATGGCAGCTGTTACGGCAAGTATTTCTTTGTTACCGCTTAAACTGATGGTAATACTGACCACAAAGTGAGAATAAAGGTCACGGTAGTGCTTCAGCAGAAGACGTTATGCTCGTGTGGCTTTAATGGTAGTGATGAAAATTGATATCTTAATGGCTCATTCTATCACATTTGAAGATGCTAAGAGGGTCTGTTTCCTCGCTCAAACACTTTTGTCAGAGACATACACTACAGTGATTATATAAAGTGTGAACAAGCTGTACTTGCTTCTAACTTTGTTTGCTCACACTGGAGTACAACTTACGTAGACAGCCTGTGTTTGTTGAATATAATTCGGAAGTTTTCTGTGGACAAACTTGTGGTCAAGGCTTTTGAGAGTATCATAGCGTAGAACTAGATACCCTCCATTTTAAGCCTGGCCTGTTGCTTTCCGTAGATTCCTGTGATCCTATTTGAAGACCACAAATCATTTTTACTCACCCATATCTTTAGTATAGATCTGGTTGAACATGACCTATGAGCCACAGAGAGACCATTTTGCACTCACTGTAGTCATTATTCATGACTGTCGAGATCCCATGGCCCTGCCTGTTCTCATCCCATACAGCTGTCCAATTTAGACTTTGCTTTTTTCCTGTCTGTGTCATCCACTGGTGTGTCATGAAACTGTCTCAAATGCTTGTGAAAAGATCCTTGAGACCGATGTTAGCCTTAGGCAGCTAGTTTAGCTTTAGCTGAGTCACCCATATCCATTCTGCCCACAAATATGTATGTTAGTCAATCCTTTTGTGTGTGTGTTTACATTTGCGTGCAAAGGCATGGAAAGAGAAAGGCAGATAAAGTGCTGTTTGACATTAGACCCTAATTTTGATTGCAGAAGTCCACCTGTAAAGCTGAATCATCAGTTTGAGTGAACTTTTTATTAGGTCTCTAACTTGAACGTTAATAGGATCTGTTGTTCACACAACTTGTAGATAAAATCCTGACAGTCTTCAAGAAATGAAATTAGCACCGCAGGTGCTTTATGCTTCAGTGTATCTGTTTGGAATTGGATGCAGAAAATGTTTACCAGTAATGGCATTCAATAATCTCTGAGGCAGAGGCTTTCAACCTTGGGGTCACAATCCCAAATAGGCTCACCAGAGACACTGATGGGGTCTCAGGAGAGTTTTATGAATTGTATTTGTTGTATATTTCAAAATGTTTTTAGCATATTTTTTTGCAGTAGGCTAGAATTATAATATATACTATTCAAAAAGACTTAATTGAATTTAAACCATTTATTTAAAGTCAGAATAAAACAGAAGTTACATATTTTTTCCCCCTATTGTGACGTATACCTGAGTAAAATGGCTTCTGGAATGAGAAAAATGTAGGGCATGATTTGATTTTGTCCTTCTGGAATTGATTGGATCGTAGGCATTGCTGACTAAACGGAGGCAGTACGTTGTGGAGGATATTTTGTCCCTCGTTCTGCCGAGACAAACTTCATGAAGAGAACAGACATGATTTCGAGAGGAAGGTGAAGGGTAGGTTAACGTTTTTGATTGAAGATTACAAGGGCATATGAATTTTTTTAAAAATAACGATGTGCACAGATAAGTCATTTATTATAAGCACTGCAACGTTCTATAAAAAATAGGAATTGTCAATTTTGATTTCATGATGACTTTAAATGTTATTTTGCTAAGATTTGTGTGTGTGGTCGTGTAGGCCTGGATGCAAAGGTCAAAACACACCACCTCACGAGGTGCAAAAAAGATGAATATGCATAAGTGTCACTGACACCCTTAAGATGTGTGTACTGTTTGCTAGCACTTATTTGTGTGAAGCAGGATTTAGCTATCTTGTTTGCATTACATTGCAGGACCAAATATTGTTCCAAGTTGGATAGAACAGCAGAGATGAGATGAATACGCTTTTAATTATCGTGTCAGACATTGACAAGCTGCAGCGCGACACACAACCCTCAATCCTCCCATTAGACAGGATGAGTGCCAATGAAGGGATGCCCAAATGATTTGTTTCAGTTACAGAGTCAATAATTATACAATTGGCAAAATGTCTTCTTATTTTTAACAACACAATTTGCTGTCTGTGAAATCTTAAAGTGTATAGCTTAATGCTGTGACAGGGGTGGGGTGGGGGTTCGTACGGATCTTGGCACCTGAAAAAATGGGTCATGGACCTAAAAAGGTTGAAAACCCCATAGAAATATTTCACTAGAATGCGTTTGCATCTGGTGTGAAAAAGCTTTTTCGTCAGTTTTTACACCTCCATTTTGTGAAACACAGTCTTTCACTATCTCGCTCTCTTTCTCTGTCATCCTCTATTTCTCACAGAGTTTCTTGGAGGTTTTTTGGAGTCACAAAGTCTGTGTGTGAGATTTGGTGGTATTCTCAGTGAAAGCAGGTTGGGGGTATTGGGTGAACATTGTGTCTGGCCTTTCAGGAGCTTAGTTTAATCTCTGATTTGTAAAGCAGGGTGGCAAAACACTTTCGCTGTCCAGCTGTGACCGCTCAGCCAGGCCGGCGTGACCATTTCTGATATTTTTCACTTGTAATTATTGTTTGTATTAGAGAAAAGGGCAAGGAAATCTAACAACATGAGAGGGGTTTTTTTTCTTTCTTTTACCAGCAGGCTTTCTTGGTGTGATGAGAGCTGATTTCATGAAAATCAGCTCTCTATAGCAACCAAAGTTGCTATAATGGCAGACATTGAATAATGCAACTAGATATCACAGATTTTAATTGACAGAATCAATACTGTACCCATACCCCAATACACTGATATGTATATGTAGTTACTGTATTTATCTAAGGCTTGATTTGAACAGGACAAGAGTATTGAAAAGTCCTTCAGCACAATAGTGCATGCTGTTATTCACAAGCTGCAGGATTATGAGCAAATAAGACTATATGGTATGTGGAGATATTTGATTAGCCTTTGTTATCCATTTTCTTTTAGAGAGTGGTAGTAGTTTATGGTAGTAGTTTATGATCATGATAAAAAATTTTAACCTATCATGCCGCAGCTTCAGCTTTAAAATTCCACGTCAGCCTATCATTCCGCATGTTCATTGAGCTATTGTGTCAACCCTCTCCTCCACTCGGCCACAAGTCTCACCTGGAGGTGGAACAACTTTTTTTTTTTTACAATAAGTTGACATTTATATGATTAAAGTTGAGTCGACAACGTAGACTAGTCGCTGATGACATCATTAATGAACAAATAACGACGTTAAACTTATAGGGCCCTATAATACACCCAGCGCAATGCGACGCAAGGCACAGCGCAAGTGTGTTTGCTAGTTTGCGTCCGGCGCTGTTCGTGTTTTCCCGTTCAGCGCCACATCCTTAAATTAGTAAATGCATTTACGCCAGTTAGTGCGACTCAAACCTGGTCTAAAGTCTAAAGTCAATGGCGCAAAATTTTTTTGTTAGAGCGCGTTGGTACAAACTGCGCCTGTGGGCGCGTCCACAGTGCGCGTTGACTTTGCTTATTACACACAGGGATGCGCATCACACAAACATGCCAAATATTAAAAACAAAAGGATTACAGTGTAAAAGAATATTATTGTGTAGGCTACATAAATATAAAAATGTAATGATGAATAGTCATTGCATGTATTAGAATTAGGCTACCTATTTTCAATTCAGCCTATTACTACTTGTAATCATGAACAAAATTGGCTAATTAATTGAACAATCGTGCCAATACACACACATATATATTAACTGACTCATCGCGTATACGCCATGTAAATAGCAATCCGCCATGGCGTGAGCGCATCTCGCTCTTAAAGGGAATGGGAGATGACACTCTGATTGGTTTATTGAACGTTACGCCCATTACTCATTAAGAGAATAGGGACAACCCATTTCAAAAATGCGCCCCGGCGCACGGACCGTTTTTCCGTCGTTAAAATAGCAAAAGTGGATTTGGACACGCCCTGAGTGCACCTGCGCTGTGCGCTTTACAATTTGCATTTAGATCGTTAAAATAGGGCCCAAAGGGTAAGACCTTTTCGGAACGTAAAATAAAAAAAATAAATGAAGCTTTTTGATGAAATCCGAGAGAGCTTTTTTATCTCCTATAGAAAGCAATGAAATGACCACATTCAAGGTCCAGAAAAGTAGTAAAGACATCGTTAAACTAGACAACGTGACTTCAGTGGTTTAACCTTTAATGTTATGAAGCGACGAGAATACTATTTTTGCACAAAAACAAAACAAAAATAATGACTTTATTCAACAATTTCCTATCTACCCAGTTTATATTGAAGACACATTCCAGAGCTTCCGTGTTTTTCGTCACCTACTCCAGCATCACATGATGCACATGGTGCTCACATGAACAGCGTCGGCCAATACTGAGCCAGCGTTTGGATGTAAACACTGAAGTGCTGCACTGCGTCAACTGCGTAGGAGACTGACAGGGTAGAGAAGAAATTATTGAAAAAAGTCATTATTTTTGTTCTGTTTTTGCGCACAAAAAGTATTCTCGTCGCTTCATAACATTAAGGTTGAACCACTGTAGTCACATGGACAATTTTAACGATGTCTTTACTACTTCTCTGGACTTTGACTGTAGTAATTTCGTTGTTTTCTATGGGAGATAATAAAACGCTCAGATTTCATTAAAAATATATTAATTTGTGTTCCGAAGATGAATGAAGGTCTTGCGGTGTGTGGGGTAAGTTCTCATCCCCGCCGAATTCTCTAGGCAGGATCTGACGGTTAGATATAATCCTGTTGGCAGAATTTTATCAGGCCATTGTGCGGAAGTCACGACCAAGAATACATACATTTTTCCTGTATTTATGCTCTTTGTGAGTCTTTCTGCTGGCACTAAGAACTATCACATTGCTTGTTTTGGAGCAGGAGCCCAACTGGTCATCTGGAGTCTGCAGTCCGTTTTGGAGATATCCATTGCATTTTCCATTAATACTTCGTTGCGTAGAGGAGAGGACAGGAGGGAGTGATGGGATAAAGACCAGGGGTGACCTTTGTGTGTCTTTGTGTAAGCAAGAGAGAGAAAAAACAGTTTAATTTCTTGACAGCATGTCATCTTCATGAGGAAACCCACAATTTATCATGCTTGTGGCATTTGTGGATGACCACATTAGTAAAACTTAAGAATCAGGTTTAGATATTTCTGGAAATCCATTGCAATTCTACTCACATTTAGTCTGGTTGTAATATTGGAAATTTTATTGCATTATGCACAGTATTCTTCGCCACTGATGAATAATTACTAGTCTGTAACATTTTATCTCATGCTAATCTATGCACTGCTGCCTAAGCTTTTATTGTATCTCCAAATCTACAAGTAATTAATGTTGGGCTAAAACATTCTGGTTGCGAGGAGCATTGAGTATTCCAGGGATGAACAACTGAATGACTCTGAGACTGCTCAGGGGCTTTCTCTACTTTAGATGTGAATCTAAACTGATTCTATTGCCATGGCAATCTCAAAGCCACCCACTCATATGTGAAAGCTCACATGCACATATGCATCCAAAACTCATCCAGGCATTCACTCTGATGTTGTTGGTGTAAGTAAATGGGGTTCAGCTGGTCGTTTGTAGCCTCAGGCTCTCTATGGGTAGAGAGTTTATGGTCTCTTGTGGGTTCATCTACATCTTTCTTTTCAGATCAGGAGTGAAGAAATGCATTTAGTTTTGTTTTAAAGGTTCTGCAGCTGAAACCGCCTGTCTTAATAGGTAAAGCATTAACATTTAAGTAGCAATGAACATCGCTCAGTCAGGTCTCATTAAGTCTCATTGAGTTGTATTGCTCAAAGATAAGATTAGATTCTGACACAACCATTGCATAAATCATACTTAAATTAAATCCAAGAAATGGTTATTTTGTGTTTTATAGATTCGGAGCTATAATTCATGACTTATGGTGCACTGGGAGTCAACCTAGACAGAGGGCTGCCTCAGCTATTCTAAAAACTCACTTATTCAGTATCTTGACTCAGTGAATGATAACATATAGCAAACATGGCTACTTATCTTTGTGCTCATTGGTATGACAGTTTGTAAAGGTAAAACACAAATTGGTTGGTGTCCATTACTTCTTCATGAGTGTTTTATTTATTTTTACAGGATGTTTATAATTGGACATGCATAAATAAGTTTTTTTTTTTATTTACATCCATTCCACATACCATTTAACATTTCTGAGGTTGGTAAAAAAAAAAAAAAAAAAAAAAAAAAAGTAATATTTTGGAAAGAAACTTCTTAAGCTCATAAAGGCTGCCTTTATTTATAATTAATTCATAACATGGCAAAGCTGAATTTTCAGCAGCCATTACTCCAGTTCTCAGTGTCACACGATCCTTCATAATAACATTTCTTATTATCATCATTGTTAAAAAATTCATCATTGTTTTTTGTGGAACTCTTTGATCAATAGAAAGTTCAAAACAACATTTACTTTAAACAGATTTTTTTTAAAACAATGCAAAATATCTGTACTGTCACTTTTAATCATTTTAAAGCATCCGTTGCTGAACAAAAGTATTGATTTCTTTAAAAAATGGTAGTGTACATATTGCAAAATTGTAAACATTTATTTTAAACATTCTAATATCTTTATGCATTTTATTTTAATATTTTAAATTAATACTCTGTCAGAATTTACTCACCCTCATGTCATTCAAAACCAATATGACATTTTTAAGAATGTTTGTAACAGTTCTGGTGATAATTCACCAAAAAAAAAATGAAAAAAACAGAATATCTTCTTTTATGTTCAACAGAAGTAAAAGGTATTTTTTGGGGTAAATATCCCTTTAATATCTTTTTGCACTTTTCATTACTGAACAAAATCCATAAAGTGATTTGAGTTTTATTTTTTCCCCTGGTTATAAATCTTAGTACTTAATTCATAATGGTATTATGGCATTAAGATTATTATTATCATTAGTACAAAAACAGAATTGGTCTATTCAGTTGGAAATGTCAAAAATTTAGCTGCGAAGTACAAAGATCACATAGATCCAACCAGCCCTCTCATTCACCCAAAACACAGAACAGAATGTGTATTACAGGATCTTCTAGTTGGAGCTTAGGGAGTTTGCTGCCATCTGGCTGATGAAACCTTCCATTCGACATCACTTCACCAGGGAATGACAGTGGAGAAAAGCAGAACACTTCCAACAGAACATCAGAGGAAATGCAGTGATATTCGCTATCCTTCTTGCTTTCCTGCTTTGTATTTTACTTACAGAACGATCTTCCCTTCTCATCCTATGATCTCATTCGATCCTTCCTTTGTGCTTTGCATCTTCTCATTGTACGCTCGTTGTGTGTGAATGTCTCAAATTGCTGTCAATATCAGTGCAGGCAGTTTAGAAAAGAGTGGAGAAAAACATTACCTTTCTATTCACAGTTTCTTTGCTGTGTGATACAAGCTAGTGAACATGTTATAGCTCAGACTGGAAGATAAGATGCTTTCTCACATGACCCCTGTGAGGTGAGAGGGTTTTTTGATATGCTAAGACCAGCATGGCTAGTATCTATCATGTTTCACTAGTCTCTTTTTATTTGAGCACACAAACTGAAACTTTTAATGAGCGCGCAAGCATTTGTGCTGAACAGGTGATACTCAAGATAATGAAAGCAACAACATCCCACTCAGATATAAAACTATATTTGTAATTCTTCTTTTTCATTCTGTTTAATTAAAGTAACTTCTGTTCAAGTGCTGTCGATTTTCTGTTAGATTTTGAATCGGCTCACAGGCTTAAGTGGTCTGAGCAGCTGTACGCTTAAAATTAAAGGTTACAATTAGAACTGAAAAAGCATTTTACAGACTGACATGTCTGTACTGGATGTGAGTGGTGCATCATGATGTGTTAAATTAAATCACTCCCATTATAATCAGTTGTGGTGTTGACACTGGAAGCACCCATTGCTGTATTTCTCTTTTTGACTGGCCACTTTATTTTTCCTGTTCGTTCAAAAGTTTGAGTTTATTGTGCTCACAAAGGTTGCATTTATTTGATCACAAATACAGTAAAAACAGTAATATTGTAATATTAACAGTAACAGTAATATTATTACAATTCAATATAACAGTTTTCTATTATAAAATGACATTTAGACTTCAGCATCACATGATCTTTTTAGAAATAATAACATTCTGAGATGATGCGCAGCTTTGATGCTATATCAAGACACTCTGATGCAGTCAGCGGTTGCTTTCTGTGATTCATGTCATGCCATAGGAGAACTATTGACACTTTCAAATTTTTTATTATTTACTGTAGTTCTTTGGGAAACCATTTATGTGCATTTATGTGTATGTATTAGCCAACTCAAGTCTTTGCTGACAGTTAAAAAAAGGTGATCAATGCAATAGCTGAGGAGACAATATTGGATATCACAGAGTATCTGAAGTAAATAATTTATTCATTGTCATATTCAAGTTTCATCCTTACGGTCTGAAAGTGACAGTGTATAAAATTTGTCTGGGACTGGCAAAATGGAATCCACAGAAAAAATGGAATCCATCTTATTTCTGGCAGGGAGATGTCACTGGAGGTGTGTCTGTCTGCTGACAAAATATAAAAAATAAAATGAAAGGGAAGAAACGGAACGCCTTCCTACAGCAGTTGATTCAGACTCAGTGTGATTGGGGATGTTAGAAGGACACAGTCAAGAACATGGTTCAAGAACACCATATATGCTTGATGAGAGAAAGTGAGGAGAATGATGACAAGAAATCCCTGACCCATCCCCCAGCTCCAAGGCTGATTTTATTTTTTGATGAGATGTCAAGTTCTACATTACAAAGCAAAGATCTTGAAAGGTGTCTTCCTTGAGATAAAACGATACCATCTTGTGATTGGCAATGTCACAACCCTTCAGCCAAACCCCTTATCGGCTCCTGCAGACCTAAATATTGGAGGTCACATTCTCTCTATCTGAAATTGGACTTGATGTGGGCTATTTATTTTTAATTCGAACTCTGTGGTTCTATAGCTTTGAGAATACATAAGATTGAAATTTCCAGCCTAAAGTTCTAATTGGTTCTATAAACTCTCAAAAATCTGATTGTTCACGTTCTGTATTACTGTAGTACTCAAATTAACAGCTGGATTGTATGACTGGAATTTTCTATTTTGATTATTAGAAAATATAACTATTGATAGTTAAATATGTAAGCAATAAGGTACTCAAGGCTATGCTGTATCGTGAATTCAACCGTGACTTATTCATGATACAGCACTAGCCTCGAGTACCTTATTGCTTTTATAAAACGGTTATCACACAATACAAATATTAAAGCCAAAAATATGTATCAATGCAACTTTCATAAGGTAAACTTTCACTAAAGCCTTCCTTCCGCTGGAAAAAATAGTCCCTGACTGCGATCAGCAAAAGAAATTACATTATTACACCATTAGATGGCGGCAAAGACTGTCTTTATGAGTGTGTCAGTCAGTAGCGAAGACTTTTACATTGAAAAGACTGAATTGTTGTGAACACGGAACAAGACGCAACTGAAAAATGCTTTGACTAGTGTTGTCAGTCACGGGAAAACCCTTTAACTGTTAAAAGGACAGGATAATACATCGGACATTTAAACAGATTTTTTGTTATTATGAACATAGGACTGACCTGAAGGAAAATGCTAAATCTGAATGCTGGTAATAAACTCGCTCACTTGATCTCTTTCTGCAATACTCTTCTACATAATACAGTAAGCTTCAATGAACAATATCAATTGAGAACATACCGTTTACGTTGCTAGGACTGGTTGCTAAGGGTGTTGTGTAGTGATACACAGAACCGTTGGGTGAAGCAGTCATAGCCGCATTTTATCGTGAATAAAAAACAGCTATTGATCGATCAGAATCAAGGACAGGAACTAACCATTTTATAAAACTATATATACAACAGTTCTTTCTGGTTCTCGAATCTGACTGGCTGATAGCCGTGCAATATTTTAGTGATAACAGCACTCTTATCTTTTCACTGTTTGTATCACTCTGCTTGAAGCTACCGTCATGGCGGCCGAGCAAATCCACTGTAATTTTTGCGAAAACTACACTGCTTGTACCACGAACTGTAGTTTAAGAGTTTTTTAGATGAGAATGTAGTTGTTTAGACCTGAAATATGTGACTCATATTCATATTTAATCATAGCACCTGTTTTACAATTTGTTTAGACGTTTTCGGAGATGCGAGCTCCAGGCCATCAGCGGCCGTTCGGGGTTCGTGTAATTTGCTGCTGTGTCTTATAGTGGTTAAACATGAGATATAGTTCATTTTGGGTACATAAAACGGGCAATATTTGGTTTTATTAATCTATTATTTGTTCCAGAGCAAATTGAATTGTGCTATGTTAAATTTGATAATTTTCTATAGCATAGCATATTGGCTAAAACTAGACACGAAATATCAGAGAAGTCTCTTCTCCATTCTTCAAATACATAAAACATTAGCCTTTATAGACATAGTATTTCTTGAGCAAATAAAACACTGTACATTAGAAACATTAGTTTCTTTTATAATTTTAACGTTGCCTGCTCTTTTCTAAACGTAAAGTCCACTGCATTACAGTTATTTTTATTATGTTTCAGAGGGTTTTAGGCGAATCAGTGGCGTTCATACAGGTAATTCTCGTTTTGTTTATGTTTCATGAATTTCATAAGACTGGTTTTCTCTATTAGGGCAAAGCAAACAAACCTGCAGACAACTGCAATGGTTGCCAGCCCAAAAAAAACAGTGTCATAATTCACGGTATTAGACTGGCAGTATCCGTCTTTATTCTTATTTTGTATACCACTAAGCCTCAGGATTTACAAGGCATTACAAGGCTATCGGGTGCAATTACATTTAGAAAAAGCCAGCACAATCACCCACTTCTCCTTGATAGAGAGACAGATACTGCCAAGTTCCAGAAAGAGTGTTTAAACTTCTCCATTGTAGGACAGATAAATACATGAGACAGTCTCATTCAGTAGATTAATGTTTCATCGCTAGCCCTCATGCCAGGTCGACTTCAGGGGACAGTAGGCACAATTTGAGGCACATTTCCTGTGAACCTGTGGCTGAGGCAATTTAAAATGAGTGTTTTTTTCAAGGACGACAAGCGAAGCATCAGTAGCCTTGTCCGTCTTCATCCTTGTCTCGGGGACACAACTGATCTCATCTGAGATACTGAGCGGTATGTAAAATCTGCTATTGAGAACTGTAATATATGAGCCACTTATGGCATGACTCTTTACGTTTACTCAAGTGGCTGGGCATTTATTCTGAGTAGCCGGTAACAGAAGGTGTGCAATTAGGGTGTTTGAGTCCTTGGTCGTTCTGAGGGCAGTTTAGAAGGAGAAAATGTCCCCAAAGGCTCATAGCTTTATACAAGCAGCTCCAGACATGTAGAAGGTCTTATTTTTGGCTCAGTCTGGATGTGAGCGTTTGAATAGGGGAAGTAAATGGGCTTGAAACCCCACAGTCTGCACCTGCCTCACAGTCTGTCTTTGCTCACATTATGACATAAAGGCACAGTCACTGCTATACGCTCCAGCCATATCGCTCCCTTACTTTTCCCGGATAGGTCAGAATTGTCGGCACGGAGCCAATGATGCAAGAAAGCCCTGTGTTTGTTATGGATGGGAGAGCATCTCACTTGGACCGCTCACAATGTTGTGTTATAGAGACGCCTACAGGTTTATTTCTGTTGTGGATACTGACAGTTTTTGAGGAGATTCTGAAAGAAATGTGATGAGTTTTTTGGCATTCCCAAACACAGAATCCCAAGGGCACCAACACGCATACATCTTGACTGCAACTAACTTTCCCTTCCAAATTTAACTATGCCATCATTTTCCTGTCAGACTTCTGTTTCAGGTGGGAGGTTTAAAACCTTCACACTTGAAGCAACATTGAAGAGCCTTTTGCAATCATCCAGTCGCAGACAGTCAAATTAGCCCAATTTGATGGCATGCTGAGTAGGAGAAAAGGATGTTATCATAAATAAGAAATGAACTAAAATCTTAGAGTCTGACCAAAGATAGCAGAAATGGTATCTATATTTGTCTTTGTGTAAGAGCATCGCATCTTATCCTACTGCTGTCAACGCATTCACAGATCCACAAGAGATACAGTATTGTACTCTGACTTCATACTGTTTACTCCACTGCATTAAAGAGAGGCAAAAATAAATGGCATGCACTCCTAAATCTGCGACAGAGCATACGTGATGGAGCACAGCTTCTATTCCTTCAGCTCCTGGGAATTCTCTGGCAGAATGAAAATGTATTCCTGAGGTTTGATTTACAGGAGACATTAAAATATGTTGAATCTCTTTGCTTGGGGCAGAGGCAATAATATCATGAAATCGTACCACAACTTAATATATCAACTAACATCCTAAAAACTTCTAATTTAGTCTCTGATCATTCAAAACATTTTCTTAAGTATTTTTCTTGTTTTCCAGTAAAAATAAAAAAATCTAAATATCTTAAAGTATTTCGCCTAAAGTAGGGATGACCGATATATCGCATGCGATTGTCACGCGCATTTCGTCAGTAAAGCCGGTTCCCTGATTGCCGATAAATCGCCATCACCTGCTTTCAGATGGAGCGGCATTTAATAGACAGAGCCATAGATCACTGACAAGCCGTGCAATATCGCGTTCATTATCGAAGGCGATTCTTCTGCGATATGAACGCGATATTGCGTGGCTTGTCAGTGAACTACGGTTCTGTCTATTAAATGCCACTCCATTTGAAAGCAGGCTTTGCTGACAAAATGCATGTGACAATTGCATGCGATATATCGGTCAGCCCTAGCCTAAAGTAATATTAATAGAAAAAGGGGAAAAAATTGGTACTTACATTTATTTATTTATTTTTTATAAGTAGTAGTAGTAGTACTAGTAGCATAAATTATTATTGAATTAAGTTAACTTATGTTATATTTATACTTTAATATTTTGGTTCAATTTACACTTAAATTGATACATTTACACTTAATCATTTATAATTCATACTTAAAAACAATTTGCCAGTGTGGTAAGGAAAAAATATACACAAACCAAAATATATTTTATGAAAACAATTCCTGCATAATTTTACTTCTCGAGTAAATTTATATTGTTTTAAAGATAACGGGGAAACAGTGCAAAAATATAAATGAATAAAATCATTTTATTTTGCACTGCTGGTGTACCTGCTAGTCCTCATTCTGATCCACAGGAAAGAAATGAATATCGTGATCATATCATGAACTGCAGATATTGATCCACAATTAGAGATGAAAGCAGTTTATCGTAATGTTTTATCTGCAAATGTTGAAAGAAAAACTTGTGCAACATTTCAACCACAGTGTTGCTGCACATGAATTTTTTTGACCAAGTTGTACACTATCACAAGGCTCTTTCGTAAATAGTATCCCACTTTAACTATTTGCTATGAGAATAGAATGCAAACAATAAGTGTTTCTTACAACCTGTTTTTCTCTCTCCTCTTTTCCCTCCCTCCCTCCTCCTTCACCGCTGCCCTCTTCTGTCTTCGCTGGAGCAGTGGATCACTTGGGCATTGAGTTCATGGGTAAGAAAAAGAAAGCGCTTTCTTATTGGCACAGCGATGAATCATGCTTAGAGAGTTTATATGAGCCGAGGTGGCAGTGTATCTGCTTTGTGCAGTCGTGCTTCTCTTTTCATTGCATGTGTTTGAATATGAAAGTTCCTGTTATCGCTTTTGACTGTGCACTGTATGTGGGCTAAAATGCTGTTTTCCCTTCTTGACTCTTCACAACAAACGGCTTCTATAAAGATACCCCCAGAGTCATCACAAATGCATTCACATTTGTAGAGATGTAATATTTGAAGCATAAGACTGCTTCATTCACATTTGACAGGACGAGAATTTGCCTGATCTTAAAAGTTATTTGAACTATACCAAACCACTGTGTTGCAGAGACATGCAATTAAATTAGTTTTGTATCAAATAACCACCCCGTGCACTTAGTCTAGTATGTGGTCAGAGATTAGTAACAGAGAGCAAATTATAAATGCACACGGTTGAGATCATAGGTGTCAACCTTTCATTTGCTCTCAAACTAATCTCTCCTCTCCTCCAATCACTCACCCGCATTCCACTGCAGAATTCCAATGCTCTTTGGTCTCCTTGGAAACGGCATTGAAATGTTGAGAGGACAGTGACAGGAGACAGTGAAAGTGAATTCATATTGTTAGCACAGTTTCAGAGGTAACAGTATCAGTGTCTTTACTACATATTTATGTATAATAAAATGTTGTACATTTTACCTCACATATGTAGGCTAAAAGTGGAGTTCTGTAAAATAATATGCAATATTGAATATGTATTTTTTTGTCCAAATACACAATTATCTGCTTTGCATCACAGAATCTAAACTAATTGCTTCGGATTCTCTATTAGCCCGTATTAAGTGACATTAATGTGACATCATCTCGTGCCTTAGAGCGAGAAATGTCTGTCAGTATTTTGATTATAGAGCTGTGAAGATTCCCAGAGCTGTAGATCGATGGGTGACCGAGGGTAACAGGCAGATGGATTTTGTTCACGCTGATTTCCAATTTCCATTGTTGAGACCTATAGTATGTCTCCTCCAGAAGGTTCCTGATTGAGAGCAGCCGGCTCTCCACTCACTTTGATATCTGGATTTTGATTGTTTTTCCTTTTTTTCTTTTTGTCCAACCAAACTCTTCAAGATAGATGCACTCACTTCTGTCAGCACGCTCATATCCAAGTTGGTCAGAGTAACTGATTTCATCAGGTTAATTACTGAACTGGCACTTTCACAGAGCTCAACCAAAGACTTTAGAAATACAAAGACCGTTCATATTACTATGAATGGGAGAATGTGCAACATGCAATATGGTGGAATAAGTTCTGCCTCCTAAATGATGCCGGGTTCAGACTACATGATATCAACCTGATTTTGGCATGATCTGTTTGACGTAGGGTGTGGTGGTGATACGTAAACGACAATGGGCGTTGGAACGCAAGAATTGATCATTTCATCTCTTATAGTGTGTCATAGTGGACAACAATGACGCTTCACAATGTCACAGCAGAAAGACAGAAAGACTAGCATGTTTATTTTTTTATTTTTTTTCCCGGTCCTCCACAAGGGGTTGCATCATATCTGTGAAGCACAGAAACTCTTCAGTACACAGCTTTCAAACATGGTGAAACCAAAGAGAGACAATGGTATTGGTGCTACTAGGTGGAATTATGCAATAAAGGAAAGGTTCATGGAGCTATGGCAACAATACTCCTGCCTTTATGATGTTTATTCAAGTGACTACCACAAAGATAAATGCTGGTGAATGATAGCACAGGTGCTTCAGCAACATTAAGCTAACATTAGCATTAAGCTAACATGCCGCTTCAGTAGTTTGTTTACATTCTTGTTTCTGGAAGTCAGTCCCTAGTTCCGCTTTCTCTATGACATCACGCACGTCGATAAAGAAGGCAAGTGATGATTGTTCGGGAAGCAACTTGTAGTTTGACATCTTCTTGTCCATGACATGGCAAGAATTTAGCATAATCTGACACAGTCACTAAATACAAAAATATCATGTAGTCTGAACCCAGCATACAAGAGCCAATCGTAAAGCAAACAAAATGTATGAGACAGTTGTCAAATTTCATTGGTGATTTCAAATATGAAATTTAATTGTAAGCTTGTTGAACATCTTTGGAGAATTTGATGTTTCCCCATTCAAAGATATAGGAGCTGCACTTGCATGACTACAATAGCTACCCAAGGGGCGTTTCAAAGATGGCTGCCGAGTGAAATGACTTGTCTTAAGCCCCGGGTATACTTCAGCCCTCCACGTTCATGCACCATCCGCATGACGTAATTTCTGCCCGCACACCCCGTCCACGTGCAGCCCAAATTTCGAGACCGCGCGGACAGTGTGCATGCAACAGCAGGACAGAAGAGTACACTAGGTGGCAATGCGCACAGTACTGAGCACAATGTGCAGTTGTGGAAGAAGAGTGTGTAAAGAGCGATTCAAAAACAAGACGAGTAAACTCATAAGCATGCCTTCTCCATCGTTTTTGATTCCTGTTCTCTTGGTGTATCTTCTGAACTATGTTGCGATGATGGATGCACTATTTTTCTTCTCCGATCCTGGCCAGCGAATGTCCCGCTGATGACACTTGTCTGGTAAAGAGTATCGAAAAAATTGTACTGCGCATGTGTCGAACTCGGTAATCCGCGCGCATCCGTGGTTTAGTATACTTTGAAAGATGCGCGGGCACTGAAAGTGAAGTATACCCGGGGCTTTAAAAGGACTTTGACTCAACACATTTCACACTTCAACACACTCATCTATCTATCTGTCTATCTATATCTACCTGTCTGTCTGTCTAGCTGTCTGTGCATCTGCCTGTCTGTCTGTCGAATTCTGAGTCATTGAATGACAAAAGGAGCACTTAGACATCATGGATATGCAGATGTAAGCCACAAAACCACATGTAGTGTGTCATTTGTGTCAGGACCTAAGTGTTTTGATTCTGCCATCTTAAAAAAGAAGATTGTGAAGGCTGAGGCGTGCTTTCATGCATTGCTTTATCTCACACAGCTGTAGGACTCAGCGTGACAGCTTGTTTAAGCCTTCGTTTTAGAATTAGTTTTCTATGTGATGGTTTGATAGCTGCCATGTGCACACTCGGAGCTCAGAATGATACCTGTAATGATAGTTTCACTTCCTCTTAGCAGCAACGACAAAGAGTGGGCATTAATGAAAGAGAGTAGAGTGATTACTCCTAACCTTTTTAAGACCTCATACTGAGCTTGGCTTTCCCATTAGTGAGCATGAGGCACATAGGAGAGGACAGAAGTAAAAGTATAGAATAAAATGAGGATCCAGGGATAATTTGGAAAAACAAATGTGTTAGGGGGTGAGAATGCACATTTCTAGAATTGTTCTGGTTTTGAATTGTTAAAATTATTGCTACAGCCCTGGAAATAAGTCAGAACATGTAAGTTTATATACAAATCAACATAGAATTGCTGGACATCAAGGATTTGTTTTCTGCCAGCCTTGGTAGTTAGTAGTACTGATTTTTTCCTAGCCATGCACATAGTTTCAGAAAATATATATATATATATATATATATATATATATATATATATATATATATATATATATATATATATATATATATATATATATATATATATCTTCTGAAACTATGTGCATGGCTAGGAAAAAATAATATATATATACTTAAGCAAGTACTGGCCAGAATTTTATATATATATATATATATATATATATATATATATAAAATTCTGGCCAGTACTTGCTTAAGTTTTAAGTTTTCTTTAAAAATTATTCTAAAAAATAATAATTAAAAAAATCCAGACTTTTACCTACTGTCTCAGTGGGCATCCTTATTTTTAATCTCTAAACGGACATATGATATTTTCATTTTGTGAATTTAATAAACTATGTATGTTTAATTAAGAAACCATGTTGCAATTCAGTCATGTGATGTATACAGATGTATGATCTACAGATCTACTGCCTCTGGGTCAATTCTATGGGGGAATTCACTAGGAAGGCTAATATCATCATTGGTTTGCCTGTGCTGTCTGAAATGTTTTCGCACCCTTTTCACTAAAGGAATTATTCAAATGAGGAAACGAAAAAAAAACATTTGCTAAATTGTGGAGGATGCATCAGACTACCACTGGCATAGTTTGCTGGGACTGTACAGTATGACTTTTGACCGCCACGTATCTGGATATATGCCTGGTTATAGCGATCTTCTCCATAATTTTATTAATTAATGCTGCCATGATTACAAGAAAATATATGTAAATGTCTCTTCTAAATAAAATTTACAAAGTTTATGGTAAGATGTTAATTATGCTAGATGAATACTATGTGTATTCTATAATAAGCCTCATTTGCATAGAAAGGATGCATGTTCTCTCTGAATAGAATAATTAATTCATTTACATTTACAGATTTACATTCTGGATTGTGTGTATTTTGTAAAGAAGACACTAGGTTTCAAGCTAAAATGACACAAGTGTTTAGTGAATTCTCTCTGGGTCTTTTTTTAACCCTTACAGTGGCTGACAGTGGATGTTTTTTGTAGTTAAAAATCAGGGGCAAAAAATAAATCCTGTATATTCTGTAAATGTGATGGAAATCTTAAGCGAAACACTGTTATTCCAGGTTGACTACAAGCGTTCAAGTTGTGTGTGCGTGTGAGGAGTTGAACTCTTTGATGTGTCTTTGAGATGCCTGGAGCACCACTGAAATGTCAGGTCTCTCAATCGTTATCCAGTTCAATCATGGTTATCAGTCGAGCACTGTTACCTCATGGCACCTCTGCCTGCCAGGGCCCAGCACTGTGCCCTCCAAAAAGTGCACACTTAGGTCACACTTGCATGCAAACATGCTTAACTCACAGCTGTGACGTCTGAAAAATGCCATACTTCTGCTTACTCTCAGGCCTGACAGGTCAGAAAGCACAAAAATAGATGATGTGGCTATATGTAGCGAAGTGTAAAGATAAATAGAATACCAGCAAACAGATGCTGCTACATTGCTATCACTCAAGGGTGAGACTTCCAAACTAGAACTGTCTAACTGATAATGGAGGGAAATCTGAATTGTTTGAAAAAGAACTCATAAAGTGTCTATATATATATATATATATATATATATATATATATATATATATATATATATATATATATATATAGGCTATATTTAGATCCTTCAGAAATCATTCTAATATGCTGTTTTGCTGCTTAAGAAACATTTCTTATTATTAGCAATGTTGCAAACAGTTGTGCTGCTTAATATTTTTGTGGAAACCATAATATTTAATATTACCACAATATTTTTCAGGATTCAAAGTTACAAAGAACTGCAAAGGACTACAAAGTTCAAAAGAACTTTTTTCTTTTTTTTTTTCTTTTTTTTTTGTTGTTGTTTTGTAGCAATAAGTCGCACAGGTATATTTGTAGAAATACTGTAGCCAACAATACATTGTATGGGTCAAAATTGTTTATTTTTCTTTTATGCCAAAAATCATTAGGAAATTAAGTAAAGATCGTATTCCATGAAGATATTATTAAATTTCATACCATAAATCTATCAAAAAATTATTTTGTAAGTAATATGAGTTGCTGAGGACTTAATTTGGACAACTTTAATGGCAATTTTCTCCAAATTTAGATTTTTTTTGCACTCTCAGATTCCAGATACAATAGTTGTATCTCAGCCAAATATTGTCTTATCCTAACAAACCATACATCGATACATTACATGTACATTATTTATTCAGCTTTCAGATATGAATTCAAAAAAATTGACCCTTATGACTGGTTTTGTGGTCCAGGGTCACATATAATAAATAATATAATATATAAAATTCAACATTTTCTTCAATTTCACATTTCTTCGAATGCTCTCACAGATGTACAAATCCTGAAAATGTTTCAAACAAAGTGATGTGCTGATCACTAAAGTATCCAGAGTGCAGTGGGTGTCAGTAGGATACAAGTGTTATACTCTTGGTTATGTTTTCTAGCTGTGGGTGCCTTATTCAATGAGAGGCGAGTGTATGATTATTCACAGTGGGGTTTCTCATAGCCCTGCACTAATTTATAATTGAAATAAATTACCTGTTGCTCCCAAATCATAAGTGCTATTGCCTTAATTAGATACTTAAGTTTATTGATTATTGCATTTACCAAAAATGCTATTTTTCTTGAATGTGAAAAAACCTTTTTCACCTATTAGTGATTAAGTTGTATAGATGATTAATGACAGACAGGTGTTTTATGTGAGCATAATGATAATAATATAATAATAATTCTATGCATGCATAATCTTGGCAATGTCATGTAGGGTTAAAGTTTAGAAGCATTAGAAGAGCGTCAAACAGAAGTGGCTCTGAGTGGGATTTGGACTATGTCTGCCAAATGACTAAATGTGAATAAAAACATAAGAAAAAACAGAGCAAAAAGTCCCTTTTTCCAAGCAACAGACTATTCAATTTTTCATTGTACAGAGACATGTTTTAACTTGGAATATTTTCAAAAGCACTGATGATATGTGTAAAGGTATGGACATAAATTAATAACACCCCACTTTCTCTCCCCATCACTCTTCTCTTTGAGAGGATCAATGATATGTGTAAGAGGATGAGGTAATGTGTAGGAGAGGGCACAGAATGAAGAGAGGATGTGCTAATACACCCCACCTCCTCTTATCTCTCCTCGTCCCTTTTTTATACTTTATCCCAGGGTTTCCAGTCACTTTAATTATGTGATGGTGGACATAATGGCATGGGAATAAGTCAATTTGTAAAGCATTACGATGAATAAATAATGAAAGAAGGAGAGAAAACCGAACGATGCGTTATTAGCTTCACAAGGTTTTGCACTCTCTTTTATTGATCTTTTCTGAGAGTTAGTGGACTTATATGAACCTCTGAACCGTTGGAGATTTTTTTTGTATCTTGAAACAGTTTGAGAGGGAGGAGAAGGACCACCCATAGAAATATGAATGAGTAAAATCGATATGATGGGTGTAGGAAGTGGAATTCTCACCTTACAGCCGTGTTGTTTTGTTAACTAAAACTAGAAATTGATTTCGTTAATTTAAATGAAGCTTAAATAAAATATAATATAAATATTATATTAACTAATAGTTTTGTAGTTTCAAGCTGTACTGGTAAAGTACAACGGGGCAAAAAAGCACACCTCAAGAAAAAAATATGCTTTTCACTATACTCTCAAAGTTTATGATTGCAGAATGTTTGTATTGAACATTGATGGAGTAACAGATTTTGTGTGAAAATAAATCATAAAAGTGGTTCATTTTGTTTAAAAATCTAATAAATGTATGCCTTTTACTGCACACATGGGGTAAAAGGCTCCCCAGCATGGGGCAAAAGGCACACAGTATTGATACAAATGCTTTAGCTAAAATAATAATGTCTTTTTAATAATGTCTACTTATTCAAAAGAATCACTATAGCAAAGTTTGTACTATTTTCTGTTTATTTTGATAAATAAAAGAATTCATTTTTGTTTAATAAATATACTGTAATTAAAATATGTTAATATAAAAATATACTTTAAAAAATACAGAAATACAATTATTTTAAAAGATTCTGAAAGCATTAAAGGAGATCCCATAATATTTACTATTGATTTACAGTAGTAACAATAAATAATATTTATGATATGATTAATATCATATTTTTACATATAATTGTTTCATTATAAATATGGGTATTATCTTTAAGATGGATACCCAAAATAATATATGATATTTACCATCTGAATCAAGCCATGTCATATCAACAGATTGAAAAGTCAGTCAGTTGTTTATTATCATGTTAATTATTGTGTCTTTTGCCCCAACAGCAATACCATACTTTTACATATTCTTCCCTGAAATTGAAAAACTGTTTATTTAATTACCTTGAACAAAACTGAAAATCATTAAGACGACCTTTGTCTGAAAATCTAAACATTAATTGAATCGATTCTCATTTGCTACTTAAATCAACAACATTTTTAAAAACATCAAATATTAGATCAACCTCCGAATCAACTGCTGCCTGCGTCAAGGATCAGACAAATTTGCACGTGCATCCTGAAAAGCGGATATTTAGGAAAGCGCTGTGGCAAGTGTCATCTAGTGGTTTAGAGGAAAATAAAATCAGAGGCGCCTTTAGCCCCAGTTGTACCCTCCGCCTATTTACATATAAAATAACTGCCTGGGGATGTAACCAAAATGGCTACTAAGTAAACTGACATTCCTTAAGGAAGTATGATATTACTTTGGATGGCCATGATGACTTTACCCTGTTAAAGTCAATATGAAATGGAGGTTACAATCTTTTCTTCCCTATATTGTGATGTATATGTCAGTGAAACGGCTTCTCAAACAAGAAACAAAAATCTAGGGCAAGACTTGATTTTGTCTATAGGCAATTAATTGGAGGGTTATTAGGATTATTAGGGAGCATGAATTTAAAAAAAAATGTTCACGGATAAATCATTTATAATAACTACTTCAATATTCCGTAAAAATAAGAATTGTCCATTTTGATTTCATGGTGACTTTAATTTTGAACTGTGAGGTTAACATTGCTTTGAGTCTGACCTTGGAAAGCTCATATGGTTGTTTTCATTCTAGTCACACTCACACTCATGTAGTCGACACATTCATTATACTCAGTCCAATGTGAAGTTAGTGGCAGCTCTTGTAGAGTGTTGTGTCTGAGTATAATCTGATTGATTGCCTATTAACAGTTGTGAAGACAAGCGTGATTTACTCTTTCATATGAGAAATGACAGCTGATATTTTTCACACTTATTAGTGCCCATTTAGGTTTTAACACTTGTCCTGTGCAATCCATTCTTACAAAAAATAAATAAATAAACAACTCTGTCTATTACTTAACTCTTTTCAATGAATTCAGTTTCATGACTAGCTGCCAGTTTTACCCGCATTGCAAACTAGCATTTTGTAAAATAAAGCTCCCACTAGAACAGCCAGCCATGTTTTATTCTCTTATTCTTCTCTTTTTTGTATTCTCTTATACTTCTATTGCAGCAACCTACATATAGTAATGTGCAGCATTCATTGACATTGTTTCCCATCGATGCATCTGCATATGTGCTATGATCTTACTTTTGTATAGCAGCGAATGTTTTTCTCACGTCTTCTTGTTTTCTTCCCCTTGTTTGTTTTGTCCCGACAGAGAGCAAGGAGGTGTACAAAAGACAAGTGATGTCTATCACATGTATTGCCATGGGGATCAGCTTTCTAGGCACCCTCTGCATGGCTCTCTACTGTCGGAACAAGTAAGTGGACTTCAGAATTAATCAAAGCTTGAGCTGTTCCCCAGAGCATATCATTTGAAAGAAGGGCGCAATATAACAAGCTAGAGTAAAGAGCGACTGCTATGGAAACCCGGAAACATAATGACTGGAGGTGGGGACATAATTACTTTCTCATAAAAGCATCCACAGCTCTATTGGCCACCTTTCCAACAGGAATGAATTAAAACATTTTTGGCCTATGGCATGCTTCGGCCTGCTTTGAATGTGCTGCTGCTGGTGCTTTTGCTATTTAGCATTTATAGGCTTGTTTCAAGTATTCAATTGAGACAAATATATTCACAATTATTATAGGCTCAAGATTTGGATGCTCAAAGCTGCCCATTGTCTGTATTGCCTGAGCTACATACAGTAGGCAGCTACCTTCTAATACAACATCCTTCAGGACAGTTTTGGGAGAGTGTTTACGATGCTTTAAAATGCTGCCTTTTGTAGGCGTAAATAGGGAAAGTGGGTAATAATAGCCACATTAGACTGAAACTTTGATCTGTTCCATGCGGTTGAGTATATATCCATATTTCACCCATGAGTTGAGTCAAGCATCAGTAAGAGCAACTGACTGTAAGTTGGAGCTCCTGAAGCAAGAAGGAGTGTGCAGAACAGCCCGGCAATTTCAGTAAAACGCATGATACGAATGAGCGAACTGACAGAAGAAAAATCAAACAATGATGTAGTGACATTTAAGTGCACCAGTGATTATTTTATCTCCCTGGAAAATAACTATGGGCTGTCTTGACTGTCAGAGAATATTCTTACAAATGATGGGTGATGTGTTTGCATGCAAATGAGTCTGCTCGTGTGTTTTTGTGTAAATAAATATCCCCATATTTCGTATTGTAATCTAATTATGCTGCCCCTACAGGAGAAGGAGAGAAAAGCTCCAGGCACACTTGAAAGAGAGTCGTAGCCAGAAAAACTACAACCTCAACTCTTCCAGCCTGGCCTCTAAACCCAGCCTTAGGCCTCAGCAAGGCCTGCAGATCCAGAAAGTAAGCTCCTCTGGCCCTTTTTATGACTGGCATCAATGTCTGTTTTGTATCCGGATTGTATATTCTTAAACTGCACTGCATTTACAGTACATCTTGCCTTCCATTGTGTCTCTACTAGTGTATTCATGCTTTTAAAGAACCTAGGAAAATTGCTTTTTTAAAAAGAAGTTTTCTGTGTTGACACATTGGCTATTGAAAGAGGAAGACATATCAAAAGGATTTTCTTTTTCTTCATGAACAATTCAGTCTAAATAAGACCCCAAACAGATTCCATTACTTGAGAGAACCTTTAACAGGTAAGTTATTCAGTGCCTGCTTGCAAATCCTAGAAAATCACTTGATGTATGGCATATGAACTATGTTATTATGGCCATATATGTTTTTGAAATAACCAAAGCTAACTAAAGATTATGAAATTATACATTTCTTGTTCTTTCTTTCTTTCTTTTTTCTTTTTTTTTTTTTTTTTTTAAATTTGGCTTATGTTTTGCAAGCTAACCCTTCAATATGTTAGCTTAGCTTATCACTAGCCGATTAGTCTGCTAGCTTAGCCTAAACATTTTTATACACATTCTATATTAAAAAAATTATATTAGGTAGACTCAACAGGTAGACCAAATTGTTTGACACCATAAACCATGATTTGCTACTTGCTACTGGCAGGCAGTAGGGCAGGAGCATCCTCGTTCTAGACAGCATTTGATTGGATAGTTGTTTGTAGTGCATGATGGGTCATGAGTATTTTTTCACAACAGAGAGACTATAATACATTTTCAATGCATTTATATATTAATTTCGTTAAATGTTAGAAGTACTCTAGCATACAGTACTGTTGTCCTCAAGGCTAAAAGACATTAGCCGCTTTTCCACCATTGGACCAAACGGTTCTAAGAACGATCTCAGGATTGGTCATTTGTCTGTTGCCTGGCTGCCAGTTTGTAGCTTTCCAAATGCGTTATTTGTCTGATCATCCTCCATATTCACATATTTTCTTGGACAAAAGAGGGTATTGGAATCAAAAAGGTTGAGAACCACTGGACTAAAAGCCACCAAATTTGTTCTCATGGAGTCAAGTGCTATCTGATAGTGATCCAGTCACTGAAAATACATGTTTAATGGGCTTTCTGAGACAAATCCCATCACATCTCTTGCTCATCAGTGGGTAAAACCAAGAACAGCTGATGCTTTACACCACTCAGCTCACTGTAACAAGGCTCTTTCTCAGCTATTCAGGGTGTGTAGGTCTCTGAGGACAGCCACACTAATAATGGTAGTCATGCTAGTCCATCATTGAGGGTTTGTGATTAGTGCATCATTCTCTGTCTTTCCCAGCTCAGAACCGGTGTGCCAGTCCAGGAGTGAATGTAGATAGTGAATCCTGTTGGGAGATTTGGTTAATATTCGCCACTTTCTCAATCGCCCCACTAGCCAATCTATCACAGATAAGCCGATAGAGTCTATTTGCATGGCAAACACTGGTAATTTGAATGTCACTCAAACCCAGTGAGATGTTTAATCATTATAGCAATCGCACACTGTTAGAAGACATGCAAATGCCAGCCAAAGCAATCAAAACTAGGCCAGTGACAGACCAGCTTTTGACACATGATGTTATGTTTTAATGACAATGTCTTTTTCTTTCAGTATGAACTGTAGTGAATATAGGCTGGAGTCAATATTTGACGCATATCTGCATTAGAGATACCCCTGGTAGCAATATCTGTGAAACTTATAAGATTACTAATGTAAGATATGTTTCCATCACATTTCAAAGTCAGTCCTAACCTTTGCCTCATATATATTTCATATGCACCTCACTCTGTCTGGTGCACCTTTCTCTGAAAGTTCAGCCCATGGGCAAATAAACAAACATTTATAATTCACAGGTAACATACAACCTGTCTTGTCTGGAAATATATTTTAGACTGATGTTTGCCATGTAAATGTGAATCATTTGTTGCTTGCTTTGCCGCTGCATATCAAAAATATTTTGATTATTATGGATGTGAAATATTCAATTCAAACCGTTGACATGTGGCTGACATGGGGGTGAGCAAGAAGAGCAATTCACAGCTCTCTAAACCCTGTCACATGTAACACATTTACTCCAGATACTCCTCACTGGCATGGCATTTAAAACAATTACCCTCTTGCACGTCATTAATGCTAAATTAAAACATCCATTATATTAACATCCCCTCCTAACAGTCCTTCTGAGAAAACAGCATGTATTCAGCCTTATGCAACTCTGTTCAAAACAGGTGCATTGAAAACCTTTGAACATAGACGTGTTAACTTCCAAAGAGCTCATTATTCCCCATGCATCCCATATATTCACTTCTGTATAGCTGTATAACAAAGTCATGCTGTGAGGAACTCACTCGTACAGCTTTCATGATGTCTAAGGCGATCTCCCCGATGCTATTTGGAAATAATTTTTCAGCTCTTTTTATAGTACCTTTTGCTCATTACCTTTCTGAAATAACATTTCAGACTTCAGAACATTTTCACACGTTCTGCATATTCCTCCTCAATTGCATTTTCTAAACAGTTTGTTGCTTGTATGGTTCAAGATTACGAGCACTTTTTTGTGAAATTCCTTCAAAATGTTTCATAAAACAATGGAACCTGGCTATATATAGGCTATATATAAAATTGTAATATTTTTGGACTTTTTGTTTCTCTAAAAAGTAGGACATTTTGGCTAAATTCACCTGATTATTTAACATCTAAGTAGCCCATGCAAACCTGTTTGTTTAAAAGCATTTTCTGAAAATGTAGGTGGCTCTGCTTTGAAAAATGCATCTTCCAGATCAGAAAGACGTGCTTTCAAAAAGATTGCGAAGTCATTTTTGATTGCATGAACAGGTCCTTTTGAGTGTGGTCAAAGTGCATCTCTAAGGGAAAAGAAATTGACTGTTTCAGTAATGATAGGCTTCTAGCTTTTCTAATACTAGTTACCCATGTGTTAAAGCGTTGACCTTAAATTCACAAATGACCATTTCTATCTTAGAATGAATCAGACCGCTTTTTTCAAACCTGTTGCAGGAAATGATTTTTAAGATTTTTTGTAGCACTCTGAGTCATGATTTTGCCTTCTCCAAGCTACTGTCTGTGAAGCTGTATCATTCCCAAACTATTGCTTGAATATGTTTGTGAACTGATGTGTTAATTTTGTGTTTCACACCTTACAAGCACTGCAGAATATAAAATAACCATTTTAGCAAATCTTATTCTATACCTTTTCTGGATATTTGGCTTTTATTTTTTCTTTCTGTATTCACATAAATCTATTATTAGTCAGAATGTCTTGCCACCACATCCTCCCACAGCTTTATTTCTACTCTTTCTCTGGCTCCCTTTTTCCTTCTTTAAAAATCTCTCTATAGCTGCTTCCCACTCACCTGATATTTTCAATAGCACATCATGAGTCGCTAAATCATACAGCTGTGCAATTCATATTAATATAGAGAGAAAGATGGCCATTACATAACATATAACATAACGTAGCATAACACAACTGGCTAAATGTCTGCTAAAGTAATCATAAACTAGATTTTGTTTTGAATTGAAAGATTAAGATTTATATAAGTGTTTTTAAATATATGACTCACTTGAATTTCAAAACATTAGATAAAACATTATAAAATTGCCTAAGGTATAGTGCGTGGGTTATATGTCACATATTTGTATTGTCAGCTTACTTCAGCTCAGGTTTGAAAAAAAAAAAAAAGAAAAAAAGTCAAGCTTACTGCATATGTCATTTCTTTGTCAAGACAGTGTCAGTATTTCACAGACACAAGACTTTTCCTCCAAGCTACTGTTATATCACAAATGAATAAAGTCCTGTAGGTTGGGATGTTACATGATGCATTCAAATCATAATGTAAAGATGCTCCCAGTCATAATTTGCAGAACAGAAAATAATGAGTTTCTAAATTATGCACATACACTGCATAAATTTAAGCAATCACAATAAAGTTCCTGTGTGCCTGTAGCTCAAACAGTAGAGCATGTCGCTAGCAATGGCAAAGTCATGAATTGGATTCCCAAGGAATGCTTAAACTGATGAAATGTATACTTTGAGTGCAACGTAAGGCGCATTGAAAAAAGTGTCTGCCAAATGCATAAATGTAAATGAGGGAAGAAAAAGGACGGCGCGGGGGGGAAAAACAGTATGATCTCTTCTGCACTGCACATATTGTTCCCACACAAGTTCCATTAGAGGAAGCTATTGGGACATTGCTTGAATTTACATAGTCCTGAAAGTGCTATATTATCCAATTAGAGTGACTCTAGTGCCCTTCTCTGATCCCCCATCAGTTCTCCTCCTGTACACTCCCTCTCTCTTTTCTCTGCCACTCGACATGTGAAGTGAAGGTGGGATAGTGGAAGAGATTAAGTATCTCTCTGACATTTAGATCATTGTGTGCATTCTGCCAGAAGCAGAAATGGGTTTTTATGAGGAAGTCTTTCAAGGTGTGAAATTTAAATTGGATTTGTCTGCAGGTTCCATACAGGTTTGTTGGATTATCTGAACATCAGTGGAACTCGACCACTGGCTCTTTGTCAAAGCCAAGAATCAAGGCAAAGAGTAGAGCAGATGTCTGAGCTCTTCTGGATATATTAACCAACTGGGACTGAAAAAAAAAAAGTATTAATTAAAAGATTAGATGACAGCTCATAGCATCACCCATAGACAAAATTGTAATATTTAACATTTGTCTTCTTTATGTCTCTTTTTCAGTATTATAAACCCACAAGGTCCTTGCCACCACTTGGAGGCGCTGTTCGAGAGTCCAGTTTTGCTCAAAGCCCTGCGGCCTCTACCAATCCACAAGGCACAATGACAGGAAAACACACCAGGTATGATAATAGTGATATCACAGCAAAGGCAGCCAATTCTTAATTTCGTCTTAAAAACATTTATTTATTTTTTTTTATCCTTCTTAAGATGTCTCTTTTTTTCCATGCTGATTTAATGGCATTGCAAGAAATTATGATAATGATTATTGTAACGAAGCAGTTTAAAGACCACATGCCTCTGTCAAAAAGCACTGAGGAGAGAAATTAAATTGCATCCAATACTATGCACCCAATGATTGTGGTACATTTACTGAATAGTAAAAAAATTATCATTCTAATTGGCAGTACATACATTAATATGCGTTTCTGTAATAGCATAAGTGGCAACAGTATATGGAAATAAATTTCACTGTGATGACATGTAATTTACCAGCCTAGTGCTTTTTATAGTCAGATCTCTGCTGTAACACAATATGACAGTTTCATGTTATGTTTTGTTTTGTTTTGTTTTTTCCAAAAGATACAATAACGTTCAGTAAGTTTAGGGGTCGGTTATATTTTTGAAAAAAGTGTCAAGCTGCATTTATATGACAGTAAATACAGTAAAAACAGTAATTGTTACATACTCCCGGTTTTATGTACCATGTGTTTTTTTTATTATTTTTTTTTTTTTATTATTTGGACTTTTAGGTTAGATACTGCCCTGTTCTTATGATTCCTGTGTTTTACTTCCTGTGTTTGCCTTATGCTGCGTTCACGCCACCTCGTATTTACCGGAATCTTGAAATGACAACACGTGACATTATATACGGAGCTGTTCACGTCCTTTTGGTCCTTGGACTGGGAATTATGCATTTCCATGGCACCACTATCAACGCCTAAATGAATGGTGGTACATGTGGGAGCATGTGGGAGCTTTCAGAAAACTCCCAGCTTACAAGCTGTAATTACGAGCTCTATGAGGACGTGAATGCTTTTTACAAGCTAGAATCTCGTAACTACAGGAATTACGAGGCCACGTGAACACACCTTTAGTCCCTGGTTTGCTTCCATAGTTACCCTCATTTATCTCCAGAGCTACTAATCACTTTCACCTGTTCCTTGTTCCAGCCCTTGTTATCTTGAGTATTTAAACCCCAGTGTTTCACCTGTGTTTTTCATTATGTGTTGTCCATGAATTGATGTCCTGTTGGTTTGCTCGGTTTTGTTTCTTGTGTTCATTGAGTTCTTTTTTTTTTTTGTATCTTATTTTTTCTACAATAAACTTTTGGCATTTGGATCCAGCTCACCCTTGTTTCTTAGTTCATATAGTAATATTGTGAAATATTATCACAATTTAAAATAACTGTTTTCTATTTTAGTATGTTTTAAAATGAAATTTATTCCTGAGATGGCAAGGCTGAATTTTCAGCATCATCACACCAGTCTTCAGTGTCACGTGATCATTCTAATTTGCTGAAGAAACATTTCTTTTTATTATCAATGTTAAAAACAGTTGTGCTGCTTAATATTTTTGTGGAAATTGTGATACTTTTTTTTTTTTTTTTTCAGAATGCTCTGATGAATAGAAAGTTCAAAAGATCATTAGTTATTTGAAATAGAAATCTTTTAATAAACATTATAAATGTCTTTACTGTCACTTTTTATCTATTTAATGTGTCCTCACTGAATAAAAGTATTCTATAAAAAAAATCTTACTGACCCCAAACTTTGGAACAGTAATGCATGTTGGACACAGTTAACTTACTTCACTAAGCCCCACCCTGCCCTGTTAGTTACTGTTGCTAACTCAGACAAGCTTTACAGAGCTTCCTGTAGAAATCCGTGAACCGTGTGATTTTCATTAAAATGTGATCATAAATTAATTGCATATTATTCTTACACTGACTGAAATGAATTGTATCATTGCAACATTGCATCTGCTGTTTTTCATTAAAGAAACTGTTGAATTGCACAGTAACATGCGAATCAATAACTGACGTGAATCAATACGTGAAAGAAAAGACTAGTTAGACTATTTGCTCTAATTTACCTTAGAGCAAATGTAGTTGTTTTTATACTGATGGGAATGAGAGATGACAGTTTAATCCACACAATTTATTTAATCATTTGGATAAAGATCTCTGGATACTATTATAAGTGACCTGGCTGCAGCATTTTAAAATATTTTCTAATAATATCCATAAAAATCCATAAAAAAAGAAGGTCATTTGAAATGGAGGTTTGTTGTTTTAGGATTCAATAGATTGTTAGGTTTTATTGAATTCATTCAGCCATTAAATTTTTTCCTGATATGACTGATCTATTATGTTTTAAATGATGGCTCATCCACACCCAAAGCGCGTGTGTGGATAAGAGTTCCCGTGTGTCATAGGGTTTTATCAAGGGGTGGGGGTGGTCTTTGATGGCAGAGACACAAATCCTTTCAGCCTTATTTAATCCTAATACTTTCCTCAATCTACACGTTAAGCCCTGATTCCACTCTCTGTTTTTGTTTGTGGTTCAATGCACTCTTGCAATCATACATACATATGCCCCTATCCCACCCTTCCCCAACCGCTCATGTCTTCAAACGATCATCAAAATCTAACTGATTGCACTTGACTCAGAGTAAGGAACAATTTAAATATGCAGTGAATTATCTCTCTGTTTGAGACTCATCTAAAATCGAGCATGAATTCCTCTCCAGGCTATTTTTTACCCAAAAAGTCAAATGTGTGCTCCTTACTGCCAGCAGTCTGATAGGTCAATTAATCTCTATGTTAATGCGGCCCCATTCAGTGGAAATGTATGTACAACATCTCCCTGTAGTTTGCCTAGCAGTCTCACATAAATATCTAATTGGGAACAAGGTGAGTCATTGGTAATGTGCTCCGTTTTTTAATGATAGATGAAATATATCTAGTGAATTATTCTTACACACACACACACACACACACACACATTGTCTATAAGTGTGTAGACCAAATCTTGAATTCCAAAGTGTTGTTTATTTCCAGTGTCTTTCTCAGCAAGCTTTATGTATAAATGTCCTGCTTTGTAAAACATTCAGCACACCAGATGGAGACAGAGAGAAAGTGAGAGTGTTAAGCATTTCTAACACAAGAACGCTATAGACTGGGATAGAAAATAAGATTGAGCATCGCTGCTTCGCTTTGTACCAAGTCGTGTGCTATTTTTAGCATTTTCTCACAAAAAAAAAGCATCCACAGAACAAAGACAGAAGTAAAATCTTTAAAAGATCAGTTTTATTGTATTTATTTATTTGTTTGTCTATGTATTTGTTCTGTTCTGTTAAGAACTTTTTTTTTGTTTGATTGGTTTTGCTTGTTTGTTGGTTTGCCTCTCCTATCCAGTCATTTCCTCTCTTTGTCTGTCCTATCAAATTTAAAATTAAATGTAAAATTAAGGTAAATAATATAATAACTAAGGCTAATAATTAAAATTAAGGCTAATTTCAGGTGGATGCTGCACATTGGTGGTGGTTAAGGAGATTCCCCCTTCCATATGTAAAGCGCTTTGAGTACCCAGAAAAGCGCTATATAAATGTAACAAATTATTAAATTATTATTATTATCATTAATATTAATAATAATTATTAAAATAAAATACATAATTTTAAAATGAATATTATTGTTGTTGCTGTTGTTGTTCAGTTCTCTTCTGATGCTTTTAATATGTTCTTCTAGCCTAGTCAAAGCCCCATATCAAGATATTATTATTTATCCCTGAATAAACATGCACTTGTCAGATTTGAACCGTTTCTCCCTGGGGATCAAATTGACTCCAGCAATAACACAAAAGTACAAATAAAGAAATCCATGAGTGATATGTTTGTTTTATTTTATAGGAGCAGTTCCCTTTCTCATAGTCCAGATCAGAGTCGCCGTTCTGCTCTTCGGCCTGTATCTCGCAGAACACCCCCCATAACCAGAGGATGTCTGAATGCCATTGGTGGATCAAGAGATTCTGGTCCTGCCTACCAACATCTACAGGAAGTAGACAGCTCAGAGAGGGAGTCAGTGAGAAGGTTAGTTAGCAACGTTAATTTGCAACAGGTCAATGAGCTTAATACTAATTATTTAATGCTTGCGCATAGTCCTGCCCCAATGGATTAAACCGCCGTCCATCATTCTGTGAGGGATGGGATGCATTAATGCAACGAAAATTGCATGCAAAGATTTATTTATTTATTTTTTTTTTTTGGGTGGCATCCATGCGAGTCGGTTGTGGTAGGTGACACTTTCGGCCTCTACCAGGACCTCTCTGTCTGCTCCCTCGATCCACTGATTTATGAGCCAATCCATAGTTTTAAACAACAGCTTCTACCACAAAACCCTAAGGCAGAGAACTTTGTAATTTTTTTTCTGTTTCTCCTGTATCTTAGATATGAATTCAAAAAGTTTATCCAGGTTCAATATATAAAGATTTATTTATTATTTGTTTGTTTTCCTCTTAAAGAGGACCTATTATACTTTTGTTTTGTTTTTTTTGTTGTTTTTTTGTTTTGTTTTTTACATTTTCAGCTTTCTTTAGTGTGTAAATGTTGCTCCCTGAAACACCTTGATTGTAGTCTTGAGCTTTCTTCCGGGAATGTACACATCACAATATTCCTTAAATAATTTAAATAATTCCCGCCCAAGGCATATGCAAAATTGAGCGCATCAGGCCTGGTTGAGTTGCGTTAGTGGTGTGTTTTTTCCACCCTGGATCTAACACGGTTATGGTAAGGGTTGTGCCATTTTCGAAATGCACGAAGCGATTAATGAAATACAATACTGATCCAGCTGACCAATCAGAGCACAATGCTCTTTTCGGAAAGAGGTTTTTTTTAGTCTGATTTATGAACAAAAGCTGGTTCTTTTGTTTTTTATTTAGGGCTAATTTGCCCAAAGTAACTACTATATGTCTCCATCTGTGATATTAAAGGATTAGTTCACTTCAAATGAAAATTAGCCCAAGCTTTACTCACCCTCAAGCCATCCTTGGTGTATATGACTTTCTTCTTTCTGATGAACACAATCGGAGTTAAAGGTGCTAAAGAGGATCTTTTCGTCGACTGAGAAACCAAAGACTGTCATTTCAAAAGACTGAGTTTTTGAAATGAGCGCATGCGTAAGAACAACCCCTCTCATTCGAAGTAACGCCTCCCAAAACTCGTAAACACTCGTATTGGAACACGAGTGTTTACCACCGGCATTCGCTGTGTTGTGTTAGTGGATTCATTATGTCGGACTCACCGCAGGTAACTCATAATCTGCAGTTGTTACTCCTGTCTCCTGACAAAAACATTGCATGCGGCGCCTGTGGAGAGTGGAAAGTTACTGGAGCGCGCAGCCGCGCTCGTCTCTCACAAGGAACGTCATGGCAGTGATTGACAAGCCAGAGGGCCAATCCGCGCACGTCTCTCACAAGGAACGTCACGGCAGTGATTGACAAGCCAGAGGGCCAATCGTTTACGCGATGATCACATAAACGATTGGCTGATGTTTAAGGCCCTACCTCGTGCACAGATGATGTATATTAATATTATTCCTTTCAGTGCACCTAATAAATAGTCTTTTATCAGTTAGTAAAGACAGTTTCAAGTAATATTGCAAAAATGTATAAAACAAAACATCCTCTTTAGCACCTTTAAATGAATAAATATCCCGATGTATCCAAGCTTTATAATGGCATTGAAAAAAAAATCCATATTTAACAATTTTTTAAGTAAAATATCTAGCTTCCGCCAGACCGCCTTCCGTATTCAAGTTACGAAGAAAGAGTAAACTGGCATCTCGTCAGTTACACTTTTTCCATAGGACATAGCGTAAGCTTTTTTAACTGCAAGACTGGAAGGCGATCTGGCAGAAGCTAGATATTTTACTTCATAACTTGTTAAATACTGTATGCATATAAAAATTTTTACACAAATGCATCGCTTCGCTTCAGAAGGCCTTTATTAACCCCCCAGAGCCGTGTGGAGTACACATTTATGATGGATGGATGAGAATGTAAGCACTTTCTTCAGCTCATATTTGTTGATCCCGGTCACTGCCATTATAAAGCCTGGATGCGTCATGATATTTATTAAAATATCTCTGATTGTGTTGATCAGAAAGAAGAAAGTCATATACACCTAGGATGACTTGAGGGTGAGTAAAGCTTGGGCTAATTTTCATTTGAAAGTGAACTAATCAAAAATGAAAGTGAACTGTGAATTAATTGAACCCCCAATACAAACTCATGCATGATGTCACCACTTGTGGGTGGGGCCCTGTCTCTCTCGGGCAAGAAAGGCCCCATGATTGGTGGTATGTCACTGGCAAGGTTTACTTTTTATTGTATGGTAAAATACATTTACCCAGAGTGTATCTTTAATGGCTTTGTGAATGTGCCATAAAGCCTGTTTTATAATTGCTCCCAAGTTTTCAGTGGTGAGTGTATGCCTTTGTCTCCATGCCGACTGTGAGAGCAACAAGCGGGCTTGTCTGAGCTCTATTATTGAAGTTTTGTATGCAGGCATGACTCACTGAGACAGGAGGGCACTGGGGAGTGCTGCCTTTTCTAGGAGCAGCACAGCTAATAAAAACTACACTGTCATAGCCAATTAAACAGCCAGTGATATATCAATGGAATGGCCAGTCCTGGATGAGTTTGCTAGAATGGGCCAGTCATCAACTCGCACACACTATAGGCTATCCTGGCCCAGTTAGGTTTTCGTTTGCTATACAGGAAGGCTTTGTAGTGCGGAAGACACCACCTCGCCTTAAAATCTCCAACGGGGTCTCAGCACTGACCTATTTCCCGCCTTCCAGCCTGCATAAGAATATTTCTCTGCCGGAGAGAGCTCTGTTACCATGGAGACAGGCTGGGATACGGGACAGGAAAGAGAAGGAGAGAGTGGGAGCGAGACAGGAGAGGAGTGACGGGAAAAAAGAGAAAGGGAGGGAGGAAGAGAGACCGAGATAGAACTGTTTTGCATATGACAGCAGAAAAAAAAAATCTTGGCCGTCTCATTCCTTCCGTCCCAGAAAGCTTGCTGTTATCTTGCTAGAATGGCTTACGTAGGGAACAGATTTCTCATAGTGTTATTGTTCCCTGTATTTTTAGACAGAAAGGTACCTGTAAACCTCCCTCTGGGTCGTCTGGATTCCCTTGAGCTGAGTGCTTTAGCAAGTATGTAGACAGCATTTATAATTGCTTACTCATATTAAGTCCTGCCGTTTTGAATAAAACAATCCAGTGATTTCCCAGAATGCAGCATGCCTCCTACTGACACATATTTTCTCAGTGGCTGGTTTCCTGGACAAAGTCCGTTTCTAATGCCTGACCTCATCTTACAGCGAGTGTTTGCTCATTAAAGTGTTTTCAGTAATAGGCTTTCAAAGAGGCCGGGCTGTTCATTATACAGGACCTCAAAACATGCCTTGAATATATTTCACTACAGTGACAGCCATCGAGCTGTTTTCTTTCCAGCTAATTCATTTCAAGCAGGTATCTGAAATTGTTACGTGATATGTTGAGAACAACAGCATAATCTGCAGAGAGGCACGACAATCACTTCCTTCGGATGCTACCTACTAACCTTCAAAAGTGATGTTTCCTCCTTTCTTACAAATAGCAGGAAATGATCTGTCTATTCGTGAGATACATAGAGTGAGTGTCACTTATATTTATATAAGCAGACCACCAACAGTATCTTTTTCAATCTGGCAAGCTATAATTTGATTGGCTGACTGTGGCGAAGGGCGGAGGTTTCTTTGTTTTTCTTGTTTTAAAAAGAAAAATAAGCAGAATTTGCCAGGTTTGTGGCATCAGACCATTGAAATATATTAAACGTCATTTTAGGCACTTAGTAGAAAGTATTCTGCTTTGTTTTCTGAGTTAGGCCAGTGAATTAGTCTGTACTATAGTTTTGGATGTACATAAACATTTTAATCACAAGTCTACACATATTTTCTGCTGTTTCTCTGGGAACTGGGTCCTGAGGACTGGAGTTGAGAAACATTGCTCTAAATGACAGTCAGACAGGCTCTTCCTCTCTGTATAGGTGGAATAAGATGCCGTGTGAACCAGACCTTTTGTCGTATAGTCAAAGGTCTAGATATATATGCGACTAGAGGAGAGATGGAGAGAGGGTCACTGGAGAGACGTGCTCAGCAGAAGGAGCTTCATTATGAATTTCTAGTCTTGTTCAAAAGAGCTCTCTGTTGACATTGCGGATTTCTGTAAATGATCACATTAAATCAAATCATGATCTCTAATCTTAAGCAAAATCTGACAAACGCAGGCTAAATCCATGCATCCTTAACTGTTTCTAAGTCTTGATATTTCATTATGAATGATCCATGGCCTGCTGGAATACTTGACATTTCTGTCATATCTACTGTTTTATAGAAAATAGAATCAGACAATTTGCCTCCCCTTGATTGAGGCTTAACTCTGACTCGGTCATTATCAGAAAAAGCAGTGCTTGGTTAAATATTGATGCTTTGAGAAAAGCCATTCTTTGTCAGGGATTATGAATTATTACACAAAGATAATGAATCAGGGGAACAATACTGATTGCTCCTAAATTGAGAGATTAGTTTACCAAAGGTCTGGTTGGATGGAACTTCTGCTTTCATCCCTTTTAAAAGAATTTTGCAATCAAATCGTCAGAAGATTAACTTGAGGACGACTGCCACGGGGAGCAGCCAGTTCTGAATCAGGAAACCAGCTAAAGCCCAGCTGAACTAAACGATTATGAGTCAGAGAAGACACTGGGCTACCAGCCAGACAGAATGAATGTTGAATGGCTAATAAACTGAGATACCTGAATGTGTAGTAATTGTGTTATTCTGTCAACACTTAATAGCCTTGTGTTTTATAAGTCGCATTAAATCATTTATTATGTCAGACATTAAATTTCAAATAATGTCTGCTGTGATGACAGGGTGAATTTCATGTTTTTCACATTTTCAAATACATTCTTGGATCCCACTTTAATTTGCAGAGAACTATAATAAGTAAGATATTCGTAGTTGTTGACTTTGTCTAAAAGTGTACACAATGAGCTCTGTACAGCAAAGAAAATTAACACTGACTCAACCGATGGTGCACATTTAGGGCGGGACAGTTTGACAGACTAATGGCAAAGGCTGCATATACCAAGACGATTCACTTGTATTAATATGAATGGTAGAAAATGCACCATGCAATATTGCAGAACAAGTCTTGCTGCAGAGTCATAAAACTTGCGCAATACACATGCATATTGACTGAACCAACTTTGAAAATACAATTTTTAATGCTATTTGACAGTAATGCCGCGTGTCCACCAAAGCGTTTTTAGCCAGCTGTGAGCCCTTGAGAGCACTTTTCAGTTAAGAGGCTTTGTTGCTATGATATGGCATTTCCACAGCACTGTTACTTGTAACTGATTTCGCAGATAATTTGTTTCAGATTAAAGAATCAAAAATTGAATTTACCTTGGCATAGTTGAATAACAAGAGTTCAGTACATGGAAATGACATACAGTGAGTCTCAAACACTATTGTTTCCTCCTTCTTATGTAAATCTCATTTGTTTAAAAGACCTCCGAAAAACAGGCGATACGTAACAGTCGGGATCATTAATATGTACGCCCCCAATATTTGCATATGCCAGTCCATGTTCAAGGCATTAGACAAGGGCAGCCAGTATTAACGTCTGGATCTGTGCACAGCAGAATCATCAGACTAGGTAAGCAAGCAAGGACAATAACGAAAAATGGCAGATGGAGCATTAATAACTGACATGATCCATGATATCATGATATTTTTAGTGATATTTGTAAATTGTCTTTCTAAATGTTTCGTTAGCATGTTGCTAATGTACTGTTAAATGTGGTTAAAGTTACCATCGTTTCTTACTGTATTCACGGAGACAAGAGAGCCGTCGCTATTTTCATTTTTAAACACTTGCAGTCTGTATACTGCATAAACACAACTTCATTCTTTATAAATCTCTCCAACAGTGTGTAATGTTAGCTTTAGCCCGTTAGCCACGGAGCACAGCCTCAAACTCATTCAGAATCAAATGTAAACATTCAAATAAATACCATACTTACATGATCCGACGCATGCATGCAGTATAGGGTTGTATTAGCTGTGTGAACTTTGTAAATACAACGTATTATAGTCGAGAGCTCGGGGGGGCAGGGAGCGTGCGATTTAAAGGGGCCGCAGCCTGAATTGGTGCATAGTTAATGATGCCCCAAAATAGGCAGTTAAAAAAATTAATTTAAAAAAAATCTATGGGGTATTTTGAGCTGAATCTTCACAGACATATTCAGGGGACACCTTAGACTTATATTACATCTTGTGGTTTTAGGGCACCTTTAAAATTTTCGACACAATGTAGAGTACTTGCTATGTATGTTTGGAGACCAGCGATATTAATTTCTCATCCATTTTGTTCTGTTCTCTGCTTGTTGATGTCTTTATACAGCAAGAATTTTGTGACAGCTGGTCGGTGTTGTATTTGTCCCACCCCTCCTCCACTTTGACTGGACGGCTGGCTAAAAAGTGACAGTGATAAGAGCAGTGTTTTACTCAAAGTTGAACATTCTTCAACTCTTCAACGCCGAGCGCTCAGAGCTTGAGCGTGAAAAGATGCTTAAAAAACGCGGCGCTCCCATTGAAAACATTTGGAAAAGTACGCTAGCCGCTGGTAAAAAAAAAAAGCTTTGGTGGACGCATGGCCTAAGAAACAACATTTATGGGTCAGTTCAGGTCATTTTCTTGCTGGATTTGAAATATTTAAATGTAAAATTGGCAAGCAGTTTTTGAGATTTCAGTATTTCCCCCTTCTAGTAGATAAGAGTTGGTCTTGCATGGCTAAAATAGTTGCCTGGAGGTGTTTGAAGAACTTGGCAAGAAGTAACAGTGTTCATGAACCTATTTGAACCAGTCATTATTTTTGAAATTGTGTTTGTTGATGCTACAGGCGCAGAAATTACACACTTCAGCTTTATTCGACTTTTAGAATATGTATCCATTCTTCTTATGATTCAAAGAAACATTCCCAAGAAACACTCTAATCATTTTCTACATACATTCCTGTCTTTTTCTTAATCACTCTGTCATCTTTTCCTCTTTCTTTGCAGGAACATCTCCAGCCCAGGTAATGACCTACATCAGGATTCCTTTTACAATATGCAAGCCTCACAATCCTCAAAATCTTGGAGCAGCCACTTAGACCACAGGTGCGCTAGGAGCCTCAGGTCAGGCGGACCTAGCCAGAGTCCTCCTGCTCCCTACCGACCCTGCTCTATCCCAATCATCCCCTCCGTCCACTCTTACCAGGATGAGGTCTCGTGTATGCAAACTGCCCCTACTGATGGAAGCAGCCGTTCTAGCCCTCTGGAAAGCAAAGCAGATGCTTCAGCTGTCAATCAACAGTCCAACGTAACGGTCTCCAACCGAGCGGCCAGTAGACGGGAGGAAGTGGCTTCGCTACTTGACGAGGCTCAGGAACAGCTCAGAGCGCTAGCACATGCCCAGAGGAAACAGGAGGACATCAGTAGCTTCGTCCCTCAGGGGGCCAAAGAGACTGTGTGCATCCTTTTAGCAAATGGGGGTGGACAAGGGGGAGTGGCCACTTTTGGGCCTACGGAGACTCACTTAGTGAGCCCGAGAGACACACACAAAGATGCCACAAAGCCTGGCCAATGAGGAGTTGACAGGACTAACTACAAACGTCCCGTGTGTCCTGGGGCTTCGGAACGCTCTGCCAAAATACCACCGAAACCTACCGTTGAATTTCTGAGGACCTGCTGTGGGTAGAAGCGTGGGAGAGTGGCAGTCTCGAACATGTGAAAAGATAATTTATTTATATGCATTTATTTAAGGAGAAACTTCTACTTAGAAAAAGAAACCAAATAGTCTGTCATCTCCATGGTGTTTTTAACTGTATAAAATATACATAAATATATATAAATGGATATAAATATATGAATTCAAACTGGTGACCAAGTACAAAAAAGGAATATGGGAATGAGAAACTTACTTTTGTAATGTATCAGCTCCACATTCTTAAAGACTTGATGCTCGGTGGTTTAGAAAAAAAAAAAATATTTAAAAAAACAAAAAGGAGTTTTTCCACACGTTTCACTCATTTCCAGCCAAGCTAAGCTTGTCCGACACACAATCTTGTGTTTTGCACCTGCAGCAGCTGTGTTTACTATCACCGTCCCGGTCACTGTCCTTTACCCTGCCAAGGAATATGGCTCCATCTGCCTTTGAAAACAGTGGAATATGGATTACAATTGGACTAAACTTCAAAACGCTGATCGTATCCAGGCATGAGGTAACTGATAGTTAAGCACTGCCTCCAAGACATCGATTGGAAGAATTTGGTGTGTCTGTCCATTTGTGGAGCAATCTGCATTTTGTTTTTTGTGCCTCGGTGCGTTCACTCCTTCATTTTGATTCAGATACGAGTAAGGATAAACTAATGGAACAGAGCACATCCTGCAGCGCACCACCTGAGATGCACAAACAGACCGTCGTCGCCTCTCTGGATGGACCGAGGATATTCCAGCACGGGATAGGGGGTGGGGGTTGGGGGGGCGTTCTCGGCCAACACAAGGAGCTTTGGTGTTTTTTTCTTTTCTTATGGAATTATCTGCTGCTTTCTGGGAAGGTGTGTGGGAGCAGTGGTCACTATGAGTCTGTATGCTACCTTTGGATTGGGACATAATATTTCTGTGAATTAACAACCAAATGTGGTAAGCAAGAAAAATTAACAATGAATCTTTGGTGAAGCTGTTTCTTTGTTAGTTTTGTTTCATTTTTTTTTTTCTGACCCCCAATTCACACAACTGTGCATGTTGATAGTATTGTTTTGCAGAAATGACTTACTGAGAAGGCCCACAAAGAGAAAAACGCATTATAATTGACATGCATCTGCTGATTTCAACCCAAATCCTGGTATAAAAACACAATTGGTCTGCTGAGTTTTATAGATCAGTCTTAATAGACCTGTGCTCAATGACGGCATTATTTCGAACGGACTTTTTTATGTGTTGTTGTTCCTCCTCAAGCATTTATTTAAGACCGCCAACTGTAGTTTGGTTTTAAGACCTTTGTTTTTTTATGCATGTTGCATTTGTCCTTTATCAGAGATAGTGCCTGCCATTCCAGAAATAACTCAAGGCCAAGATTAAATTAAACATATCTCCTGGTAAAAGAAGGCAAAGTAAAGGTTAGCCTGTGGCAGAAAGGAGGTATAAGGGCAGGCAGATAAGACTTTCACTTGATCTTATAAAACCTTTCCCTGGCAAAAGCACTGACCTCATCAGGGAATTGAAGTGTGGATGGCATGTCTTTCAAATACTACACATGCCAAAATGTAATCATGCATCAGAAGTAGTCACAAAATTACTACTGTATAAGGGAAAGACGGGATAGATTTAGATCTTAAAGCTATACTATTTCTTTATCAGACAAATTACATTTTTATTACATACTTTTATAATGTAAGTTGGTTTAGGACAGTTCTAGGATTTCAGTTAGATACGAGTTGCTGTTCAGATGAAATTCAGAAGTTTCCAAAATAGTATGTTTGTTTATGGAACCTTGTTTTCTGCCACTACATAAAAAATAAAAAAGGTAATTGTGACTTTTTATCTCACAATTTTCACTTTTTTATCGCAATTGTAAATTTACATCTCGCAATTCTGACTTTTTTCTCAGAACTGCGTGATATAAAGTCCCAATTGTATGTTATAAAGTCAGAATTGCAAGATATAAACTCGTAATTCTGAGGAACAAAGTCTCTTTTTTTCTTCATAATTTGACTTTATAACTCTTAATTGTGTTTATATCTCACAATTCGGACTATTTGTTAGTATGAACATTCATGATTGTTTTTTATGTATGCATGTCGCTTCATCCATCTCTTTTTATGGGCATAGGTAACCAGAAACTTCACACGCTACAAAGATGATGCCACATCACTAAGTGATCTATAAAACTGCAGACTGGTTCATTTCCAGGTCATAGCAGCAGATATATAAACCGTCCACCATCTGTTATAGCTATTAATGTTCATTTTCAGTTAAAATGATGTGGGAAATGTTTCAGTTGAGCTGGACCATATTTTGTACACTAGTGCTAAAGTATATTAAATTATGTTTTTGCACAGTTACAATGTATGGTACTTTATGCTGTCATTATTCCAGAATGCAAGGGATGTGATTGATGAATTAATTACTGAAGGCAGTATATCGCAAGACATGTTTCGACAGTTCGCAACTGTAGAAGGTGTAACACGAGCACAACCGAAACTTCATGGTTCTGTATAACAGTCCCTTGACGTACTTTAATGTGCAATTTCAAAATCAAGAAATTTCTGTTTATTCTTGTATGTGCAAAACTGCATTATTGCCCTCCCAATTGAAATAGTTTTTCTTTTCATTTAGTTCATTTTTTTTATTTTTTCAATAAAGATGAATCTTCAGTGTTGAATAATTTTAGAATGAGTGCCTTTTTTACTAAATCATAAATTATTAATAATATAAATCCAAAAACATCAGACTACATAAACCAGTGTTATTTCAGAATTGTTTATACAGTGGTAATATATTTCTTAATATTTTGAATTATCTTTTATCTTTGTATTTATTTACAGTTTTCATTTTAGTTTTAGTAATTTTATGTTCTTGTCATTTTTTTTTTTCTATTTAGCCTTTATTTTTTATTTCAGTTTTTAGTCATTTTAGTATTTCAACATTTTATTTCAGTTAGTTACTCAAGGCAACATTTATTTTTTTTAAGTTTTTCATCTAATATTTCAATAGTGAAATGATATTCTGTTGTTGCATCTTTATTTCAATTAACGAAAATGTTCTATCCTGCCATCTCCACAAATTATGGATGAGCTCATAATCTATTAAAAAAAAAAGTGTGTGTGTGTGTGATGAATGTTTATAAAATCTAAGATTTCATAACATCTAGCCTAAAGAAATATTATAAAGGCTGATGCAAGATCGAAAACACAGACACAACAGGATTTATCATCTCTACTGTCAATAAAAGTGAAGAATAATAAAAAATAAAAGCAACAATGAAAAATGTGCAAGTCATGTGTTAGACAATTTTTCACTGTGAAATATATATATAAAAAAAAATATGTTGGGTTGCATCCATTATTGTGCACACAGCACAGAGGATGCAATAATGTTCATTTGCGAGGCTTGTCTCTCTAAGGACGTCCCGTCACAACATGTCTCAGATGTCAGTGATCTAGGAACACACTTTTAAATTCTTTTTTTAATTCAGGCCACCAGTCAACGAATGTCATGTCAGTAGTATGAGAATGATTCAAGAGGATTGAAGAATAAATTAAAATTGTGTAAACTGAGGAGTCTGACTTACCTTTTTTTTTTTTTTGAGATCCTGGACAATGTAGAGCAGTGATGGGCAACTTCGATAGTGACGAGGGCCAACATTTTTTCTCCTTCATATCAAGGGGCCAGATTACTAATCCACACTCACACCTTTTACACTGTCTTACTCAATTTACTTTTTATTAAAGGTGCCCTAGAATTAAATATTGAATTTATATTGGCATAGTTAAATAAGAGTTCAGTACATGGAAAAGACATACATTGAGTTTCAAACCCCATTGCTTCCTCCTTCTTATATAAATCTCATTTGTTTAAAAGACTTCCGGAAAACACGCGGATCTCAACATAACACCGACTGTTACGTAACAGTCGGGATCATTAATATGTATGACCCCAATATTTGCATATATGCCAGCCCATGTTCAAGGCATTAGACAAGGAAAGGCAGTATTTACGTCTGGATCTGTGCACAGACAAGGTAAGCCAGCAAGAACAACAGCGAAAAATGGCAGATGGAGCATTAATAACTGACATGATCCATGATAGCATGATATTTTTAGTGATATTTGTAAATTGTCTTTCTAAATGTTTCATTAGCATGTTGCTAATGTACTGTTAAATGTGGTTAAAGTTACCATCGTTTCTTACTGTATTCACGGAGACAAGAGCCGTCGCTATTTTCATTTTTAAACATGTGCAGTCTGTATAATGCATAAACACAACTTCATTCTTTATAAATCTCTCCCAACAGTGTAGCATTAGCCGTTAGCCACAGAGCATAGCCTCAAACTCATTCAGAATCAAACGTAAACATCAAAATAAATACTTTACTCACATAATTTGAAGCATGCATACAGTATGCATGACGAACATCTTGTAAAGATCCAGTTGAGGGTTATATTAGCTGTGTGAACTTTGTAAATGCGCTGTAATATAGTCCAGAGCTCGTGTGGCAGGGAGCACGCGATTTAAAGGGGCGGCGCTGCCAAAATCAGTGTATAGTTAATGATGCCCCAAAATAGGCAGTTAAAAAAATTAATAAAAAAAAATCTATGGGGTATTTTGAGCTGAAACTTTACAGACACATTCAGGAGACACCTTAGACTTATATTACATCTTGTGAAAAAGCATTCTTGGGCACCTTTAAGGGAATTTAATGTATAATTAATGCAATTTGTTTTCAAAGATTTAAAACCTGTGCAATTATGCCAATACAAATAGGAAATTTTGTTTTCAGTTGACAAGCAATATTACCCCAACAAGCAAATCTAAACATCTCAATTGCATTGTCTGTAAATCTGCAAGAAACAAATGTACAGAAGTCCTATTTTTGATCACAAGCCCAGAGAACATTTTCAGCTCAACCTCAGAGAGCAGTTAAAAAGTGCCTATTCAAAAAAAAATAGTCGTTCCATATGGTATTACCATAAATAACCCACATAATATATCCACAAAGATATATTACCATGAATAAAAATGCTATTTTAAAAAATTTATAAGAACAATAGATTTCTGTCATTCATTTGGCAAAAAGGTTTCGTTGACTATGCATTTTACCTTCTCCTGGTTTGATTTAGTATTAACATCATAATCTGAACACAATCTTTTACATTACTTGCTTTTCAAATGTTTTAAAATTGAACGGTCCCATGGGCCGCCAGTTGCCCATCCCTGATGTAGAGCATCCAAAGATATAAAACTGTAGCTGTGTGAGCTTAAATTTGGTGGTGGTGGGGTGGGGTCTTTGGTTTCTTCATCTCACTGACAATGGATCCAAATGATAAGTCTACGGAAAGAGGTTTTGTTAGTGATAGAGTTGTTACAGTCCACACAGCCAGATGATCAGTCCAGTAAGATGTCTTCCATTGTGTGGTGTGAAAGAAGCAAGATTCAAAACAGCCTTGAACAGTCATGTTGGAGAATGCCAGACCCTTGGTGTACTGAGAGGGTCCATGCTGCTGTCTGAAGGAGTTGTGAAAGTCAGGCACATCGATGCAGAGAGTGATTATAGTCGAAACATTCAACTGCCATGAAGGTCAACCTACCATCAAAGAATATCCTCAGTGTAGCAGCTGAAGAAACCATAAAAGTTGATGTGAGTATAACCTTGTGGGTGTTTCAGAATTTATTTCCTGGCAGAATAATAAAAACACACACTTGTCACTCCCAGAAGTTGCATAGCAGCCAGCCAAACAGATTGGAACTGCCATTTTCTTTAACTTCTTGTTATATTTTGTAATATTTTGTTCAGTATGTTCAATTTTTGTAATATGTGTCAGAAGGGTTGTGAATAAACTGAGACTAATCAGAGTGCAAATCAATGTGTCCTTTAATTTTAGTCAGTATTAAAGGATTAGTTCACTTCAGAATTAAAATTTCCTGATAATTTACTCACCCCCATGTCATTCAAGATGTTTGTCTTTTCTTCTTCATTTGAAAAGAAATTAAGGTTTTTGAGGAAAACATTCCAGGATTTTCTCCATATAGTGGACTCCACTGGAGTACAATGGGTTGAAGGTCCAAACTGGAGTTTCAGTGCAGCTTCAAAGGGCTCTACACGATCCCAGCCGAGGAATAAGGGTCTTGTCTAGCAAAACGATCTGTCATTTTCTAAAAAAATTTAAAAAATGTTATACTTTTTAACCACAAATGGTCTTCTTGCACTGCTCTGCAATGCGCCACACATTACGTAATGACGTTGGAAGGGTCACGCCTGACGTAGGCGGAAGTAGCGCGGTAGGCCGAAAAACTGATTTTCTCCTCCAACTTCAAAATCGTCCGACATCATTGTTTTACCTTTTTTTTGTAAAGGGCGTTTGACTTGGTCTTTGCATGTTCAATTTGTAGACACTGGATCGGTAGTTCCACCTACACCACACGTGACCTTCACAATGTGATTACGTAATGCGTGGAGCATCGCAGAGCAGTGCAAGACAAGCATTTGTGGTTAAAAAGTACATACATTTTTGTTTTGATTTTAGAAAATGACCGATCGTTTCTCTAGACAAGACCCTTATTCCTCGGCTGGGATCGTGTAGAGCTCTTTGAAGCTGCACTGAAACTGCAATTTGGACCTTCAGCCCGTTGTACCCTGTTGAAGTTCAGTATATGGAGCAAAATCGTGGAATGTTTTCCTTTAAAACCTTGATTTCAGAAAGAAAGACTTCACTCAACTGAACTCCAGAACAAATAATCCTCGCAGCACACTGGACATCTAAACTATTGGTCACAGTGATGTAGTTCGGACTGTTTTTTTGTTACTCTCAGAATTACACTTTATATAAATGAGATGTTAACCCAAATAATGTTTTAATATGAGGATATCTGCAGAACAAAATATCTTGGGACATGCATATGATAATAAATCAAGATTTCATCCAGCATACAATGTCTTCAATATTCCATACACAAAACACAATGATAGTGGCAGTCAACATCAAATCATTAAACAAACAGATGCACTCAAAGTCATCACCACATAACTCTTAAGAAACAAACGTCACCAGTGGAGATAAAGTTCTAAACAGTAACAATAAGGCTGTAATTTGCATGATTTATTCACGCCGTGGTACAAGCTAGGAATGAGTCCAGCATCCAGCACTGGAAATCCCACTCACATTCATTACCTTGTCGCTGACAATACAGGCATGGCAATACAATCAAGTCTGAGCGCACAAAATTTGTTTTAGTCAGTTGACATTATGGTTACTGTGCATGTCCTTGGGTGGTCTTCACATACAGGTATATTAACTTTCACTTTCATCACAATAACCCTGTCCACACATTTAAACATTTTGGATTGCATTTGGATTTTTATTATTAAAATAAAAAGCAAGAAAAAAAAAAATGTTAGGGTATTTTTAGAATATTTTAGGCGTGTATATATATATATATATTATTTAATATGTAATGTATTATCAGTGTTGTGTAAGTTACTCTAAAAAAGTAATTAATTATTAGCTAATTACATCTTGAAGTGTAATTAGATTGCTGTACTAATTACTCTCTCTAAAATGTATTGGATTATTATGTACAGGGATATATAAAGGGAAAAGTAATTAAATTACAACAATTAGATAACTTTGTAATTGATTAGACCCACACTGAGTATTATACATTTGAGTAATGAAAAACACGTGCAAAATTTCTTCCAAATATTTACATATACTTTACACTGTGAAGACTGCAACATGTTGCCTTTGAAGCTGCACACACAGAGTTCAATGTTCATAATTTATATTATACAAAAAAAAAAACAGAGTTGTTTAGCTCCAACAAAGTTTGTTTTGGAGGAATATCTCATTCTCAAAATTAGTTTTGTGGCATTAGAAGTTATTTGTTGAGTGCTTGAGGTCAGAATTATCTAGGTTCTAACACTCATTAACACTCTGTTAGCTGCTGTCAACTAGTTTCCTATTTTATCATTAGCCGCTTTTCCAGCAAAACTACCCAGAACAATTTGTCCCAGGAACTTTTTTCCTAGGAACTTTTTTTTCTCCCCAGACCTGTTGCTGTCTACGTTTCCATCGCGGTCTAAAGTACCTTGAAGATTAGGCAAGTGACGACTGTGCGCCACTTTCCAGTTCACGCTGGATTTATTTTTTAAACTCCATTGTTGATAGGAACAGCAAACAACTCTTACTGAAGACTTTTAAAAATGGTGGTTGAAATAAAATACTACGTAGTGTCAACCAATCAAAATGCTGCGTGAACTCAAGGAATCAGCAAGTTCATCGCCCAAGTCCCACCCCCAAAAATTCCTGAAAAAGTACTACTTCGTGAGCAGGGACTTTCTGAGGGGGGAATTTTTACTCAGAACTTCATTTAGACCCTGTTCCCTGCGGGCGAAACACACCAAGCACCACCCCAAAGTCCCTAGTTCCTGGGGAAAGTTCCTGCGGTGGAAAAGTGGCTATTAGCTGTAATTTTGTTTTCATGTTAATTAGGGGTGTGTCCTGAGTTAACTATGGCCTTCATATTATATGCTACATCCAGACCTCCTTATTCTTCTCTGCACTTTTTTATTCATTAAACTTTACTGAGTACTGCAATAAAATATATATCGCAACCCAGGTGATAGGCCTAATAGTGATCGTTCATTTGTGAATTTTTAAAAAAAATTAGATATGCTGTGTAGCCCTACAATGAATCACCAAATCCTCCTTGAAATGGGTAAACAGAAGCTACTGGATATCACAAAAAAACATCTACTTTATTTCCACACCAACTATAGTTCCACCATTGTACTGTAGTTCCAAAGGGATCAGTACTCATACCCTTTTACACCAAACCACTTAGTAAAGTCATCACTCATGGCTAGCTCTCATAGCTTCTCCCATCATTCTTTTGCAGATGATATTGAATTAGTTCTCTCTATTCCAACCCCTGACAACCAGATACCCTTATGAATCACTGCATGTCTGGCAAGCATTTCTGCCCGGATAAACACATTATCTAAAGCCCAATTGATCAAAAACCAAGTTGTTGTTCATCCAAGCCAAGAACCACCCTTGCCAAGACCTTGTCATTTCAATAAACTCAACCATCTCACCCACAAGGAAAGCCAAGAAACTTGTTGTCACACTGGACAGCAGCCTATATTAAAAATACTCCCCTTTTCAGCAGTAATTGACTATGTTTACATGTGCACCAATAATATGATTATTTGTCAATAATAATCAGAATAAGGTCTTAATCACACAAGTGACATGAGCAGAACTCTTCACTCCAGTTTACCTGCAATTTTTATTACTCTGATTATTCACTAATAAGCACCACACTCAGATTGGCATACAGTACGCATGTTAATAACGGACAAGCCTGGTTTTTACTAGTTTCTCCTCGGAGAAATAAAAAGAATGATAAAAAAAGAGGTTTTACAAATAACCTTTATCACTACATATTGACAATATAACTGAAAAAATTATTGATGTGGCTCATTGCATGCAATTTTGTGTGTAATCCTGTTTCTCACTGCAGCTACATGCATGAATTACCCTGCAGTGTCTAAGACAAGAGCTGATGACGTGATCTTATTGTAGTGTTGCAAGATCTTATATATTTTCGATTAAAGACAATAACTTGTTACTTAATAATTGCACAGCAAAGTTGAAGTCATCATGATGTCACATTGATTTTACATGTTTTGTTTTTTACATTTCGAAGGCTTGACTTACAACATGCTCATGCTGCTTACAGAATAAATGGATGCACAGTAAAGGCACAATACTGCAATTCTCTGAACTAGTACATGAATAATGCATTGTTATTTTAGATAAAGTATAAAAAATCCAAGTAGGCCAGTTTTTGTGGTCTGAAAGTGTAAAAAAAAAAAAAAGACAGACCTTGAAGATTTTCCAGTTTTAAGTCTTCAAAGATTTTCTAGCATTTTCAGTGTTACAGGTGAACTGTGTGCGACTAGTGACATCAAACATAATAACTGCTTCAAACATAAAATTGCTTGGCTTCCCCTTGTGTTTAGTTTATTCAAGAGATATAGATTTTTGGCAGAGGAAGCTTGGGATTATATATAGTCATAGTCAGAATTATTGGCACCCTTGTTAATATGATCAAAGATGGTTGTAAAAATAAATCTGCATAGGTCTGATCTTTCATTAAAAAAATTTGCAAAAATCTTTCATTGAATTAAACGAATTGAAATTAAAAAAATATTTTTATGGGTAAAATATCTCAAAGTAAAGTATATTCCCATTCATATTTACATTTTTAGCACACAAGGATGACTAGGAACATGAAACTGTCTCTGACTTCTTGTTTCACATGAGTATAAATATGAGCAAACACAAAAGTCAAATTCCCTTAATAATCTATCACAAGGGGTAAAACCTAGTTAAATATAGTTCTGATGTTCAGAAAAAGATTATTGAGCTTCGCAAAATAGAAAATGGCAGTAATAAAATAGCTAAAGCATTGAAAATTCCCATTTCCAACATCAGGACAATAATTAAGAAGTTCCAATCAACTAAAGATGTTACAAATCTGCCTGTAAGAGGATGTGTGTCTATATTGGTGAGGAGGAAAGTTTGAATGGCCAAAGACTCTCCAAGGTTCACAGCAGGAGAACTGCAGAAATGAGTTGAGTCTTGGGGTTGGAAAGCCTAAAACAGTCCCTACATCACCACGTTATTTGGGAAAGTTTCGAGAAAAATCCTCCTCATCCAAAAAAAAAACTAAACAAAAACTCCAGCATATTCATTTGTTAGACACGATTGGAACTTCAAACGGAACCTGGTTCTGAGGTCAGATTAAACTAAAAAAATAGATTTTTGGCAGCAAACCCTACAGATGGGTTTGGCGCAAACAGGGATAAAAATTACCCCATGCCCACGGTTAAATATACTGCTGGATCTTTACTGTTGTGGGCCTATTTTTTTGCTGGAGGTCCTGGACATCTTGTTCAGATACATGGCATCATGGATTTAATCAAATTCCAACAGATAAAAAAAAAATCAAAACTGACCGCTAGAAATCTTATAATGGGCCCTGTTTGGATCTTCCATCAGGACAATGTTCCAAAACAAACATCAAAATCCAAACAAAAATGGGTCACTGAGTAAAAAACCAAGTTTCTGCCATACCCTATAGAAAATGAGTGGAGTGAACTGAAGAGAAGAAGCACCAACATGGAGCTGGGAATCTGAAGGGTCTCGAGAGATTCTGTATGAAGGAATGGTCTCTGATCTCTTGTCAGGTGTTCTCCAAACTCATCAGGCATTTTTGGAGAAAACTCAGAGCTGTTATCTTGGCAAAATTAAGTATTTATTAAAAGGGTGCCAATAATTGTGGCCAACATGCTTTAGAGAAAACATTTATGTCATAAAGAGATTTTTCCCCACTTTGAATTCTTTTACATCAATGAAAGGTTTGATTTTTGCATTTTTTTTTAAATGAAAGATCAAAAAGATAAACAACGCAGATTTATTTTTACAGCCATCTTTTTTTCATATTTACCAAAATCATATCAAGTGTTTGAAATGTTCAAATAAATATAAATATAAAAACCTATCTACCTCCTCACAACAGCACAAGAAATACCTGGTGATAATAACACCTTTTAGCCTTGACTATATTCACAATATAATTACAGGTGCTGGTCATATAATTAGAATATTGTGAAAAAGTTCATTTTTTTTATTGTAAATTATTTTTAAAAATGAAACTTTCATTTATACTAGATTCCCTACATGTAAAGTAAAACATTTCAAAAGTTTTTTTTTTTTTTTTTTTAATTTTGATGATTAGAGAGCGTACAGCTCATGAAAGTCCAAAATCCAGTATCTCAAAATATTAGAATATTTACATTTGAGTTTCATTAAATGACCATCCCTACAGTATAAATTCCGGGTATCTCTTGTTCTTTGAAACCACACTAATGGGGAAGACTGCTGACTTGGCAATGGTCCAGGAGACAATCATTGACACCCTCCACAAAGAGAGTAAGTCACAGATGGTCATTACTGAATGGGGTGGCTGTTTACAGAGTGATGTATCAAAGCATATTAAATGCAAAGTTGACTAGAAGGAAGAAATTGGGTAGGCAAAGGTGCACAAGCAACAGGGATGACCACAAGCTTGAGAATACTGTCAAGTAAAGCTGATTCAAACACTTGGGAGAGCTTCACAATGAGTAGAATGAAGCCGGAGTCAGCGCATCAAGAGTCACCACACTCGGACATCTTCAGGAAAAGGACTACCAAGCCACTTCTGAAACAGAAACAACGTCAGAAGCATCTTACCTGGGCTAAGGAGAAAAAGAACTGGACAGTGAACAGTGGTCGGAAGTCCTCTTTTCAGATAAAAGTACATTTTGCATTTCATGTTGAAATCATGGTCCCAGAGTCTGAAGGAAGACTGGAGAGGCACAGAATCCAAGCTGCTTGAAGTCTAGTGGGAAGTTTCTGAAGTTAGTAATGATTTGGGGGGCCGTGACGTCTGCTGGTGTTGGTCCATTGTGTTTTATCAAGTGCAAAGTCAATGCAGCCATCTTCCAGGAGATTTTGGAGCACTGATGCACAGATGGAGATGCTTCCATCTGCTGACAAGCTTTATAGAGATGCTGATTTCCTTTTCCAGCAGGACTTTAGCACCTGCCCACAGTGCAAAAACCACTTCCAAGTGGTTTGCTGACCATGATATTACTGTGCTTTATTGGCCAGCCAACATGCCTGACCCCTGAATCTATGGGATATTTTCAAGAGAAAGATGAGAAACAGTCGATCCAACAATATACAGATGATCTGAAGGCTCAATAGTGCCTCAGCAGTGCCACAGGCTGATCACTTCCATGCCACACTTCACCGATGCTGTAATTTGTGCTAGAGCAAGTCATTTGCTGTAATATGTGCTGCCGACCAAGTATTGAGTGTACAAATGAACATACTTTAAAGAACTTGAACTTTTCTGTTTTGAAAATCCATTTTTTGATTAATCTTAGGAAATATTCTAATATTTTGAGATACTGGATTTTGGACTTTCATGAGCTGTACGCTCTAATCATCAAAATTAAAAAAAAAAAAAAAAAAAAAACCTTTTGAAATGTTTTACTTTACATCTAGGGAATCTACAATATATGAAAGTTTCATTTTTAAAAATAATTTACAATAAAAAAATGAACTTTTTCACGATATTCTAATTATATGACCAGCACCTGTATTTGATTCGCCTCACATTCGTACAGCATTATAAACAATTTTAGATCGAATAAAATGTAATAAAAACATTAGAGAGCAAAGGAGAATCATTATTTAGAAAATCTGACATTTAGGTCACAAACAAAAGAGTTTAAACTCTCAATACACATATATTTAATACATCTGAATATTTCATAGCTGCAAAACATGAGAGAAACCATGCTTCACAACTCGGGATTGACTGGATAAGTGCAGTTTCACTAACTTTACTCACAAGCTCTCAAAATCCATCTAATAATGAGAATGCATGTTATTTTATTCTAAAATGTGGAATATAGTATGGTAAAAAAAACAAAAACAAAAAAACAAAGAAAGTAGGCTAAAGAATAAGGTGTGTCGAAACATTAGACTTGTAGCAATTTTCATTCATTAAATGTAGAGAGAACTGCATTTACAAAATTCACCAGTGACTTAACCATAGTTACTTGTCCTATTTTCCATCACTTCCATTACTCGTCTGATTTCTCAATGTCTGTGGGCGGTCTAAGGGTTTGCATTCTCGTTTATGAATAACATTGAGCCTCTGCAGGCTCTTGACTCTTGATTGTTTTAACTTTTTTTTTTTTTTCTGGCTGTTGCAACTACATGTGTTTCTAAAGCACATTTGTTTACAGCAAAAATTGCAAGAGAAATTCTGATCAGATGAAATTGGTTATTTGTTAAGTCATATAGTGATTAATCGACCTCATGCAGAGTCTCCTCTCTAAGTATAATAGCTCTTAGTTTTGCATTATTTACAGCAGCTATGTTATATTATGAAGTTTTTGTGAATTTACAGGCAATTACTGGCAAAAAAGTTGCCAATACTTTACTGTTAATTTTACAGTTCTTTACCGTAATCTACATTTGCTATATCTTGCTGTAAAAATACCATGCACTCGAATTAAAACTCGTTAACTAATTTCATTTGCAGAAATCGATTGCCTTAAATTTTCTGACTGCCGTTTAAATTCATAAACCTATATTAATAACTATGAACATATTATTCACTCAAACTTATTTTACTTGAGTCTACTAAACAAAGAAATAACCAAAATCACTAAAACTAAAAATATTATGTCAGCTATAATCTCTTACAGATAACTGCACATGTGCAACTACAATTAGTTAAGAGATTGTCACTGCATCAGCAACCACACAGTTATTGCCTTTAAATAAAGCAACATGCAATATAACATCAATGTTACTGTATCATCATTTACTGAAGCACAGGCTCTACTCTTCTGCACAATGGTAACACACAAAACTCAGATAACAGAAACCTTTTAAATCCCAACAAAACATTAAACAGCATCTAGTGCAGAAACCCATAAAAAAAAACACTTCAATTCATCATTTACTCTGATCAATTATTGAGTTGTATTAACTTTCACTAATACTTCAGTGAAATTAACTTGTTTCATTTAATAAATTTGACTGTTAAATTTTACATTACATTGCTGTTTTTTTCATGATTTTACAGTAAATTATTGTTTTTCTACAGTTTGTTGCTGTAAAATTAATTTAGCTTATTACTGTATAAAAGTGTTTCGCTATGCGTGTATATTCATCTTACACCTTTAACCCTTTAAATGCCACAACAAAACCCCTAGTGTTTAACAAACACTTGTATGTGTCCACACTACAGAGTGTTAGAGTAACACTGAAGCAGTGTTGAAGTTAATGAGATAATTCAGTGATTAATTAAGTGATGATTGAGAATTATTGACAAACACCTGCTGTTAACAAGCAGAATCAGTGAAGGAAAAGAAACAAGAACAGAAAAAAGACAATCAGATGAAATCAGCTGAAGATAAAAGACATTAAATCGCTCAATATCTCAGCAGAGAAGGGTTAAACAACAAAAATAATATTACCAGCTTCACTTATTACAACCAGATTTACTTTATTTCTGTCAGACATCTACAGAAGTTCTTATTGAGAACTAAAAGATGTTGTTTTATTGTTTCGTTTGACATTACCATGATGGAGGTCAGTGCTTGCTTTAGTTGTGTTCTTGACACTTGACTTGTAACATTAGTTGTTTTTTTTGGTTGCTATAAACGTGTTTTTTTGTTTGTTTTTTTAACACGTTTGTTATGGCATGAAGAAACTAAGAGAAAATGTGTTGTTGGTTATGTTTTGATTATGACGTGATCATTATGTAATGCTTAATTTACTGAACTTATCCAGTGTCCAAAAAGAAAGGCAAACAGTAAGAATTAAAAAATGTAGCTGCATAATTTATTCATGCCGCAATGCATGCTGGGAGTCATGGATGATTTCAGTACTATGCTGGTACCCAGCATGCATTGCGGCATGAAGCTTTTGATTGTCACCATTGTTGTGATTCATACGCCAATTCTTGATGTCTGCGTGACTCTTTCAGTAGTTCAAAATGTCTTGAGCACAGACTGTACTCAAAAGTCCTTCATATTTTCTGGTAACAGCACTGATGGATTTTATGTGTAGAATCACAGGAATACCATAATAAAAATATAAAACATCACCTATATAATAATAGATTAGACTCTGATGAGATCAGCATCAGGCCATAAAATGATGATAGCAAGCATTAATAATAATTGGTAAACATCATCTGAGCACATTTTCATTTTTTCCATAACAAATGTGTTTTGAAAACACATTTACAGCAACCAAAGAAAAACTAATGTTAAATTATCAAGGGTCAAGAGTACAACTAAAGCAAACGCTGACCTCCATCATGATAACATCAAACAAAACAATAAAACAACATCTAAACCTCTGTTAATTCTCCATAAGAACTTCTGTAGATGTCTGACAGAAATAAAGTCAGTCTGGTTAGTAATAAGTGAAGCTGGTAATGTTGATTTTGGAGTTGTTTAATCAGATCTTGAGAGGTTTAATGTCTTCTTTTATCTTCAGATTTAATCTTTTTCTGTTCTTGTTTCTCTTTCCTTCATTGATTCTGCTTATTAACAGCAGGTGTTCATCAGCGTCTGAATTCACACACGTGTTTTCATTCACTCTCTCAAGTTGACTATATTAGTGAACTAATGTAGGGAATAGTGAATGAGGATATAAGGTGTGATTTGGAACACAGCCTCAGATATCTACTTGGAGCGATGTTAATTCACAGTATATTCTGGTAGGTTACTTTCTCGAAAACGTCACATATTGCCCAGAATATATTGTTTTCTATGGTATATTATTGTTTTAATGGAAACCAGCAGACAGGACTTTATGCAAAAATTTATTTTTTGCACAATTAATAAATCTAAATAAAATACTCCCAGATTACACTCTGGATGAGATCAGCAAATCAGGCCATTCCATGATGATTGAAAAACTGATGTAAAAAAATCAAGGGTCAAGAGCCCAACTAAAGCAAACGTTTACCTCCATGACAGTGAACTTCAATAAAACATCAACATCTAAACCTCAGTTAATTCTCATTGGGGCGGTTTCCCGGACAGGGTTTAAATTAAGCCAGGATAGGCCTTAATCCAGAATCGTGGTTTAAAAAATGGCTTTCTGAAACACAGATTAAGTACAGATTACTAAAACCTGGACTATGGAGTCTTGAATTAAAATAAACTAGATTAATTTAAAACCAACTGCAAATCTGAATTAGCATGAGAGAGGTTGCCTAGAAAACATGGAATGAACCAAGAAAAGCTTAAAATTGCATGGAACTGAGAAGTAAATCCAAGGAAAACAATGGCAGCAAAAAAGACTCCAATATAAAAACTTAACTAAACAAGAGACAATTATTTTAAAGCAAGTAAAATGCATCAGCTGTGGGAGAAAAAAAAAAGAAATGCCTGGAAATCTGTTGGTAATGAATTCTTTAAATGATAGATGAATTCTATATATATATAGTAATCATATGATTATTAATGCTTTTGTTTTGTCCTTTACATAGCGACAAATTATACATAACTATTTATATACACATCATAATCGGTATTAGCTTTCTAGAATTGATACTGGAGAAGGAGAAAAAAAAAAAAAGAAGAAGAAAAGAAAGGCAATTTTTGTAAGCAGGTCCTCAACCCAAGCGCAAGCTCAACACTTCACCACAACGGTAATCTCCAAAAAAACACAAACATAACAAAAACTTTTACATAATAGAACAATAAACAGTAAGTAAGTCTCTCCATATTCTTATCTTTCTAAAAAATTATAAAATAACACTATTTCAACATTTACTCTCACACTTCAGTCTGGTGCAAAACATGATGGGAAGTGAAAGTCCTGTTTGATTGGTTACTTGACTGAAACATGTTATTTCAAAATGAAAACATCAGGCGAGTTCTAGTAACCATTTCAAGTCAATTTAACATGAAGGAATTACATTTGAACCAGAAACAATGGTGTTAAATCAAAATAAATTGTTTAAATAAAGTGAACAGCACCAAAAAAAAAAAAAGAAAAGAAAAGAAAAAGATATATATATATATATATATATATATATATATATATATATATATATATATATATATATATATACACACACATCAAACAGGACTTTCACTTCCCATCATGCTTTGCACTGGGCTGAAGTGGGAGAGTAAATGTTGAAAAAGTATTATTTTATAATTTTTTTAGAAAGATGAGAATGTGGAAAGACTCCATAGTCCAGGTTTTAGTAATCTGTACTTAATCTGTGTTTCAGAAAGCCATTTTTTAAGCCATGATTAACTATTCTAGATTAAGGCCTATCCTGGTTTAATTTAAACCCTGTCCGGGAAACCACCTCCTAGTGTTTAATGTTATGTTGTCTGAGTTTTGTGGGTTACCACTGTGCTGAACAGCCTGCTTCAGTCAATGAGGAGCCCAGAAACACTGATGTTATGCTGTATGTTGCTTTATTTAAAGGCTGCAGTAACTGTGTAGTTGCTGATGCAGAGGTTGTGCATGTGTACTGTTGCTTACTAATCGTTAACTGCAAGATATTTATGTTTTACAGACAGTGTTTCACTATAATAATATTGGAAATACCTGTAACGTAACTGTTTTTTGTATAACATTTAAAGAAAATTAAGATGTTTTACCTGAATTTTATGGTACTTGTTTGGCAGACACTTCTGCAGTCAATCTTTTTTTAATGATTTTTAGCCGTTCTTTTCATTAATGGTAAATGTTTGGCACCCTGTGCCTGTTCTTTTGTTTGTTTGTTTTTTTAGTGTATATAATCTCATTGGACCTAGATCCCAATTTACAAAATGTGTCTCTGTCTATCTTTCTCAGTCAGTGAGTGATGAAACTACTCTCACCTACACAGAGAAATATGAGTCAGAAACGGACCGTGTCTCTACTGTGGTCAGAGAGGTCACCTGTGCAGCAGAATCTGGCTCTTTCAAAGAGGAAGGCTTTTTTCTTGTCTTTATGAAACACTTCAGCACTCTTCCACATGCAGTATGTTGCTCCACAAGTATATATTACTGCACCAGTGCACAGCAAAACTGAAAGAAATCAGGCCACTTTGACCCTCCACCTCCAAATTACTCACCCAGTATATCTATGAGAGACTATCTCACCCCCTGAGTTCAAATCCACAGATAGCTGAGATCCCACTCCCACTGCACAAATTTTTTTTCTGTAGGACAAATATTGGTTAAATTAAATTAATAATAATTAATTAAATTAATAATAATATTGTAGTTGTTCACAGCAGGAGTGGAGCAGATTCATAACATTGGCACAATCTAAGTTTTTTATAATTATTGAGAAAATTAAAACATATTTGGCTTGCTCACCATCCTAAATGATTTCAAAGATTGGATTCCCCTTAACTTGTAAATCCCCCCCCAAAAAATGTAAAAGGAACTTGAACATTCTGACATTTTACTCACCCTCAAGTCATTTTAAACCTGTATGACTTTCTCTCTTCCATGGAACACAAAAGAAGGTATTTTGAAAAATATCTCAGTTTCTTTTTTTCTTGTTGCTTTGCACACTGACTTTCAGTGTATGGACAAAAAACATTTAAAAAATCTTTTGTTTTCCAAAAGTTATAAAATGTTCAAACCATAATACTTACGAATAAACATAGAGGTGAAGATTTTGGAGAGATGCCAGAAGAACTGTCATGGGAGTGAAGTGACCCTTATGAAAGAGGATCTAGACTCAAAGAATTCTGTCATCCAGAAGTCCCAGGAACATCAGACGATTCAGATTCATAAAGGTGCTGTTGCGATTTTTTATGGAGTAGCCCACAGAAAATGTCCCTGGTACCTAACAGATATCTCTGAAAGAGGTATCCAGAGATATCACACTTGTCTCTGTGACAGCTCCAGGCTCTCTAAAACAGCAAAAAAGAATGTGACCACAGGAAGCTATTGTTTAGCCACTCAGAAGACTTTGAGACGCACTTTGCCTGTCAATCACTTTGAGCATTCGGGATTGCTGACAGAGAGAGGAGGCAGTCTTATTCAGACAAGCCTGGTGGAAGTTAGCAAAATAACTAACATCACTTACAGCACTTTAATGCTGATAAAAAATTTTTTTTTAAAATCACCCCTACAATCCACACCTCCTCGCTAAAGCAAATGTTCATCATTAAACCAAAAATTCAAATTACAGACACATCACCGTCCACCACCTCTGGATATAGAGATGAGTCCTACTGGATTCTCAATACAGAAGCAGAAGGATGTACCCTGCTAGAAATTTAACATTCCCAGAACATTCTGTGGTGAATGTCAGTATTCTGTGGTGAATATCCCAGAATGTCAGAATGTGGTGTTAAGGGCGTTGCCTAGTAACGTTCCCAGTATGTTCAGAGACGGGCACGATGTGGAGTTCTTTTAAGGTTTAGGGGACGTTATTTGGCGGACCTTCACAGAACATTCAGGACGTTCTCTGAATGTTTAAGGAACCATATTTTACTTGGAAATGTTCTCAGAACATCCCTGCTGCCCTTATCAAAAAAATGAATAGAAAATTATAGCTAAATTGGTTAAAAAAAAGTGGCTCTTCAAACAAAAACCAATTTCTTAAATGTCTTACAAAAAAAGGGGGGAAAAAAGCTCTTTACAGGTATTTTCTTTATTTCTTTCATTCAAATCTTCTTAATGAGGTGTTGATGTTTTATTCAAATTTATAAATGTCACTGTTATGGAGGTAAGTGCTTGCTTTAGTTGGGCTCCTGACTCTTGCTGTTTTAAAGATGCCCTAGAACTTCCTTTTAAAAGATGTAATATAAGTCTAAGGTGTCCCTTGAATGTGTCTGTGAAGTTTCAGCTCAAAACACCCCATAGATTTTTTTTAATTCATTTTTTTAACTGCCTTTTTTGGGGCATCATTAACTATGCACCGATATATAGGTAGCGGCCCCTTTAAATCTCGTGCTCCCCCTCCCCCGGAGCTCACGCTTGCCTTAAACAGCAAACACAAAGTTCACACAGCTAATATAACCCTCAAAATGGATCTTTACAAGATGTTCGTCATGCATGCTGCGTGCATGGATCGGATCATGTGAGTATAGTATTTATTTGGATGTATTACATTTGATTCTGAATGAGTTTAAGGCTGTGCTCTGTGGCTAACGGCTAATGCGACACTGTTTGAGAGATTTATAAAGAATGAAGTTGTGTTTATGCATTATACAGACTGCAAGTGTTTAAAAATGAAAATAGCGACGGCTTTTGTCTCCGTGAATACAGTAAGAAACGATGGTAACTTTAACCACATTTAACAGTACATTAGCAAAATGCTAATGAAACATTTAGAAAGACAATTCACAAATATCACTAAAAATATCATGTTATCATGGATCATGTCAGTTATTATTGCTCCATCTGCCATTTTTCGTTATTGTTCTTGCTTGCTTACCTAGTCTGATGATTCAGCTGTGCACATCCAGACGTTCTGCCCTTGTGTAATGCCTTGATCATGGGCTGGCATATGCAAATATCGGGGGCGTACACCCCGACTGTTACGTAACAGTTGGTGTTATGTCGAGATTCGCCTGTTCTTCGGAGGTCTTTTAAAAAAATGAGATTTATATAAGAAGGAGGAAACAATGGAGTTTGAAACTCAGTGTATGTCTTTTCCATGTACTGAACTCTTGTTATTCAACTATGCCAATATAAATTCAATATTTAATTCTAGGGCACCTTTAACTTTATTTTTTCTTAGAAACTGTGTTTTTAAAGCACATTTTTTATAAAAAAAATATTGTGAGAGAAAAAAAGTCTGATCAAATGGATTTGGTTGCTCATTGTTGATGATTTCATCATCATACAGTGGTCTTGTTCACTGATATTTGAATATTATATATTCTTTTATATCATTGTAGTTCTATGATAATGCTTGTTACACGCTTAAGTCTATTAAATGGAATGAACGCAACATTTCAGTGAGATGCAGTGTGGGAGAGAACAGATCACACAACAAGGGTTGCAGCAAAAACCCAATGTTTATTGACACGGGGAGAAAGAAGACAATACAAGAGAAATGTGAAACTCAATAAAGTAAAAAAAAAAAAAGAAACGAGGGTGTCGTGAAACAAAAGAAATAAAACAAAACCCATGCCCAAAACCCTAAAGTGGCTACCAAAAGGAAAATGTAGAAATAAAACAGCAAGCGTCAGCGTATGCGACGCCTTAAACTACGTAAAAATACAATAAAGGCGAACACCTACACACTAACTAACATAACATACTAGCTACCAGTTTCAAGCCAACGTCACGTATGTCAGAGTTAACAAGTTAATTGTCAGTGAAATTGAGATTAACACTGGGTAGGTTTGTACATGACAAAGGGATCATTATCTGTCAAACAAGACCGAATCAAGTGATTAACAGCATTCTGCGAGGTGGGCAATAATAAAGAAGTTCACACCAGCATCACAACAACATCAAAACATCATCACATCAGAACAGATGATTGACGGTTCTCCAGTCCAATAAGATAAACTTAAAATAACTCAAAAGCAAGATAACAAAAGAAAGAGAAAAACAAACAAAATGCAAAACATATGCGGAATGTAACAACGCATATAATCCTGTCCTGCTTTGATATTTTGAAAGCTTTTATCATTGTGCAGAAATTATTCAGACAGGATCATGTAGACTCACACAGACATCAAGATTCTGCGTATGAACCTCAACAATGGTGACAAAATTTTCAGATAAGCAGATCAACTCTGAACCTCACAAAATTAAAGTCACAAAAAAGATTTTTGTTTATTGTCACCATTGTTGAGGATCATACGCTGATTCATGATGTCTGTGTGAGTCTGAAAGACACTGCTTAAAACCCTGTCTGTATAATGATTTTTAAAAAAATAATAATAATTCATAAAAAAAAAGTTAATGAATGCAAAACTTACCATGAAAACCATGATGATTAAGTCAGCATCATTAAATAACCAAATTCATCTGATCAGAGTTTCTCTTACATTTTTTGCTATAATCATGTTTTAGAAACACAGTTAAAGCAGCCAGAGAAAATCTAATGTTAAAAGTCAAGAATCAAGAGCCCATCTAAAGCAAACGCTTGCCTCTATAACGGTGACTTCAAACTTTATTATTTTCTATAAAACACTCACGTAGAAGGCGACGTTCTCGTGACCTTGCACAAGGTTGCCTAAAAGTTCTCTAAAGGTGACGAAAATTCTGAACCTTTACAGAACATTTGGGACATTCCTAAAACATCCTCTTTTGGTAATGAAAGTGCTGCAGTTCAAGGTTCCTTATATGCCTTTAGGGGGATGTTCCAATTTGGTTAATTTTATGGTCACATAAGAACGTTACAATGAGGATATTTGGGACATTAACTGAATGTTTCCACATGGTCCTCTGTTGGTCATTTAATAACGTTCCCGATATGAGTTTAGGGGGACGTTCTATTTTGGTTATTATATGGTCGCGCGAGAACGTTACAAAGAGGGCATTTGGGAAGTTAACAGAAAGTCCTATAGTAATAGTCCCCTAAACATTCCCAGAACGTCCTGAATGTTCCCTAAAGGTCCACCAAATAACGTCCCCCAACCCTTAAAAGAACTCCACATCATGACCGTCTCTGAACGTACTAGGAACATTACCAGACAACGTCCTTAACACCAGTGGGGACGTTCTGAGAATGTTCGGGGAAAGTAAAATTTCTAGTGGGGTAACCTGTCACTTAGTAACGTTCCCAGAACGTTCAGAGACGGTCAAGATGTGGATTTCTTTTAAGGGTGGGGGACGTTATTTGGTGGACTTTTGAAAAAAGAGCACTTTGTGGAAGTGATTCACTCTGTTCTTATGTACAATGTATTATGTATTGCCTGCCAGTATTTCTGTGACTTCTTAGCCAGTTTGATGTAATCATTGCATCTTCATCTAGTTCTCCATGAAAAATAAGTGCACTTAATTGTACTGAAGGTGCACTTGTAGTGTACTTTAAATCTTAAAAGTATAGTTTGCAGATAATATAAAATTATTGAAATAAATTGCCACTTAGGTGTCCAAACTTGCTAAAGTACTTCCTTTTCACAAGGGACAGTTCACCTAAAAAATGATATTTAGCCATTATATTATGTTTTTCTGAAAAATTAAATGTGCTGAAGCTTTATTTTTAGTACAGTTAATGTGCATACTGGTGTCTAAAAGGATATGCCTAAAGTACATGCTTATCTTTTTCTCAAACACATGTGTTGTGATGTCTGCTTCCAGCCCAAGGCATTTTTCATTACATCCCCATCTGCACAAGGGACTTGAAAACAGGGATTAAGAAAAGATGAAAGGCATCTTTACCAGTACTGTTCTCTGATTTATTCAGATCAGCTCAGCTCCACACTGCTGCTTGTTTAGCGCAGAATAATGAGGCCTGTGGTCAAACACCGTATTTAATTGCCGGGGATCAGGATCACGATAATGGTTTGTTCTTCACTGTTTATGGTAGTATGTGCTTGTGGACTCTTTTCTTGAGCATTTCAGACTAGATACAGATGTTTGACAGCATGCAAGACTTGATAAGAAATTATTGTTGAAATCATCAACTAATAAGTACAGGGAGGATACGTTAAAAAGAACTGCAATGATGCAGCGCCATCCTTTTCCTTGAGGAATATTCCTCAATAATGAATTGCTCCTTGTCGTTGCTTTAAAATGATATCGGGGGTGGTATCAGTTTTACATGATTCTCATTTAACAGTGACAGTTTAATATCAAAAACATGTCTCTAAAGTGTACAAATTGCATTATTGGTGAAACGATGGGATGTGGAGAAAATGAATAGCTCTTCTGTATAATCGTTTTTTTTTTTTGTTTTTTTTTAAACATAAGCTAGTTACACTCTGTGTGTGTGTGTGTGTGTGTCTCTGTTCAGCTTTCAGATCGATTACAGCTGTTGATGCTGACAAATGATGGTAATTTTCTAACTGTCTCTGAACCATTATAGTGGTGATTATTTTCACAGTGTGGTCACCACTATAGAAACTGCTCCTTGATGGCAAAGGTACAACATCACTGCAATTCAACTGATGTTGCATTTCGGTGAAATTTCTATGACACCAGGGAATGCTTACAGTGTTTTTAAAGAGTAAAGACTGCATCTGCATATCCATCTGCACATATTTTCAGTGATTTATTAAAGAGATAGTTCACCCAAAAATGAAAATTCTGTCAATTTACACACCCTCAAGTTGTTCCAGACCTGTATTAATTTATCTCTTCTGTTGAACAATAAAAAGAAGATATTTTGAAGAATATCGGTAACCAAACAGTTGATGGGCCCCGCTGTATGGAAAAAAATTTGTATGGAAAAAATTCAAATATTTAATTAAAATGATGCTTATACTGGAGAGATTTCATTGACTCTACAGGTGTCTTGCTCAGCATATAGTAAATACTTTATCATTGTGATGAAAAAATAAAAATAGTATATAGATATCCCCGAGTATTATATCATCAAAAATGTCTTGTTGGAGCACCTTCTCCTAAAGCCCTTCAGCTTCCGCTGCACAGCGTGTGGTGATAGCCGGTTTGCTTTTGATAGCTTTTGATCTCTGAACACCAGAGTAGCTGTAGTGGGCATTAAGATGGCTACTCTAAAATGAAGTGTTATCACAGTTTAAAGTGTTTCAGAGCTGAGTGCTTTACTGATCAACTGATTTGTGCACAGAACGAAATGTAGACAAGGCATTTTTACTTTATGCAAAGGCTGGTCACTTAATTCTGTACAATAAATATTACTAAAATAAATATTACTAATATTTATTAACCGTTTATTTATTTTTTTTAAAAAGGGTAACACTTTAGATTAGGAAACACTATTCACTATTAACTAGTTGCTTTTTAGTATGCATAATACTAGCATACTGACTGTTTGTTAGTACTTATAAAGCACATGTTAATACCTTATTCTGCATGACCATATTCTAGATCCCTATCCCATACTGAAACTTAACCGCTACACAAACTACCTTACATACTATCAAGTAGTAATTAGGAGTTTATTGGGGGAAAACCTCTAGTTAATGGGTTAATAGTTCACCCAAAAATGAAATTTCTGTCATTAGTTGCTCACTCTCAAGTCATTACAAACCCACAAGACCTTCTGAGCCGGCGTTCGGACGTAAACACGGAAGCTCTGCACTGCGATCAATGTGTCAACTGCATAGGAGATTGATATGGGAAGAGGAAAAATTGTTGAAAGTTATTGCACACAAAAAGTATTCTTGTCACTTCATAACATTAAGGTTGAACCACTAGTCACGCTGACTATTTCATAGGGGTGTGACTAGACGGGTATCTCACGAGACGAGACGAGACTCGAGATTGAGTTCACGAGACGAGACGAGATAAGATTTTTACACACTATTTTTAAGAAATCCTCAATGGCGAAATACATGACTAGAAAAATATTCTACAGGTGTATTTGAAATGTTTTAACTAATCATCTTGTAATGAATGTCATTTCAGTTCTACTTTCTGAGTATGAATTATCATATGAAGTAAAAGACAACAATACTCAAGTACTGTAAAAGGTTTTGCCACAAACTCAACTGACTGATTTCTCTCCTGTATAATTTCAGTCTCTTCAGACCTTACTGTACATGATTTATGAGCTTCTACAACTTTTGACCTCCTAACTGAACTCCTTTCCACAAACTGATCATAGAAATAAAAACAGTATGAATAAAAATGGTAACACTTTACAATAAGGTCTCATTTAGGCCTATTAACATTAATGTATTAACCAACATCAACTAACAATGAGCAATATATTTGCTACAGTATTTATTAATCTTTGTTTATTAATAAAAATAGTCATTCATTGTTAGTTCGTGATAGTTCACAGTGCATTAATTAATGTTAACAAATGAAACCTTATTGTTTGTGCTTAATAAGATTAAGAGAAAACTGTTATTCATTTTTATGGTAACACTTTACAAGTGCAACCATAATCGCACTCTCTCAATATTCAAAGTGCAAATAAGACCAATTTTTTCTTTGATACAGAGCTAAGAGATGGTTACAACTACACTGCCCAGCATAAAATAGCTTTCATATTGAGAGATATTTGCATTCATCAGGGAGCCGCTTTCAAAATGCAGGGTATTGAAATCACGTTTGAATGCGCGCTCGCGTTTACTTTCACTTTCAGCAATCGCGCGTAACTCTGTAAATATGGAGCGGCGGCGACCGTTATCCAACTGAATTAAATGTTTTTTATTTAAATACAAAGCAAAATGACAGTGGAGGCGTAATGTAAACGTAGCGGTGGCATATTCTTTCCTAATCATCCTTACTACTCTGTCATGGAAACATCACGAGACTACTTTTCGCCTCGACGAGAAATCTCGTTACATTTTAGTCTCGCGAGATCTCGTGACACGAGATCTCGTCACACCCCTACTATTTCAACCATGTTTTTACTACTTCTTTGGACCTTGAATGTGGTAATTTTGTTGCTTTCTATGGGAGATAAAAACCTCTCAGATTTCATCAAAAATATCTTAATTTCTGTTTCGAAGATGAACAAAAAAAATAAAACCATCTCGAGATTAAAGTTGTTAAATTTCGAGAAAAAACTCGTTAAATTATGAGAACAAATTCGTAATTTAACAAATTTGTTCTTGTAATTTAACGTTTTTTTCTCATAATTTAATGACTTTATTCTCAACATTTTATCTTAACTTTTTTCTTGAAATTTAATGACATTTTTCTCATAATTTAACGAATTTGTTCTCGTAATTTAACGACTTTTTTCTCGTAATTTAATGACTTTATTCTCAACATTTTATCTCAACTTTTTTCTCAAAATTTAACGACATTTTTCTCATAATTTAACGACTTTTTTCTCGTAATTTAATGACTTTATTCTCAACATTTTATCTCGACTTTTTTCTCGAAATTTAACAAGTTTTTTTTCTCGTAATTTAATGACTTTATTCTCAACATTTTATCTCGACTTTTTTCTCGAAATTTAACGACATTTTTCTCATAATTTAACAAATTTGTTCTCGTAATTTAACGACTTTTTTCTCGTAATTTAATGACTTTATTCTCAACATTTTATCTCGACTTTTTTCCTCGAAATTTAACGAATTTTTTCTCGAAATTTAACATTTTTCTCATAATTTAACGAATTTGTTCTCGTAATTTAACGACTTTTTTCTCGTAATTTAATGACTTTATTCTCAACATTTTATCTCAACTTTTTTCTCAAAATTTAACGACATTTTTCTCATAATTTAACGAATTTGTTCTCGTAATTTAACAACTTTTTTCTCGTAATTTAATGACTTTATTCTCAACATTTTATCTCGACTTTTTTCTCGAAATGTAACGAGTTTTTTTCTTGTAATTTAACGAGATTATTCTCAACATTTTATCTTGACTTTTTTCTCGAAATTTAACACGTTTTTTCTCGAAATTTAACAACTTTAATCTCGAGATGGTTTTATTTTTTTATTATAGCTTGGCCCTAATCCTCTTCCGTATCTAATAGATTTTGACACAATATGGTACTTTTTTTTCACACAATTTATCAAATGAATACAGTTTGATTTACAGTAATCTTATTTTTAACTACAAATTATGCCCTCCTCCTCAAATCAGTTTAATAAATGAATAATTATGCAAATATTATCAAAATAATAATCATTACAATTGTTTTCATTATAGCATAACTTATGAACAGACCTGAATCCTGAGGAAATCTTTTACTTAAGAGCATCCTCCTCACCTCAATCCCCAAGGAAGTGGATCTGAGTTTAGTACAGTCTTTCTTTTTCACACTGTGTGATTTGACTTGTCACCACAGTGACAGAACAAGCAAGAGCCGCCCACCACAGCCCAGCTTTATTACCTATAAATCCTCAGGGTGGCCTTATGCAGATGGCGCAGATCAAGAGATGGTGGTACGGAATCTATTTTCTGTGAAGGGTGGTTGTGTTTGTTGAGTTAAGTGGTATTGGTGATCATCAATACATTAATGAAAAGATGACATTCACTTGTTGTTTTTGTCAGGAGTAACATCTACTGAAATTAATAAAGTTTGTATGGAGATGAGTTAGCCAAGATGCAGAAGGCTATAGCACTCACATCTCATTAGTCTTCCTGAAGTATAGATATCCTTAGGGTGCTCTGAGCTTTCCATATTTAAATATCAAGCACAAAAGCACAATGCTTTTACTAAAGCCATATCGGTACCAGAGTTCATGTTAAAGTGAAAGAAATCCAAGCTCACTGTTCCCCTCACCTCAAAGCACCTTCACTGCCTCAGGCAGAGCATTTTTTTCCTTGCTGCTTTAGTCACTGGAGGCCTCGCAAGGAACCCTGGGTAACTTCTGGAAGCTTTCAAAGTGAGTCAAATAAGGCAGAAACACAACAATAAAGACGTGTAGAGGGGATCATTGTAAGTAGTGACCTCGGTAAGTAGGGGGGTGATGCAATGCTTACATCAGAAACCCTTTTTTTAATAAGTGCCATAAGAAATAATTATAAAGTATTCTGTTCCTGTAAACAGCATTATAAATTATTGAAAACATGTTCCCCTTACAACTTTGGAGATCAATTAAAATAAATAGCTGGAATTTAAATTCGCTGTGCATATTCCAAATGTGGTAATTTGCAAATATATGCATCATCATCTTGAATTTGATACTTTTAGATGTCCTTTAATGTCCCTGCATGTGTTCAGTCCCTCACGGTGAACCAGGACCCCTTTACTTGTTTCCTGCCCTCCCTTCTGTTTGTGTTAGAGCTGAAGGGTGAGAGATACAGAGAAACTCTATTAAAGCATATGGAGTGGTAAGTTGTTGACATAATGGGGTGTGACAGAGCATGAGCTCTGCTGTGATCTCAGGTCACCACATAGGTGTGGAGACATCTGTGGATGATACACAGACACTCTAGTCAGCTAACCACAGCCGTTTCCATCAGCTGCCGAGTGAATTATGCCAACAAGGTGCAAAGGTGGGACTTATATACTGTATATATAATGTACTAGGACTGCATTCCGTGGATGTTTGAAAAGAGTTAACTTGAAATCACTTTGAAAATTAAATGACTATGAAGTTACTGTCTTTTCTCAGAGATGTCACAAAGCTGTCCTCTCATGAGGTTACATGCAGTTTCTAAGCCACATTGCAAATATATATATACATATATATATATTTGCAATAAACCAATAAAAAAATAGAACAGAGAAACACATAACCTGAACATCTAATCAGAACATAGGTGTGTTCGACATCAGCTGCGGCTGGTGTAAAGGACGTTGCCTAGTAACGTTCCCAGTACGTTCAGAGACGGTCACAACGTGGAGTTCTTTTAAGGTTTGGGGGACGTTATTTGACAAACCTTCATAGAACATTCAGGACGTTCTCTGAATGTTTAGGGAACCATATTTTACTTGGAAATGTTCTCAGAATGTCCCTGCTGCCCTTACCAAAAATTAAATATTAGAGCTAATACAAAAGTGGCCATTCAAACAAAAAATAACTTTTCTTGAATGTCTTACAAAAGACAAAAAATCAGCAACCGCACAGTTACTGTCTTTAAATAAAGCAACATCAGTGTTTCTGGATCATCACTGACTGAAGCACAGGCTCTACTCTCCAGCACAATGGTGACCTCACAAAACTCAGATAACAGAAACAGAGCATTAAACACTAACAGATCTCTCTAGATCTCTGCATCTTCACTTATTACAAACCACCCTCACTTTGTTTCTTTCATACAAATCTTCTTTAATGAGGTGTTGTTGTTTTATCAAAATGTATAGATGTCACCGTTACGGAGGTAAGCGCTTGCTTTAGTTGGGCTCCTGACCCTTGACGTTTTGGCTTTTTTCTAGTTGTTGTAACTGTGTTTTAAAGCATTTGTTACAAAAAAACAAGAGAAAACAAAAATCTGATCAATTGGATTTGGTTTCTCATTGTTGATGATTTTATTATACAGTGGCCTTATTCACTGATCTCTGAATATTGTATTTTCTCTCATGTTGTTATAGTCCTGTGATACCACATAAAATCCTGTCTTGCTTTGACATTTAAAAAAAAAAAGTTTATCATTGTGCAGAAATTATTCAGACAAGATCATGTAGACTCACACAGACATCAAGATTCTGTGTATGATCCTCAACAATGGTGACAAAATTTTCAGATACACAGATCAACTCTGAACATCACAAAACAAGCTACTAAAGTCACAAAAAAGATTTGTATTTATTTTTCACCATTGTTGAGGATTGTACGCTGATTCATGATGTCTGTGTGAGTCTGAAAGACACTGCTCAAAACTCTATCTGTGTAATGAATTAAAAAAATATTAAATAACACAAAACTGACAGTTAATACACTCACAGTTTAGACTTTGGTGAGGATCAGTGAATCAGACACTCCATGATGACTGAATCACCAGCATTAAACAAATCAATTCATCTGATCAGAGTTTCTCTTGCTTTTTTTGCTATAACTAATGCGTCTTGATAACACAGTTAAAGCAGCCAGAGAAAATCTAATGTTAAATGTCAAGAATCAAAAGCCCATCTAAAGCAAACGCTCACCTCCATAACGTTTTATTGTCTATAAAACACCCACGTAGAAAGCGACGTTCTCGTGACCTTGCGCAACTTTGCCTAAAAGTGACAAAAATTCTGACATTTTACAGAACATTTGGGACATAAAACATCCTCTTTTGGTAATGAAAGTGCTGCAGTTCAAGGTTCCTTATATGATTTTAGGGGGACATTCCAATATGGTTAATTTTATGGTCACATAAGAAGGTTACAATGAGGATATTTGGGACATCCGATATGAGTTTAGGGGGACGTTCTATTTTGGTTATTTTATGGTTGTGCGAGAACGTTACAAAGAGGACATTTGGTCCACTAAACATTCCCAGAACATCCTGAATGTTCCCTGAAGGTCTACTAAATAACGTCCCCCAACCCTTAAAAGAACCTCTCATTGTGACCGTCTCTGAATGTTCTGGGAACATACCAGACAACGTCCTTAACACCAGTGGACATTCTGAGAATGTTCTGGGAACATAACATTTCTAGCGGGGTAACCTGTCACCTAGTAACGTTCCCAGAACGTTCAGAGAAGGTCACGACGTGGAGTTCTTTTAAGGTTTGGGGAACGTTATTTGGTGGACCTTCAGGGAACATTCAGGATGTTCTGGGAATGTTTAGGGGACTATTACTATAGGACGTTCTGATAACTTCCCAAATGTCCTCTTTGTAACGTTCTTTTTTTGACCATAAAATAACCAAAAGAGAACGTCCCCCTAAATTCACATAAGGAACCTTGAACTGCAGCACTTTCATTACCAAAGGAGGACGTTTTAGGAACGTCCCGAATGTTCTGAATTTTCGTCACCTTTAGAGAACTTTTAGGGAACATTGCGCAAGGTCATGAGAACGTCACCTTCTACGTGGGAAGTTGGACAAAATATCTTATCGGCATGCACTGCTTCAAGTCAGCTGCCGATCGGTCTGTGCAGCACTGCGTGAAGTTGAACAAGCCTCATGACACATGAACAGAGGAAGCACATGACAGGATCACATGAGGGGAGCAGGGAATCACATGACATGACCAGGAACAAACAGTGCCTGTGAAATTGCGTACAAAGAATATACACTGACAAGAAGCAAAACTCAACAGAACTTTCCATTGCAACACCGGCGCCCAGCGGCAGCCCTGCGTTTCCGCAATTTTGGTGTGAATATCAGCTGCTTTGTTAAAAAAAAAAAAAAAAAGGACATTAAAGCTAAAATTCAACCTGAATCATGACAACACAGAATAAAATACTATCACTAGTGATCATCAAATCCTTTTAACAGTTTATTTTACAGACTTTGTGTTTAAGTCTTCCACTTTTTTCACAAAACCGTTGCTCTCTAGAAACCCAGTCAGTTTGGGTTAAAATTCTTTGAAGTTCAAGTATTAGCATTATAACACTGAATTAATAGCAACATATGAAATTAAATTACGGACATGCATCAGAAAAATTGGGAATGTTGGACAATAAATATATAACAGAAAATAACAGCTTGTTTTTGCAGTGTTGTATGTTAAAGCAAAAGTGTCCAAAAGTAGGAATTATGCGATAACGGACACAGCAATGCATCATGTATTATAAGATCATTATGTTTGTAGCGTGATCCATTCAAATGTACAATATAATATTTTTAAATTTAGATAGTGGAGTAATACTTACCCAAAAAGGATGAGTTTCGCCTCTTAGGTTCTATACTCTTTGGTAGGTACTACATTTGAATTTGATATTACTTCGCGACCATTAAAAAACTATGAATGTGTGTAGTATGAATGTAATCTGGATGTACTACATCTGCCATGTTGTCAGACAAATTTTCTAACCAGAATGCATTACTTCTGTCTGGCGGCAGCCAATCTTTGTGGCGCCGCATGAAGTCGAACAAGCCTAAGGACTAATGACTAACAAGAAACACCTGTGAACAATCAAGACAATAAATCAATCACAAAACAGAACAGAGAAACACATAACCTGAACAACCAATCAGAACATGACACATGAACAGGGGAAGCACATGACAACATCAAATGACCAGGAACAAATGGTGCATCATACACCGATCAGTCTGCGCAGTGCCGATGCATCTGGAACAAGCCTATACTGTCTGAGTACGTACTACATCTGAATTTGAACTTCACGACCCTTAAAAAAAGTACTATATGGTATGAATGTGTGTAGTATGAATGTAATCCGGACGTAATACATCTGCCATGTTGTCATTATCACGTGACCTACCCACGTTTGTTGTGTCACTTCACCGAAGTGTGGATCCGTGCACACTATAAAGGCTAATATTGCCCACAACCCATTGCGCGTAGGACGAGGATTCAGTTCAGAACTACAAACACAAGTAAAATGTGTTAAAAAGCTACAAAACATGGCAGATATGCGCGACCGACGCTGAGAGGTTTGAGTGATTAATAATCAGTTTAACCTGATGGAAAATATTTATTTAATGTTATCTGTGTTATATTTCATCTACAAATACCAATGTGGACTTTTATAAAGATCCGATTGGCCATTAACTTTTAAATGCATCATTATGCATATGAGGAGAGTTCTCCACATGAAAAACCCACGACTGGAAATTAGGTAGGAAATTAACTAAATGAAATGTGCAGGATGTAAAATGACTGACAGGCCAGTTTACAGTGACAGGATGCGACAGAGACCAAAGACGCAATCGTATGACGTGTTAGTATGTCCCAAAGATTGTCTACTCTTTTGCTACACACTCAAAAGTATGTACTTCTTGTTCACAAAAAGAGTACATACTTTTAGGGCGTAGTAAAAGTAATGCGAATCGGGACGCAGCATATGAGGATTACAAAATAAAAGACACATAAATGACACTTAAAAATTCAGCTTTGCCATCACAGGAATAAATTACATTTTAAAATATAAAAATGTTTCAAAATTGTAATGATATTTCACAATATTACAGTTTTATTGTATTTTTGATCAAATAAATGCAGTCTTGGTGAGCAGAAGAGACTTGAAAAAACCTTTATATCGACCCAAACGTTTGAACAGTGTATATTTCTGATTAATATTTCAGAAATGTAAAATTAGGATTCATGATTTTGCACAACCGTTGATTTATACAGTAGACGTTCAATTAAATACGTGTTTGTGTAAATGTATGAATTCCAAATAGAGCTCATACTGAGCAATTTATTGACAAACCCTTTATCAGTCTCAGTATTTGTCTGTCTGTGTAACAGTTGAGTGACAGTCAAACAATAAGCTATTAAAAAGGAATTATTGAGGAGCAATGTATTTGCAAATGTCTTTTTCATTTTTTACAGACCCTAAGCAAGACTCCACTGAGAGTTCAGTGCGCTGGTCCTCAGTCAACAATGCAATCAAACTTCACACATTCTACCTGTCAGAGCTCTTCTGCCTGTGTAAGTAAATCTTCAGGGATGTGGTCTTGTCTTCTGCTTCACATTTTTCATTACTTTGTACTTTTTTCCCTGTGTTCTTAAATCCCTGAGCGAACTGTCACTAATTTAAAGCAAGTCTGGGAAACACATCGAAATTATCTGAGAGATTCAGAAACAAAAATGTGTGACAGAGTGGAAAATGCATGTCTGCTGTGTCAGAAAAAAAATGGTCTGCTTGTCTGAAAGAAAATACAGCTGAGTGACATACAGTGGAAGTAAAGATCTGCACAGTCTTTCAGGATGAGAATAAATATCAGATATCATACACTAAAATACAACATGACATAAGACTCGGCAACTGAATAGGAAGACGTTTTCAGAGAACGTTGAATTAATAATCGTATGCAGGGCAGAGTTGAACTGTATAGTTTGTTTGAACAGATAACAGACAGTGAGCCAATGAATTAAGCATGGCATGGATGCCAGTCACAGAGTTTAGTTTTCCAACCTCTTACTCCTCTCCGTGAAAACCTCTCAGGTTACTATAGCAACACAGCCTCACTCAAAGGCTTTTTTGACTATTTGGACTTGATGTCAGGGTTGTTTTGATTGTCTGTAGCCCCTTAAAAGCAAAACTCAATGCCAGTCAGACCAGAAAACAAGAGATGTGTTGAAGCCCAGGGATGCTAAAACTGATCAAAACATGATAATGAGGTTAACATACCAAAGTGTTCTCCCAGCCTAATCTCATCAGTGTTCACACATTTTTGTATGTGTTGATACATACTGAAACATGCATATGGATGTATTGAAAGCATCTAAAACTCTAAAGCAAAAAAGTAATTGCATATACATTATACAGCTCTAGAAACAAAAATCTTTACAAATCCTTTATATTGTATTTTTTTAAATATATTATTATTAATATATTTGGATCTGTACATTTTACTATTAAAGATGTTAGAACAGAAAATAGAATAGAATGGATTATGTTAAAAGGTTAGTTCACCCAAAAATGAAAATGATGTCATTAATGACTCACCCTCATGTCGTTCCAAACCCGTAAGACCTCCGTTCATCTTCGGAACACAGTTTAAGATATTTTAGATTTAGTCCGAGAGCTTTCTGTCCATCCATTGAAAATGTATGTACGGTAGACTGTCCATAAAGGTAATAAAAACATCATCAAAGTAGTCCATGTGACATCAGTGGGTTAGTTAAAATTTTTTGAAGCATCGAAAATACATTTTGATCCAAAAATAACAAAAACTACGACTTTATTCAGCATTGTATTCTCTTCCAAAATCCTTTCCATTGAATTGATTCCATTGAATCCTTTCATCTGTTGGCGTTGGTAATGCACTTTTCCGTCGCCGTGGTTGTTTTTGTATTTTGTATTGTACTTTTTCTTGAGTGTCTTTTTTTTATCTCCAAGGATATGCTTGTTTCTAAACTTTTATTTATGTCTTTATTTTTGTGCGCATAAACTTCACACAAATCTTGTATAAAGTTAAATATAACTTGTATCAAGTTAGGTCAACTAATATCAAGTTCTCTGATGCGAATCACTAAAACACTGAGCAGCGTCCTACGGTGCTAATGTTAAGTAAAACTCACAAGCCATCTGTGCCTGTGAAAGAAAATATTATTCCACTGCTTGTTAACAGGGAAAGAAAATGTGGTTCTTGTCCACTTTCAGTGGGAGTCTGTGCCAGATGGGAGTGGACATGTTTTGTTTGCTTCAGCTGTCAATTCGAGAAATAGCACCGTGCTATCAATTTTTATTCAGAGAGGATTTGAAGCTGGCGCACTGGTGCTTTCTCATACAGATCTTCAGCTGTTCCACCTTCTCAGTTAAGGCTGCAGGCAGGTGCAGACAGGTGTGCAATCTCCAGGGGGTATGGAGGTACATCACTGTGTTTAAAGTGCTCTTTGGCTGATAAACATTTATTATCCATTTATTATCCGTTATTGTGTATTTTTGAGGTGCTAATATGGAAGACAACAGACTTGCACTTGGGTGTAAAAGTGGTTTCTTAGAAACATAGTTGAAGTTCAAGTGAGCACATGCATCTCAGTGTTCTTAAAGGGATAGTTCAGCCAAAAATGAAAATTTGATGTTTATCTGCTTACCCCCAGCGCATCAAAGATGTAGGTGTCTTTGTTTCTTCAGTAGAACACAAATGATGATTTTTAACTGCAACCGCTGCCGTCTGTCAGTGGTATAATGCAAGTCAGCGGGAACTTGGACTATAAGAGTAAATAAAACACGACAGACAAATCCGAATTAAACCCTGTGGCTCGTGACGACACATTAATGTCTTAAGACACAAAACGATCGGTTTGTGCGAGAAACCGAACAGTATTTATATCATTTTTTACCTCTAATACACCACTATGTCCAACTGCATTCATCACTCGGTTCGTGAGGTCTGATCGCGCTCTGACAATGGCAGTGATGTCTCGCGCATATACTTCCACAGGGTTTAATTTGGATTTGTCTGTCGTGTTTTATTTACTCTTATAGTCCAAGTTCCCGCTGACTTGCATTATACCACTGACAGACGGCAGCGGTTGCAGTTAAAAATCATCAATTGTGTTCTACTGAAGAAACAAAGTCACCTACATCTTGGATGCGCTGGGGGTAAGCAGATAAACATCAAATTTTCATTTTTGGCTGAACTATCCCTTTAAATTTGACCCTTAAATCAATTGAATATTGAATATAACATTCTACAACCTTGCCATTGTTATATCATCTTATGATATTTGATTGACAAAGGTTCTAGTACAAATTCATATCTGAATGATTCATAATCCAGATTAGCTATGTTAGCCACAATTTTTTTTATTTATTATAAAAATTATTTTTTATAATTTTTTAATTATTAAAAATAATTATAAAATTATAAAAAATGCATAATTTGCTAAAGATAATTTTAAGAGTGTTATTTTAATATTCAACTAACTTTACGTGCACATTAGATGATGTTGAAGGTTATAAAGCGCATACAAAAAATTCAACATAGGCTCACAGGAAAAAACACACCTGTACTGTACATACAAATCACTGCAGTTTCCAACTGAAATGAACACTAGTGGCAGCTAAAACACCAACAACATTTATTCCTTCTCACAAATTGTTATTGCAGGGTCATATTATCAGTTAATAAAGACTTATTTTTGCACAGTTCCATGTACAATGCTATGACTTCAAAATATTTTTTACCATAGTGCAGGATTTGTAAACAAATACATTTTGACATTTGAATCACATAACCAGCTGTATATGTATGGATTTTCTGACATAGTAAACTTGCTCAGTACTCTAGCTCGCCTGGTACAACATTGTTCTGTGCAGCGCCAGGGTAAGACACTTGTCGAAGCAAGCTAAAATGACAAGGTTGCTTCAGCAAATGTGTTTTATCTCATGGTTGCTTTTGTTAACACTACTAATTAGGTTTAGTGTAGGATTTAGTGTAGACAGTACATTATTTTCAAACACGATACGCATTGACCTTTTAGAGCTACTTGTCATTTCCGAATTGCCATGATGCGTACAACAACCACCGTAATAAAAAGTGTCTAGATTTGGATAAAACTGAACAAGATTTTAGCTCCACTTGCTAGACATTTCACTTTGAAAATGTTGCAAAACATGCAAGAAGCAACATAATATAATTTTGCAGAAATGTTGCCAGAGGCATGTGGTAAGCCTGGGTTGGCAAAATTGAATATCCAATTCTGGCCCATTGTAATAAATTAACAAACCTCTAATATCACAGATTAACCGATATGGCACCCTAATATATATTAATGCTAAGCAATTTTACTTGCTGTACAGTATAACGTCAGAGTCTTTGCTTTTGTATGTAAACACTTTCTGTATGTGTGTTTTTGAACTATGCATGTCTTTTTGTTTGTCTTGTTTTAGTCTTTAAACAAGTCAAAAGGCAAATTTTTTCATGTTCACAACTATTGTTATGATTGATACTACAAAGCTACAGCGCCACACGTCATGTAATCTGTCGAATCAACGACTAGCTATTACTTCAACTCAACTTGAAGTTGCCAGCCAGAGTTTCCATGCCTCTGTTGAACTGAGAACAAGAGCAAACACTAACCTCTCTTGATGCCCTTCACTTCCTTGTCACACTGTGGCCATGGCCAAAAAAAGAGTGGATGGGTCAATTTTTTTATTTATTTTTTATTTTTTGCTAGCAAAGAAGGTACAGTATATTTTTCCCTCTTTTTCTCTTAACTATCTCTTCCCTATCGAATGCACAGGGGTTGTTTTCTTGTTGAAGAAATGACTATCCATCTGAGAGTGTTTGTCATCAGTCATCACTCATGTACTATATCCAAAGCACAAATTGGCAATGGAGAGTGTTCATATGCCCAATTACTTTTACAAGGTCAGATAAAGACTTCAGCTGTACCCTTATTTACAATACAGCGCAACAGTGGCCACTCACTTTTTTTAGCAGTCTTGGTTCTGGAAGTATCTTCCTTGTTTATTTTCTCCATGAACAAGACCACCCCCCTCTGATTAATCACACTACAAATTTTGTTTTGAGGCAAAAATACATTTGAAATTAAAAGAAAAAGTCAAAGTTACAAAAATGGGGGGGAGGGGTTAATGCAGTTCTTCAATTGTTAAACACAACCCAGTCTCATTAGAAAAACGTACCTGTGGGAACATTTTCGCGAGTTGCAAAATACGTACCAATACGTTCACTGCAGTTTCGATGTGAAATGTCCACTGAGTGGCGTTAAAAGCGTGTTAATTTTTTTTGCCGGAGCAGATAAACGTGAATATGGTACGTTTTTATGACGTTAGTTCTGATTTGACATTTGCACTCCATTGCGTTTTAAAATAACGTACCACCAACACTACACCTAAACCTACCCGATAGTCTTAACAAAAGCAAATGTGACATAAAAAGTATCCGTAATCGTACCGTTTTAGCTTGTTTAGATCTCTCTTTGAGCTCTTTTACCGTGACTCGCCTTTCACGGAATTTGTACCCAAGGCTTTCTCGTCTTAAGTACTCCGTATCAGCTGAGCTAACAAGATGTCAGAAAAGCAAAACATATGGAGCTGGTTAAGCAATGCAAAGCCCAAAATATATTCGTTTACAAGTTGTGCACTCTGGTAAAAAAGCGTTTTGAAGTCATAACATAATATTGTGCAAGGAGACGTGAAAACGAGTCTTTATTAATCCATAATCTGACCCCATAATCGTAACTGCGTATGAAAACGATTAAAAGCGCTTGCCGTTTTACTGCCTCTCATTTCTGTTGGAAACTGCAGAGATATGTACGTGTAATGGAGGCCAGCTTGTAGTTGCTGTGCGAGTAAACCTCACTCCTCTGATCTCAAGAGATTTGTAGTTGCAGCATTTAGCCTCCTTGTTACAGCGTCCGATTCCCATGCCGGAGACCCATGTTTGAGGCCCGCGCAGAGCGGGGCGAGTAGGACCTGGGTAGAGGGGAAACATTGGTGCCGTGACCCGGATGGGAGTGAGGTTTAGGGGGGTGAGTGTAACGGAGGCCAGCTAGTAGTTGCTGTGCGAGTAAACCTCACTCCTCTGATCTCAAGAGATGCTCTAGCGACTGACGCTAGAGGTTGCAGCCTTTAGCCTCCTTGTTAGAGCGTCCGACTCCCATGCCGGAGACCCAGGTTCGAGGCCCGCACAGAACGGGGCGAGTAGGACCTGGGTAGAGGGGAAACATTGGTGCCATGACCCGGATGGGAGTGAGGTTTAGGGGGGTGAGTGTAACGGAGGAAAGCTAGTAGTTGCTGTGCGAGTAAACCTCACTCCTCTGATCTCAAGAGATGCTCTAGCGACTGACGCTAGAGGTTGCAGCCTTTAGCCTCCTTGTTAGAGCATCCGACTCCCATGCCGGAGACCCAGGTTCGAGGCCCGCACAGAACGGGGCGAGTAGGACCTGGGTAGAGGGGAAACATTGGTGCCGTGACCCGGATGGGAGTGAGGTTTAGGGGGTGAGTGTAACGGAGGAAAGCTAGTAGTTGCTGTGCGAGTAAACCTCACTCCTCTGATCTCAAGAGATGCTCTAGCGACTGACGCTAGAGGTTGCAGCCTTTAGCCTCCTTGTTAGAGCATCCGACTCCCATGCCGGAGACCCAGGTTCGAGGCCCGCACAGAACGGGGCGAGTAGGACCTGGGTAGAGGGGAAACATTGGTGCCGTGACCCGGATGGGAGTGAGGTTTAGGGGGTGAGTGTAATGGAGGCCAGCTAGTAGTTGCTGTGCGAGTAAACCTCACTCCTCTGATCTCAAGAGATGCTCTAGCGACTGACGCTAGAGGTTGCAGCCTTTAGCCTCGTTGTTAGAGCGTCCAACTCCCTCACCGGAGACTGGGTTCGAGGCCCACGCAGAGCGGGGAAAGTAGGACCTGGGTAGAGGGGTTACATACGCATTGATACGTATTTTGGCTACTTGCGAAAACGTTCCCACAAGTACGTCTTTCCTATGAGACCAGGTTGGTTAAACAACAATTAATATACATCTTTTTTTAATTGTCATGAAATCATACTGACTTGTGGGTTCTACAGAAGAATACTGTACAGTATATCATCACATAACAACATTGTAGCTCAAGGTCTGTCTCGAAAGGTTTATACATTATAGTCAAAAATCAATTTCTCTATGGAGAAAGTCAATAGGAGTTTTACTTCCATAACCCAGAAGTTTCTCTGTTTTGATCTGCTAAAATTTTGGCTATGGCCTATATAAGCACTATAAATAACACAGTAAACCATGCTGCTCATTTTCATAAAACTGTTTCATTTTTCATTCAATAACATCTCTCATTGCCTTTATGAGGCAGAGTTCATAAAATCATAAACTGTGTGGCACTGAGAATCAAGATTTAACCCAATTTATGAGTTAAGAGGCCTATCTATCAACCCATTAGCTCTTGATTAGGTCAAAATATGGAACGTCAATTTTGAAAATATGTATATACAGATATATTGGAGGTTTGCCAAAAACAGCCACGCTACGGCTGCTATAAAAGAATAATGTCAAGGAACATTTGTCATGACTGTCCCTTCAAATTGTTGCCAAGAAAATGACAGCACTTAGATTTAAATTTTAATTTCAGTTTAAATTTAGATTTAGATTTAAGCCAAAGCTCAATCCAACTCCAGAGTCATTCAACTGTCCTGCTTGAGTAACAGTCAAATAGTCAACGAGAAACATATGTGAATCATGTTTTGGAAATACTGTAAATGTAAATAATTTTATCAAAATATTTGATCTGTGTGTCTACCTTCTTTACCATACTTTTTTTTTTCATTTGTCCCGATTTTATGCAGTTCTGCATTGTTGTTTTGGATGTCACAGTAATATCTCTCCAGGTGGAGGGAAATATCATAAACAGTGAAGCCTGCAGTGCTGCTGAAGGCTGATCTAAATCACAGACTCTTTGTAATGCATCTGCATTCTTAGGTTTGAACAAGGCAAGGAAAGAGACAGGCGGAATCAGAGAGAAAGAGCAGAAATATGGGAAGAAGGGTCCTGAGGAGACATGAGATTATTATTAAGTCTTCTGTCCAAAGCATGCCAGCACTTTCAAGGATAAATTTGCAAAATGTTATGAAGTGTCATTTTCTTTATTAAATATTCTTATTCCTCATGACAAAAAGGCAATATTTTGTTTCAGCAGGAATCCTAAGAGAAAGATTGTATCTTCTTCACAAAGTTTTATCTCTACGGTGTAATTTAAAGACTATTGAGGTTTTAATGTGGCATTTGTTGGCATTGTATGAAATTCTATCTAAATAAAACATGCTCTTGACAAAGGTGCAACAATAAAACTGCAATCGAAATGACCTCAAGCTAAGCCACTGAATCAATATTGAAGCAAAGGGAAGTCAGTAAAGAAATCAATGGCTCTCTATGGGGAGAAATATGTTCCTGTTAGATCCACCAGTGCATGGATGAAAGTAAACTTGCGGCACCCTCAACATGTGACAATACAGAGCTGAAACCATGCTAATAAACATGATGAGTTAAGAAAGTCAAAAGTGTCATCCTGAGGGAAAATGGTCACACACACAGTCAATTGCTAAATTTCTTTGGTCTCTTTAGTAGTAATTAGCTACAGTATGTGGTTTCAGTGATTTATTTGTACCAGATAAATACTTGTTCTCTAATTAAAGCTTTTTTTGGTTAAAAATGATCCAAAATCAATTTTTGAGCAAGTACATAACCAGCCAGTGTTCAAAACTATCTAATTATCTTGTCTCGATTCACAACAGTAAGCTTGTAATAATGTTTTATAATAAGAGCGACATGGCAGATTTCTGCGGTAAATTCGAGCATGCAGCAGTTCCTCTGTGCGTCATTACATCACGTCCGTAAACAGAAAGGAAGGAGTCCCGTCGAGAGGCTAGTCAGTTATATCATGTGAGGATGCTGCTGGTAGCGGCACATTTATAGCCTTTTCTCACAGCAGCTGAAATAATTAAACTAATCATTTTGATGGCGGATTGTAATCCAGAAAGATCCAAATGACAATCATCAGTGACAACTGGAGATTTACCCGTAGTCAAAAAGCAAAAGACTGTGGAGTGGCTACAGAAATTGAAATCTACAGGTAACGCTAATACACACTAAATACACAGTCACGCAATGCTGATGTTGTTAACAATAACAATTTGAGAACAATATAACAGTAATAATAATTTGCACGGTTTGGCATGATCTGAGCTAAGCGATCGTTAAATTTAATCACCATTAGCAGCGCGATTTATTGTAGGTCTAATGCTTTTTTCCTCAGTTGGTCAGAACAAAAGTGGCAGACATGTTACTTACTTGTTCAGATGATATTTTCCAGTGAAAATTCTTATATTGGTCATACTTTCAAGATGTAGAATCTGTGATTCTGAAGTGCAGTATCTACACCAGTGCGGTGACTGACAGCAAACATTAGATTCATCCGCGCCGACGAGCTGTGCTGAGGCACAACGCACGTACAGATAACTGTTCCGCATATGACTGCAATCGCATGTTTCAAACAGAGATGGCGAAAAAGAGGAAAAATCACGGACTGCAGCTTTAATTAAATCACGTAATCTGATGATTATAGAATTTAAAATATATTGCCTCATTAATTAGCTTTAATGCTGTTTTTGGTAACTTGTAGTGTAAATAGGTACTTTTTAAAAGATTGCAAAAAGCTGTTCATCTATAAAACATCTATAAAAAAAATTGGACAAAATGAGTAAATGATATACATGTATTTGTTACGAACTGCTCTAAGACTTGGGTTGAAGACCCAAATGCAGCCTTATTGGGACAATCCAAAATCATAATCCATATAACAGGCAAGAGGTCAACCACACGGGCAAACAATCCAAATGAGCGACTGGGCAGAAAACACAGGGAAAAGGCAGAGAATCAAAAAACCAATACACAGGAAACCAAGATAATGCTCAGAAATGAAGTGTAACAACATACAAGACTTCGCAAAGAGTGAGAGAAAACAGGGCTTATACAACACTATCTCACGACGAATTCGTATGGATTTTCTGAGGTGGCTAATTCATATGAATTCGTACGACCTCACTTGTACAAATTCAAGTGATGTCTAATAAATTGGTTATAAATTTGTCTAAACCCCAGTGACAGGCAGGTTTTAGGGGCGGGGGTTAGGGGTAGGTCATTCGTACGAATTTGTACGAATTAGCCACCTCGTAAAATACGTACAAATTGCAGTGAGATCGGGTTGGGCTTATTACACAGACTTTAGCAAGCTATTAGGTGTGTTCAACATCAGCTGTGGCTGGATGCACCCGATCGGCGAGAGTAGCCGCATGCAGGTGGGGAGGAGGTTAAAACGGAGACGTGAAGTCGGACACTTTCTGGTTCCCATAGTGACCCTTGTGCTGCGTTTGCATACTTTATCACAGCTAAGGTGAAATAAATGCAATATTTGACTAATACACAGATGTTTCAGAGACATTTTCATTCAATACTTTATGTATTGCTTACAGCGTCTGTTTTTACAAGAATGTAGTTCAACATAAGCATATATTATTTAAATACCAATGTAGTGGGATCTATGTTTTTTATCAGTTTTATATTAAACATGACACAATATAACATCGCAACTACATGAAATAAGCTTTAACTGTTATAAAAATACAGATTTGTGAGCATTAGTGGAATTAAAGTTTTCAGAATAAACACGAAACACACGTGATTGTTTTCATGCAGTGAATCTGGCCAATCATGAAACAGCTGTGTCATCATCAGAGCTTGTACAGCTGCTCTTGAGATGCTGTGCTGGCTGACTCATCCGACTGCTCTCGAATCGCTCTCGCGGTACTTTAATGTCACAGCCACATGGCGTCAGCGCTGTCTCAAGTCGGACAAAATTTCTTACCGGCATGCACTGCTTCAAGTCAGCCGCGGATCGGTCTGTGCAGTGCTGCATCAAGTCGAACAAGCCTAATAACACATAGGTGGATGTAATCACACGATAATGAGTCCAGGCAAAGGTTTATGGGAAATGTAGTTCATGATGGAATGGCAAAAGACTAGGGAGAAGTGTCCTTTGGTGGCTATCATAGGCACTCCGGCTGGCAGGCGTGACAGTGTCTCACCGATCTAAACTCCCCAGCTGAGTTACGTTAATTATGAGCCAGTGACAGCTTCCAGTTCACACTCATACTATAAAAATTTCAGTTGTTTATTTCTTATTATTACTTGAGTTGTATCATACACTTCAATTTGTTCTAACAGAATTAAATAATTGAGCTCAGCTCCCTGTCTATTGTCATAAATCTGAATTTAAAGTGTATAGATGAGCCCCACCTCAGAGCTCTTCACTGTCATCTTATTCCACCATATGCTCCGACTGTTTCATTTCCCATCATTTATTCATTCATTTTATTTTTAAGAATAAGGCACTCTGAGAAGTGTCATCAATACAGAGATTTTATCTCTTTCTTGAAACATGGCAGGCTGTCAGGAGCTTTATGAATGTTGCAGTATCTAAACGCCTAGACGTTGATGAAATGGCTCTATGGCTCAGTCATTGATCCCCAGACATTGTAACTTGCTTTAGATTAATGACACTATAGCCATGGGAGGACCCCATCTGCATGCCATTTCCATCTTGATGGGACTGCGGCATGACGCTGCATTACTACCTGCACGTGAGCTTGTAGCAACGTCTTTTACACCGCTTCCCGAGGATGACGGCAGCGATGCATCAAATGTGCTGGAAACATGACTGGAAAGGTTTGAAACATGGTTTTTCAAGTGCTCTATTCAAAAGCTTTTACTGGTGTAATCTTTGGTAAAGTTAATTAAAAGTTTACAGATAGTCATGATGAGAAACTAATGGAATGAAAGAATAAACCATAGGATTATGCTTTTCTTCTGAATGGAATTACATGCATAAGAGCATTAATCCATAAGAGCATTACACCACCTCAACAAAATTTAGCAGAGCTGATAATTAATTCAACATTGTTAAAGATTAGTTTAATGGCGGAGCAATACTATTGTAAAAATTGTGTAGGTGTTTGTGTGAAGAATAAAAAATAAGATATTGTATAAAAAAAAGAACTTCATTTTTACCGTTCAAGGGATGTTGGTACGAAATACATGAGAACCAGCTGATGAATTTCAGATGGCTCATAACAGCTATGCAGTCTTATATGAATTGATCTTCATTCTTTAGATGGCTGCCCATGCCACTTTGCAGAAGATGTTTCCAACATTTATTGCACAGTCTGAACCTCAAGGCTCACATTGGCATTGTTATCCTGAGGGGCTCAGCATTTTAAAGACACACCCTTCAGCTCCCAACGGGCCCCTGTCCCCCCACTGCAAAATGCTTAAGGCTGAGGAGATTGAATGGAGGAGGGCAGGATCTGCTTAGACCCAAGACACAATAGATCTCAGTTCAGTTGTTATGACTTGAAGAGGAATTTGAACATTGAAAAGGTCAACCGAATAATATGCAATAGGATATTTCACCTGTGTCCCTTTGAAAAGATTGAAAAGCACTTGTATAATACACCTATATCCTTTTTTGAGTCCTTTCAATCTTATTACTTTTTCCGAAGATCTGAAATAGTGTTGTGACAGCTCCTTGTAAAATATGACACTGAAGACAAAAAAAAGAAATAACGAAATAGAAGATAAGATAGAAGACTATGACTGAAATCATGCATATTTTGAGATTTTGAACAAGAGTAGTATAGTATAGCAGAGCATGAGTTTTACAAATATATTTGAACTGAATTGAAAACGCCACACATTGCTTCGTTGTTTGGTACTTGACTCACGTGCTTGTTTTGCCCTGTACCATCCTTGTGTTTAAATTTTGTTGGTTAAGTCTGTGTTCTTTGATAAATCAGTGTTAACTGCTAATCTTTTCTCTCTTTTCCGTTTCTGTTATCTGATTGATAAAACGACATTACTAAATGGGGAAAGAGATAAAGAACAGGTAAGATATCACGTGATATACATGTGCCACACTGAGCTATCAATTTTTGTCTAGAACAAAAATTGATTTTTTTTTTTTTTTTTTGTATTTTTGGTTTTAGTAAGGGTAGTGTATTTAGGGCGTCCTTGACGCTGAAGATTTTTCTTTTTGTTTTTTTTTGTTTTTTGTGAAAATTGATGGTTGAGTTAGATTAGAAGTTTTGTTTTCTGCTTAGTAAGATTGGTTATATTTTTGTTTCTTTCTTTGATTTGGCACGGTCTTTTCCCCGTTCTTTTGTGAATTATTTTTGGCTTGGTTAACGAATGTATATAATTTGTAAATTTATGTAAATATATTTTGGATTAATTGGTATTGGTTTCACTATAATAAACAAACACATTGCTGACTTAATGGTGTGCAATTATTTTCCAGTATACATTCAGTGTTTTAATGTTGCACCCTTGTTTACCCTAGACAATTTAAAAAAGGGTTTGTAACATTAATGGGGGCTCGTCCGGGATCCATAACAGCTTGTCCCGAACAATTAAGCACTGTTCATGTACTGGAAATTAAGTGATGGTAAAGGTTAGGGAGGGTTTGTATGTTGGAGCAAGGTTTAAGTCTTGGGTTGTTGCTTGCTGGATAGGAGTAATAATAATCATGACTTTGTTCAATTTGAAAACCTTTATTGATGACCCGACTGTAGAGTTATTTGACAAATGTAGAAAGGACGATTTGCTAGCCATTGCGAGTCATTTCCAAATTCCAGTAGTGAAACAATCGCTTAAGAAAGAGATTAAAAATGTTGTGTGGAATCAACTGCTTGAATTAAAAATTCTGGTTGTGTCGGATTCAGACTCTATTAGTTGGTGCTGAAGGCGTTTCTAGTCCTGATGTAACTGATAGAGAGAATGCGCGAAGCGAGCTGTTCTCTGGAACTGGAGCAGAGGACATGGTTAGGACCGCCCTGCCCCAGTTCGATCCGTTTTCACCTGTTTCCTCTGGTTCCAAGGGGGATGTTAGATTAAAAGTTCGGATAGCTCGTTTACAGATGGAAGCTCAAGAAAAAGCTGATAAACAACAGGCTGAATTAGATTTGCGCCTTAAGATACGCACACTTGAGATTGAGGCTGAGAAACAAGTTAAGATGTGACAATTGGAGTTAGAAGCCATGAAAATTGTTGGTGGTGCAGCAGCCGTGCAGTCAGTTCCTCCTCCTCAAGTTATGCCAGCTCCTTCTCAAGTTCCATCTATTCCCTCTCGAGTTGCTACGGTCTCTCCGCCGGTGGATTCAAACTCAGTAGCGGGTACGTTTGATGTTGGTAAATATATTACATTAGTACCTCATTTTAGGGAAACCGAGGTTGACTCCTATTTTAATGCCTTTGAACGATTTTCTTGACACTAAAGATTTTTCTTTTTGTTCAATGTAGGGTTTTTTTGTGAATATTGATGGTTGAGATAGATTAGAAGTTTTGTTTTCTGCTTAGTAAGATTGGTTATATTTTTGCTTCTTTCTTTGATTTGGCACGTTCTTCTCTCTTTTCCCCGTTCTTTTGTGAATTATTTTTGGCTTGGTTAACGAATATATATAATTTGTAAATTTATGTAAATATATTTTGGATTAATTGGTATTGGTTTCACTATAATAAACAAATACATTGCTGACTTAATGGTGTGACCCTAGACAATTTAAAAAAGGGTTTGTAACAGTGGGATATATTAGGCAGAAAGTGAACATTTTGTCCTCAAAGTTGATGTGTTAGAAGCAGGAAAAATGGGAAAGCATAAGGATTTGAGTGAGTTTGACAAGGGCCAAATTGTGATGGCTAGACGACTGGGTCAGAGCATCTCCAAAACTGCAGCTCTTGTGGGTCTGCAGTGGTCAGTATCTATCAAAAGTGGTCCAAAGAAGGAACAGTGGGTCATGGTTGGCCAAGGCTCATTGATGCATGTGGGGAGCGAAGGCTGGCCCGTGTGGTCTGATCCAAGAGATGAGCTACTGTAGCTCCAATTGCTCAAGAAGTTAATGTTGGTACTGATAGAAAGGTGTCAGAATACACAGAGTTCATTGTAGTTTGTTGCGTATGGGGCTGCATAGCCGCAGACCAGTCAGGGTGCCCATGCTGACCCCTGTCCACCGCCAAAAGCACCAACAGTGGGCAAGTGAACATCAGAACTGGACCACGGAGCAATAGAAGAAGGTGGCCTGGTCTGATGAATCACGTTTTCTTTTACATCATGTGGATGGCCGGGTGCGTGTGCGTTGTTTACCTGGGGAACACATTTGCGCCCTGCCACAAAGCAAAAATGGTTCAGGAATGGTTTGAGGAGCACAACAATGAGTTTGAGGTGTTGACTTGGCTTCCAGGTCATTCCCCAGATCTCAATCCAATCAAGCATCTGTGGGATGTGCTGAACAAACAAGTCTGATTCATGGAGGCCCCACCTCACAACTTACAGGAGTTAAAGGATCCGCTGCTAACATTTTGGTGCAAGATATTACAGCACACCTTCAGGGGTCTAGTGGAGTCCATGCCTTGAAGGGTCAGGGCTGTTTTGGAAGCAAAAGAGGCAACAACAATATAAAAAGCCAATTAGTTCAATTTGCAAGCAACACTTTTTCTTTATATAATATTTTTCTCATACAGTATAAATGGGACTTTATAAATGTCATCTTTTTTTCATATATGGGTGTCTTTGGCATCAAGTTTGAAAACCTGAATAGAGTGAAGTCATATTTATGTTTGCAGACCTACAATTACAATGTACAAGTAAATCATCTGTTAGTCCCAGCATTTATATCTGTTAAACAAAGCTGGATCAGTTGCTACAGTAGTACATTAGTATGTTTCTGAAATGTTCTGTTCAAAATTAACCATGACTAAGATGATTATAGACGACTATAGAGTCCATGATGCACAAATGGGCTCACAGCACAATTCTGACACAATGAAATCAATATATAAAAGTGAGAAGAAAGCTGTGAACGTTTCTGTAATCAGTGGTGCTAGCCACTGCTAATGAAGTGTGTTGAAGCTTGTGTGCAGTATTGTAAATGAAAGGCAGATTTTCATGGCAACACTTTTCTAATTTGCATGTAAATAGCAGCGGGTGTTTGGCCTGCGTCTTCCATTGGCCTGTGGTTAGCAGCTCTATGCATTTTCCCATCTGTCCTGTGTCAATACACTTGAAGCGCACACGCACCCACGTGAACACACACAAATCAATAAGCTCTCTTCTCTGCTATGCTTTCAAGCATACTAAACTATGATTACATTCAAACATACCATTGCTCGCAGGGCTGTTCAGTGATTCATGCATATGCTACAAATGGTTAAACAGATAGATTGTCTTTGAAAACAAGACAAACATGCATGCACTATGATTTGCCACATGCAATTTGTAAGGAATGTGCTGGTGAATAATGTGCTGACACACTCACAGCAGGTTCCTGAATGTCGGGCACTGCAGGAGTCTGACAGTCTCAGACAATGAGACTTCCTTCTGTGTGATACTCAAGCTACCATATATATATATCTCCCCTCATATCTAATCCAAATAAAGCAGCCGACGTCTTATTCCCACTACATCATCTGCTTCAACAGGAAGCAGGATATAACCATCTCAGCAAAGTGGAAATTAGTCTCATCTATTCCTCCCACCCTCCATGTGGATCTATCTTTATAAATTAGACATCATCATCATCATTCTGATGGTTACGTTCTTCTTTTCTTCTATTCTTTGTTTCCACACATGCACAAACAAAATGGAAACACATTAACAATGCATGATCCAATATTTTATTCACAGTGGGTTTCAGCCTTGGCAAGAAATCCTCACCAGTTCACCCAAAAAACAAAGTTGCGTTTACAAGGTTCTGAGTGATCGGTTTTGGAGAAGAACTAGTCACAACTAGGGCATTTGCCAAGGTTTTCCAGGTTAGAAATCAGATCTTTGAGTATGGTTTTAAATGTTTAGTTGTAGATAGGGATGCACCAATGTATAGGCCAAAAATCGTTATCAGACGATACAAGCAATTATTTTCACTATCAGCCATCAGCTGATTGTTTAAAAAACAGCCGATGATCAGAGCCGATTATATCCTGTCAATCAAAAGGGGGTGGGAAAACATGTAAGATTGCAACTTGTACTGTGTGAAGTAAATGTCTCTTGTATGGAATTTAAGGCTGTCAAAGTTAATGTGACAATAACGTGTTAAAAGTAAAAAAAAAATTACCGTTGTTAAAGCGGGCTCTATTTGACCCTATTAATATCACAGGTAGCTCAAGCCAGGCTTGCCAGGTCCATGGTTTTTCCCAACACCAAACAATATTTTTAGCATGCCCCAAAATCCAATAATCACAAAGAGCATTGTGCTTTGTTACTTCTGATATGAAACAAAGTCTCAACTTTCAAATTCTGTCTTTTTTATCATGAAATTCAAACAATAAATGGTGTTTTGATGCACTTGTCATGAGACAGATCGAGAGTATTTTCTTCCACTTCAATACAAGTTAAAGCACGAAAAAACATGTATGAACATCAGAAAGTATGTTGAAAAGTACAGTACAACTGACCAAAATGTATCATGTCTCATGTAATTGCTCAATCAGTGTTTCAACTGTGGAAAGACCCCTTAGTGTTTTTAAGACACTTGCCCATCATATGGGGGCTTCTGGCTACAGAAGATCCCACATGACTGCTTTGCACTTTACCTTATATACCAAGAACATTTTTATTACACCAACACCTGTTTTGGGGGAGAGTGGGTTTTTCAACACCCAAAAGGAGGACAGGGGTTGCATCCTGTAGATGTTGTGAGGGCAAGGCATTGTCCTATGCTATTTCTTTGTGATCTTCTCTCCAGATGAGTTTTATTGCTTTATTGCAGGGCACTTGATCTCAGTTTTTGTCTAGCAGGAAAATCAAGTCTTACATTATTATATCTGAAAATAAACAATAATATTATAACAATGTACCGATTGAGAGGGTTCCCAGTATTGTTTACAGCAATCATTGGGACAGATTTTTTTTTCCTTAAGAAACTATTGGTATTGGCAGATATCTTTATAAATAATCAGCTATCATTATCAGTGGAGAAATTTAGTATCACTGCATCTCTAATAGTAAGTAAACTTGATATTTGTTATGTTATGAGGTTTCTTTTTCATTGTGTCTCAATTTATTGTATTTTGATAATATTTGTGTATAATTTATTGTATTCCCTGCTCCTCGTTCTTTTATTTTATTTATTACATCTTACTCCTAGCAGATGTAATAATATTAATGTTAAATATTAAATATTATTGCTCAGATCAGAAAAAAATGCAGTACACATTTAAAAAAAAAACTGTTACAATACCTTCTCAATCTCAACAGCGTATGTAGGACAAGAACATTTGCTTTTACATGTGTGTCTTACATATCCTTATAATATTATGACATATAGATTATGTCAAAGTTGGCATTTAAAGGTGCCCTAGAATTAAATACTGAATTTATCTTGGCATAGTTAAATAACAAGAGTTCAGTACATGGAAAAGACATACACTGAGTTTCAAACTCCATTGTTTCCTCCTTCTTATATAAATCTCATTTATTTAAAAGACCTCCGAAGAACAGGCGAATCGCAACATAACACAGACTGTTACGTAACAGTCGGGATCATTAATATGTACGCCCCCAATATTTGCATATGCCAGCCCATGATCAAGCCATTAGACAAGGGCAGAACATCTGGATGTGCACAGCTGAATCATCAGACTAGGTAAGCAAGCAAGAACAACAGCGAAAATGGCAGATGGAGCAATAATAACTGACATGATCCATGATAACATGATATTTTTAGTGATATTTGTGAATTGTCTTTCTAAATGTTTTGTTAGCATGTTGCTAATGTATTGTTAAATGTGGTTAAAGTTACCATCGTTTATTACTGTATTCACGGAGACAAGAGCCGTCGCTATTTTCATTTTTAAACACTTGCAGTCTGTATAATGCATAAACACAACTTCATTCTTTATAAATCTCTCCAACAGTGTGTAATGTTAGCTTTAGCCACGCAGCATAGCCTCAAACTCATTCAGAATCATATGTAATACATCCAAATAAATACTATACTTACATGATGCGATGTATGCAAGCAGCATGCATGACGAACATCTTGTAAAGATCCATTTTGAGGGTTATATTAGCTGTGTAAACTGTGTTTATGCTGTTCAAGGCAAGCGCGGGCTCCAGGGGAGGGGGAGCACGAGATTTAAAGGGGCCGCAACCTATATATCGGTGCATAGTTAATGATGCCCCAAAATAGGTAGTTAAAAAAATTAATTAAAAAAAAATCTATGGGGTATTTTGAGCTGAAACTTCACAGACACAATCAGGAGACACATTAGACTTATATTACATCTTTTAAAAAGAAGTTCTAGGGCACCTTTTAACATTTTTAGAGATTTTCAGTCTCAAGACCTATGATAGATATAAGATTATGTTAAGGTTTTATCTGGAGGCAATTGCATGTGTGATTAAAAATTATGGCAAATAACTAGAAATATAGAAAGGGCAGTAAACAGTAAAACTTATTTCACTGCAATATTCTAAATTTAAGAGGCAAACTATTCTTGTGGCTTTATAGGTTAAAGTTCAGCTCAGTATTAATACAGTTGGTAAACACATTTAGTTATAAACTCAGGAATTCAGTTGAAAGAAAGGGGAAAGTGATGGCAGCACACACTTCAGCATACTCGCTTTGAGCTACTGAGACAGTAAAAAAGAGCAAAAGAGCATGTGACAGGGAAGTCGACAGGGTAGTAGAGATATGGACATTCTCACGGTCTGAGCTTTGATTCATTCTCACAGAAGGAGCTTTAAGCTTTAATTCCTGCTACAATTCCTGCCACACTCTTTACAAAAGTAGCTGCACTCGGCCAGCTTTCGTTTGTCTAGTTGTGTAAGAAATTCATGGTGACACTTACAAAGATTTGAGCTGGTGGTCTTTGAGTACACTGTATACCTGAACAGTGAAGTTAACCAAATTAAATAAGTTTATTTAGTTCAAATATTACTGAAAGTCCATTGCGTACATGCAAATGTATAGTGATAGTCTCTTGGCTAAATATTATTGTATATATTATAAATAACAGTAAAAATATATATTATATTAGCACATGTAAATGTAAACAGCTAGTTGTAAAAAACAAAACAAAAATTAATATGATGAAATAAAATTGAAGTTTATGAAAAAAAATTTAGCTTAGTTAACAATTCAATAAAATTGCAATTAACATGTTTGTGTAGTACTAAAAACAAAATTTTAAGTTCTACTAACTTATTCTTGAAGTTTGTTAACTTAAAAGGTGTAAGCAGTAACAGAAAATTAGAGTTGACAATGTTATTTAGCTACAACAATCATATGAGAAAGTATGTAGTATTTCATATGCATTAAAATTCACATCATGTTAAATATTATTATTAATATGTCCATGATTTAATTAAGATATCAACATTCAACCTTTACATTAATCATGAAAAATCATTGTATTATTACTTAAAACCACAGTATCCATTCTTTTGTCTAAACTGTACTTTATAAACAAATGTTTTAGTTTACAGGCCATAGCAATATTGTTTATGCCAGTCCTATAAAATTGTAAAGAGGCTTTACAGTGATTGAGGTGGTAGGAGGAAAAAATACTGTACAGTATACACTATTTATACAATTCCTGGACTTTGCTAGCCAGCAGAAGTGGCAAATGCTCTTGACTTGCATTGCTTATGTTTCGATATACATCTGAGATGTGCAAAATTAGAATTGATCAGAACAATGAATGTGAAGCAATTATAGAACTGTCTTGAGTCATTTGAATATAAATTAAAAACAAAAATCAATGAGTAGTAATTGCAATATACTTTTTCTGGCTGAGTCATACATGCAATGTTGCAGACGGCTATTAGCAAGTTTTCCAAGCTGCTAAGACTCTGCAGTCAAACGCTGTCTGCTTTAAATGCTTTTTTACATACAACTTAAATTGTTTTGTTTTTTTCATTTGGTCTGACTGCTTATCTTTATACTCCTTTATATGAATGTGTTCACACATTGCAACACATCCACTGCAGACTCGTTCCAATCTAAAATGGAGAGATGTTTACAAATATCTGCTTAAGAATCAAGCAGTAAGGATAAAATCGAAGATTTTATGGATATGGCTACAACAAAAACAAGCAAAATGATAAATGATAATACAACAGTTGAAAGATTTGAGATATTTGCATGATGATACTGCTGAATCTGTGACTTGCAGAGCTTTATAAACTTTGCAAGAGCTAACTTTCCAATATGAGATGCTCTTAGTGTCCCAATTTTCTCAGTTGTCTGTGCATAGCTGTGCTCTGGTGAAGACCAATGGGTTGGCAGAGGAGATAAGAAAACAAGTATGCAATCTCTAACTCCTCCAGCAATGGTCTTTAAATTGTTCTTAAACGGAATCGGGTTATTTTGCTTCTTCCACTTGTTCAGCCAACCCAGACCAATCCTCCAGTTTAATTTTTGTCGTCTATATTGACGTTTTCTTGTAGATGGCATGAGCTAATTTCATGCTTCAATTGTTTCTTCTTCATAAGATCTGCCTTGAAGCGGTAAAAACAAGGAATATATCAGAAACACATTACTTTATGTTTAAAAAGTACCAAGTAGCCATAGATTGTTTAAGGTCAGGTTTTTTTAACCAATAAAAAATAAAATAAATGAAAAAAGACCTCAACTTTTATTTGTTCTCATATAAAAAAAAATCTGTCTACCATGTAAACATTCAACAAATAAACAGAATAAACTCCAAAATTGTTTAATATCTGCACACAGTAATCAAATAAATGACAAAAAAAACTTCTCAAACTATGTTTATCAGCCATCAACACAAGTTATAACTTACCTAATTCCCTGTTTGTTGTGAGACATAAACAGATTTTGTCCGGAAGCATCTAAAATCAGACATTTGCTTCATTCCACCTGCCACATACAGTATAGTTCAGATCAGTAAAATTTTAGACACAGAACTCACATCTTTGCAATTTCCAAGGAAACCACCGAAGTAAGTGGGTGGACAGAATCTGCTAAATATATTCTTAGATTATGAATTATGTGCTTTTTGACTTTGGTTTAAGGCTACTATTCTCTGACCAAGTGAATGAATTAAATAGCCAATTTTGAATTGAAGCCAAAAGAAAAGCGGACTCACATAACCCAAAAGTACAATATAATTAATAAGAACGTTTAAGCTAGACCTGGCCTCAATGCCCAGGCAAATCAGTACAAGTGAAAACTGTTCTCTCAAAAATCATCTACCCACAACAAACACTCGTTGTGTACCCACAACATAGTGCATACTGTATCCATCCAAAGTGGTTGTTAATTAATGGAAAGCAACTCCTGTGGAACAAGGACATTAAAACTAAAGCTAATATTGGGCTATCTATAATTAGCAGAGATAAGTCAGGGAGAGGCAAAGTCATTTGTCTTATTATACATCACAGAACCCCATTAGCTCAGCCTCATCAAACAATGGCTGTGCTGGTGTCACCTGTGCTGTGAGAGACAAGCCTGTTTCCTCATCCCACTCTAATAAATAATAATAAATAAACTTTATTTATTATAAAAAGCTTAAACTATATATTGTCTAAATGACTACTTGAGGGGTTTGAGAGGTTACTCAACAGATTTTACTACCCTCCGAGGGCCTGATTTAGAAACACAAAAACACATGCAAACTTGCACATTTCAGATTAGCAAAACAACAAAGCTATTATTTATGCAATTTGGGGCATACCACCAAAAAATAACAAAATAAAGGGCGTGCCAATGAAAATTGCTTCAGTTCCCATAACGCGATTTATCAAGCATGAAAGTCATTTCAGAAACAGTAACTGTGTTTGCAAATGAAAATAACTGAAAGACAAGAATTTATCTGATTCGTGTTGTACACTATGGCTGCTGTCAGAGAGAATGCAAAGATGTATCAATGCTGCTGGACTGCTGATATGCAATAATGATGTGAAACTATTTCTCATGAGCTTATGGTGGGATGTTTTTCTATTAAATTGGTGAATATTCTGTTTAAAAAAGAAAGAAAAAGAAAGAAAAATAATCAGAAAGAATAAAAAAATTAATACAGGTGATATTGTTATCCTAAAAAAGTCTAATACTTGAGTATTTCTTTGGTACATTTGATATTACAAATAATGTACATGCCAGAAGCACAAACGTCATTTGGACAAGCAAATTATTACCATTTATTTGTTAGGATGTTAATAAATCAGGGCCCAACATTGCTTTACATTCTAAGAAAAAAAGGGTTAAATGGGGTTCTATTTAGAACCCCTTTATGCCAAAAAGTTCAAAAATGCCAAAAAGGAGAAATGTCTTAAATGATTGCATAATAGTTTCATGTTTAATGGGTTATTTTGACTTATAAAGTATGTTTACAAGCTGTTTAATTAATAAAATTCAATTAAAATTGAAAGTGAATTAAAACAAAATTAATTAATTAAAACTAAATCCATAAAATGATCCCATGATGGGAACTCCCTAAATGTTTATATACAAAGAACCTGACAGAACCCTTTAAGGTTCTATATAGAACCTTTTGTTCTAAGAATGTACAGATTTTTTTTAGACATTGTATTGGTTTCAGATCAATTCAGTCAGGAGCAATGCCCAAGATGCAATGTGTTTTTATGCAAAGGAAAACTAAAAAGAGTCTTTCTAAATGTTCAATTTTAAAACGCTTCTGAACACGAGACAAAAAAACTTGAAAAGTTCTTCTTGCGGTCATTGTTCTCCATCCAGAACAATGTCCTGTTCTTGCCAGAAGTAACTAAACACAGATAAAAGACAAGTGGTAGGATTCCAAGTTCAAACAATCAAACCGGCTATTTGAGAAAGAGTGTGAAAAACGAAGGACATGGATATGCCTTGATGTTTCAAAGAACAGACTGAATTCTAAAGATGAAGCTAGAACTAAAGCTTTTCATCATAATCACAGGGTGACACTTACTGTAGTGACACACACCTGGAAGGATCATAGTCTCTATACTTCATTTGGCTGTACAATTTTCGACCATGAGCTCCACATCCTGTGGGCAACATCTCACCTTGAGTGAATCAAAGGATTTATGGATGGAACCTTGAGGACCAAAGAAACAAGACATGTTCATCAAACTCCTTTAAAGTTGCATTCAGACGAGATAAAGAAGTCCTCTCTTCTGAGTGAATGCCTGAGCGCTCTGTGGTTTCTGTTATACTTATTACTATGATGATTTTGAGTAAACAAAAAACTAAATAATATCTCTATTCACCATGCAGGAAGCTGGTACTGTACTTTGTATTTACTAAACCAATTAAATTAAACCAATTGTTATGATATGATACACTGGAATTTCTTACCCGATATTTACTACTGATACTAGTTCCACAACTGTACTTGAAAAGTAGTACATACTAAAAATGCAGGTAAAAGAATTGTTATAGAAAAAGAAAGTGATTCCGTACTCATACTAAGTCTTGTAAATACTGAGGGGAAAAAAACAATACTGAAATTCTGGCTGATACCAAAAACCTTTGATTATTTATGTTATTGCTGATAAATGGTCAATATAAAAAATAATACAGTTTTGTCTGTATTAAATAAATAATTAAAAAAAAAAAAAAAAACTAAAATCAATAGTTTTTTGTCAAAGTAAAATCAATACTGTGATGCTTAAGTGAATGTAGGCATCACAACAACACTATAATGTACATTATGAATTTGGATAATAATCTGAGTCTAAAATCAAATGCTTCCTTACTATATAGTATGCGAAAAACAGTAAGCCAAAAGAGTAGTATGTCTGAATACATAGTATTGGGAAAACAGGAGACAAAATGTCCCCGGCATGACCTACTACTTCTGCTGAGATTCTAAAGCGTGCATTCGAGGGACAATTTACTATCCCATGAGGCCCCGGGAGGGGATTTATGAATGGAAGTTGGAAGTTGACGGTCACAAGACATTAACAACATTCATACTATCATTCACACTACATTCATACTTTTCATACTACCCATATTAATACCGTATATAGTGTACTTTTTTAACAGCCGTGAAATAAATTCCAATTTATTTCAGTGAAAAATAAAGTTGAATATTATTATAAAAAGAAATGTATTATATATAGGAATGTGCTCTTCCTACGCTCTTCTAAAAAAGGTGGAAATTTGTATCCATGTTTAAATATCCAATATTGTCAAAACCGATAAAAAAAAAAATCTATAATACTGTATCAACCAAAAACCAATATGCAGAAACCATTAACACTGCACCTAGAATGTATGCTTGAGTGTGTGACTCTGACACTCTATAAAGCTCATTGCATCTCTTGCTTACGACTGCTCAGAGGAAGGCCATTCTTCAGGCCAGATGCAGAAGCATGTCAGAGCGGAGCCTTCAATTGACCGATGTCCTGACAGTGAAACTCATCTAAAATCCTAAGTGCCTTCCCTATTCTCCTTTTCCTGAATCACAGGATCAGCCGTAGGATAACAGCAAAGAGAGACATAATGCACAGCGAGTGACAGGAATACTGAGCAGACTCTACTCGTAGAGACAGAGGAGGAAACATCAAAGCTTTTAAGCGAGAATTCATTTATTTTCAGGGCTGATTAATTTCTCATACTTTTGATTAAAACAAGTCCTTCCTGGAATGCAATCAGCAGACAAAATCCATTGATCAAAGGCTCGTTTACAATCATTTACAACAGAGAAATCTGAGATGAAGTGCCATCTGAGAAGTGCCAAGGGTAGTGGAGTGGCTGCATGTGAAATTTACTGAAAATAATCGAACGGCTCTGACCTATTGAAGTCACAATAGGAGGAAAAGTTACACAGTGTAATCCTGTAGCTTGCTGAAGCTCATAGACTTACTGAGAGAAATTCAGTATCTGTTTTCAGACATACTTATTTGGATGAGATTACTACAACACATAGGCAGCTGTTTATATCTCTTTAATACCTAAATTGTATAAAGGTGTATATTTAATTCAACAAAGAGAGAGCGAGTCAACGGTGTGATACAAGAGATATGAAAGTTGTGTTAAAATTACTGTATGAGCGGACTAATTTACAACATTATCATGGACAATGGGGAATAGTGGCCTTGGTGCCGAAAGTATTTCTCCCATTTAAAAGTTATAAGCCATGAACCAAACCAACTAACTACAAGGTGAATATAATTTTACAGACTTCTACAAAGCAAAAAATTATTTGAAAACTGGACAAAAAGACAAAGGTACAAGACTGTGTACTAAACGGCTTTAATGAGCGAAAGAACTACAACCCCACAAAGCATTATCGTAATAAAAACAATGGAAAAATATACAACTACATATACAAATATCTAGATTGACTATTACATCATTCGCAGTGCTTCATGGGAGTGGGCAGACACAAAAGAGTTCTTGCTTAAACACAATTATTTAAAAAAATAAGTTGAAATAACACAGGTTTATACTTTCAATAAAAGCATATACCATAGAATAACAACCTCATAGCTCACAGTAGGTCTGTCTTTAATGGTTTATAAGATATCATTCAAAATCAATGGGATTTTTACTTCCGCAACCCAATTTGGAATCAAGTATTCCAGAGAGCCGTGTAACAAGTTCCAATATTGCTGTGGTTGCAAATGTTTGTTCAACAGCTTAAATTTTTAGTTAGTGTGATTTAGTGTGTTGCTGAAGCTGGAAATTCAATAACACTCATTACCATGCATCACCACATACTTTCATTGTACAGAACTAGCACCATTTTGTGATCTTCCTCCACGGTTACAAGTCTGACTAATTATAAGTTCTCTTAACCTGAATTATTACATGATATGGCTGAGCCACTGTGCCTGCGGTTACAAGTAGGGGGTCTCTGCCCTCCCAGAGCTTCCACTGCCTCATTTTCTGCCTCTAATTATGAAGGTGGGAAGGAAGGTTGCTCATACACCCTGCTGCTCTTCTGTGCTGATGTTCACATAATAACCTTCTCTCCAAAGATGTGCACAGCAACAGGGTAAATAAAGACGTCCTGTTTTGGTGAGCACACTGTGGCATGTTAGCTACAGGCAGTTTGTGAGCCAAAATAATTTTAAATTTAAATCAACACAATTTTTACATGTTAAATCACTCATTATATCAGCTTGGTAGATGCAAACAGAGACAAATATCACAAATGTCACTAGTTTCAGCATAATTATGACAAAGAAAGACTTCAAGGGCTACTTCAAGTCATATCAAGGAGCTGCTGTTATCTGAGACATCAAGGTGGAACAAGGTTCTGTAAAACCTTAAAGAGGTCATATCATGAGAATTTTCCTTGATCTTTTGAAGCAAAAAAAAAAAAGCCTAACACGCTCTAAAATATATTGTAACTCTCAGAACTTAAATTTTCCTCCTCAGGGCCTAATAAGCCTAATAAGTTTAATTGAGTTGATCTAATGTGGTCTTTTCATTGAATTAACTTAAATGTTTAAGTACAGATAACTTAAAAAGGCAAACGACTTATTCTGTACTTTGTAACTAAGTAATACACTGCACTCTTGTAATCTGTAGCCCCGTCCACACTGAAAATCCACTGGAGTAAAATTCTGCTTTTAAAGTATGTTTAACATCAAACATGGGTGTGAAGAGATAGTGAAAAAATGGATGTGAAGAAAGTTGAAAACTATAAAATATTTACAATTAATTTAAAATAAGTAACACAACAGAATTTCCTGTTCAATAACTATGCTCATAGTAATTAAGTAGCTATGCTCTCATGCTTTCCCCTCATTTTGGTTAGAGTTATACAGTATATTGTCATGATCTCTGTGCGCCGCTTATCAGCTTCAAGAGTAGTCGACCGGAGCGGGGATCGCCCGCAGGTACCCACCCCTGTACTCACTACTGCAATAATTACTCATTTTATCCTAGAAATTAATATAGGACCAATTCACACGCTGTTCTGGATGGTTAAATCTTGCTTTCAGTAGACAGAAAAACAGCTTGCCTTTAAGTTAGTAGAAGCTGGAAAGTGCTCTTAAAAAAAAAACTAAAACATGATAAAAATCGAAAATTTGTCACAAAAATCATGACTAACTTTATACAACCTCTTTAATATTCAAAGCAGAATTCAGCTCTCCTCTTTGTTATCACTGTTTTATACGCAAGACATCAAAGGCTGTTGATCACAAGACAAAATGAAGGAAGCCTGATTTGAATACACAGAAATGAATTCAAATGGATCGCAATTGTTGAATACTGCATGAGATTAAGAGGCTCAGAACAGAGTACAACCCAGAGCGAGAGAGATCAGATTAAAGGTTGCCAGATCAGTTCATTACAGTCACTTTTCATGTGAGTGGGAGGACACTCAAAATGCACATCAGCTCAACATGATTCCAGTGCAAGTGATACTGGACCATCATCCCTCATCTACAGACAGAGAGAAAGTCAGTGTCCTGAAGATAAAGAGGGTTCGGGAGAGAGAAAAACAAGCATGCAGACGTGTGGGGTAACATTCAATTAAGTTTATTCACAACCACCAACAGGCTCGTTAATCAAGAGGAGATAAATATTACAGCACATTAGCTCCATTTATTCTACAAAATCAATTCTTCTCCAGACTATGTTTTCCTTCCCTTTCTGCTCCGGGCTAAAAGAGAAGACAAATCGCTACTTTTTAATACAAGCCCTTAATGCAGATGAATGGTAGTGTCCATCTTTACACAATTCTCCTGTCACCCCACTTCTCCATAAACAGCTAGCTTCACCAGAAGCTCCTATATCTGCCAGAAATTCTATCTATCAAACACCACCATAAAGGCACATCCACTAATAACTATTTAAACACTTATCTACATATGCATACGTTTATCTTGGTCAGTGTTGGGGTGTAAATAACCTAAAATAGCAAAGTTACTAACCACATTTGCAATAGTGACGACTATATGGTATTTTGTTTTCATCCTCAGCTTTACAACCGAATAAGTTAAGGCAATAATCAAACAAGCTCTCCTGAAATGTTCTCTCTTCAATATGTAGCTTTGTGTCTGGTTCATTTTAGCTGATTTGTTCAAAAGTCTGCACAGTTAAGGTCTTAAATTGTAACTAGACACTAAATTAGAAGGACAAGAAACCTCAAAAAATAGCAGCTCTGCCGTAATCCATGGCAGTCTGACCCACAAACCACAGATATTAGAGAAGATGAGAGATTCAAATGATGCTGGGTGAAGTGAAAAGACTGAGAAAATGTAAAATAAAAAAACATTTTATTCCTGACTTGTCATTGAGTGATACATTTTGTCTAATATAGACTCACTGAAAAAACGTGCCTCTACCAACACATTTGCAAAACCCCAAAAACATACTAACTTAAAACTAAACCTTTTCCCGAACTCATTCTTCTCCCTTTTCCCATCGCATATCAACATGGAAAGGCATTTATTTTAAATAAAAATTAAGAAAATATTTGAAAAGAGGAAATAAAGTGTAGGTGTAGGGGTGGGCTTTATAGGGAAAGACAAGTTATGTCCCAATAAAGGTGGCATATGATTATAAATATAATCATATACACTTAAAATGTTGTTATTGCATACTGTTTTATAATATACTTCAGTACACTGAGGTGCAAATAGTATCTGTCACACTTTTTGTTAAAAAACGACTAAGCATGGAAAGTTATTTTTGTGGCTGTCCCTATTGCATATGTATGTTTCCCTTTTTTAGATGAAAAATGTATGGGAGAAGAGTGTTTAAATGAATCATGCAAGCTGATTTACTAAGGTTTGTGCTAGTCAATTTACTGGTACAGTGTTTGCGCAATTATTTACCGCCCAAAAAAGGCATGTCTTAAATCAGATGCTAATTTGTGCTGCTCTTAGTAGATTGTGTTGGTCATTATGGATATGATCCGGCTGTGTCTGTGTTCTTTATTCTGCCCATTGTCAGTAGATCATGCGCTTTCCACTCCCATCAGCGCTTTTATGGAATTGCCCTTTCACACCAATTTGCCCTGTTTAGTAATTTAGCTATTTAAGCTTAGTGCAAAGAAAATATTTAGTTGCTATTTACACTTAATGTGCAAATTTACTTTGTGCAAATAGCCACTGCCTATTTAAAATTTGTATTTCCTAATATTGCTGTTTTTACTGTAGTTTGGATCAAATAAATGTAGCCTGGGTGAACATAAGAGACTTTAAAAACATTAATGTGACTATATTTCTTCAAAATTTAGTTTGTATCCATCAGTGTAATCCCATAGTATTTTTCATATTTAATTATGCATTGCATAGCTGTTTCTTTTTTTTTTCAAATGACAGAGTAGGGTCTTATGTTGGCTTCTCAGGAAGGAAGATTGGAACAGTAAGGCAAACAGAAGAAATGGTAATGACACAATAGACAGAGAGCTGATGTTTGAGTCTAATTCCCTGCCCCATTAGCCAGGTAATGGCTGATTAAAATGAAGAGGGGTTAGATGCATTGAGTCCTCCCTAGTCATTGGGGCACTGCACTCCTAAAGGTTTGCAGCAACTATTGATGGAGAGTCATTATACTGGGATGTGGTGAAATCCATAGTCACCGGAAGGCTCATGAGATCATCTAATTTAGACTTAATTGAAGAGCATTTTCTAATGACATTCTATTTTCAACATTCTAATTTATGTTGTGTTCCATAAAATAAAATAAACAATATGGGTTTGGAATTTTCATTTTTGGGTTGACAAACCTTTGTCTGAGTTCTGGACTTGGGACAAATTTCCTAATATCTTACTATAAAAAAAATAAAGAAAAACAAATCGAAGCAGAGCTTCTCATTACCAGCAAAAACTTGTTCAACTTTTGGTTCACCTTCTACAAGCTTCTTTGAGGGTGGTTCTGGTCCCAGTGGAAACCATAAGCTCAATGCTAACAGTCACTCACTTTCATCAGAGTCAGGGAAGGTTGAAACACCTAAAACATGAAACAAACTATTAAATGAAACCTGTTTAAAGGTGCTTAGCCTCAAAAAGAAGGTGCAGACACCTTGATGATTCCACATATTCAGTTATCACATCAACATCAAAGAGATTTCAGATATTCTAGAGACAGGTGGATTGAAAAAGAAAAAGTTATACATTTTATATTGGTAAAAAAAAAAATACTTATGTGATTGTGCACCAGTGACATTGTATTAATTTATACTTCAGTGTCTCAAAGACATCTTCTGTTTTTCTCTCTGCAGAATCCCACAAACATCCTTTCTATCACTGTCTCATTCTTTCAATATGGGCTTTTTGTCTCAATTAAATTTATTGAAATTCATCAATGTTGAGCCTTAGAGAGTGATGATGTACACCTGCTTGATCAAAAAAAATTATAGCTGTATTTGTAAATCTGACAGCACTCTGCTTTGGCCGTTCCACAGCAATCAACAGCAGATATCATAATAACTAAAAGTGACTGTCTCTGCTGTACTGAATAAACTGTTCAGTGTGCAGTTACGGAAAGATGTCATTATGCAGCTACTTTCACAATCCATCATCTTAACCAACACTGGTTACAACAGATGAATGCTTTTTTAAATGTTTATACTAAAGCTATATTCCATAATATTTCAAAAACTTGTTGACATTAAAAGCAAAGAGTTATTGTATTGCTCAAAATGGAAGATTCTTGAATATGCTGTATGTAACATGAAATTACAGTTCACATGGTCATGGAAAACTGCTCCATAGTTTTCCATGACCATAAATTGACATGGTGATGTAAAAAATATGACATGTGAGGGAAATATATATTTCAGTGCTTTGGCGTTCACCCGAGAAACTTTGCATTCACTCGCAAAGAGGGAACGCAAAACATTTGTGAGAGAATGCAAAAGCTTAAACATAGTAATTTTTCCACCCATCTCATACATATATATATATATATATATATATATATATATATATATATATATATATATATATATATATATATATATATATATATACAGTTTTTCCAAAGTTCATGATTTTGTTTTAAGAATTTTTAAGTTTTAATAGAATTACATTGGAAACTAATATAATTAATTTATTGACTACTGTAATTAAATAAAAAAATACACAGCCATGCAAACTCAAATTAATAGCCAAATAACATATCTGGGCAGTTAAAAAAAAAGATAATAATAAACAATACTGTTTTGTGCAGAAACCTGAAAGCTTTATTTTCCTCATTTACTAAAATTGCCCCCATTATTTCAGCAGGGTGTCTGTTGTCTTTCAGGTAATTGGAAGGCTTGTCTGTGAGACTGTATAATGTGAGCTACATCAACCGACTTTGAGTCCCATTATGGTCATAATCACACTGCTATGGCTTCTTCTTTGTAACAGACGTTATTAAGTGTTGCATCTAAGTGTTGTAAGAGAGTTGATGTCATCCCAATTATACTGTCAGGCCATGTCATCATTTCAATCTGTTATTCTGACTGAAACATGAGAACACAGAAAATTGCACTTGGAGTTCTCAAGCAACAAGAGGGACGTCTAAACAAAAATCATGCCCAGCAGGAATTTCCAATAATGCTCTCATGCTCCAAGTGGAAAGAACAACAGAGATTTTGATCGTTTTTGCTTGTCACTGTGCTGACAATATTAGTATTAGCTTTTCGTGGAGTTAAGTAAGTTACTTTTGAGTACTGTGATCATCCGAGTGAACGTTTCGTGTAAATTGATACTTTTAACTGAAGGGTCACACATCAGATGGATTCTACCCTCTTTATTCTCTCAGATGGGTTCATCAATAAAATTACCACTGACAGTTAAGATGAGAAAAGTGTCTTGTGCGAGTCGAATAGCACAAAATATGCAATCAGTCGAAAACCAGCATAGACTCTTAATCACAGACATTTGCATCCTGTTAACATAAACATTCAACCATGCTTAATTAAGATGAATTGTGCATTGCTACTTCAGTTGAAAGATATTCTCTAAAATGGTGGCTCTCAAAATCTGCTTTTTTACTAGAATTATTCTTTGCTTTAATGAAACAGCTGGCAAGGCAGTACAAATCATTATTTTCAAATATATAATTAAAGATAAATACACGTTGCATTGAATTATATATATATAGAGAGAGAGAGAGACCTATAGATGGGTAAAATAGTCAAGCTTAAAAGATGTACGTAGTACTGCTCAGGTTGTAAATTAGCATTCAAGAGCAATCCTTTAGAGTGAAAAAAAAACTTTTGGGGGGTAATTGGAGTAATCTCTGAATGAATGCAGTGAATCTCTTATTTATACACATTCCAGACATGCTTCGACTTAATGCTTTCTTCACTCTGCCTGTGAGTCTGAAGACTCTGAAAGTTATTATGAAGGATTCGTAATTGTTTTGGACAGACCAATAGTGTGTTGTTCATGTTTGACAATGATCAACCTGTTTCAATGGTCTGATTTACAGTGTATACATACAGCAAAATATTAAACCAAGAGGCATTTTTGAAAGCACAAGCATATATTTTTTAATCAAAACAGTTCACTGAAAGTTTTGTAAAATTAAAAATGTATATGTAAATAAATAGATAAACAGTTCAAAATGAAGACAGAACTATTTGGACACTTTCAACTTAAGTGTAATTCATTTTTATTCATTTTATGAATTTCATTCATATTTAACGTGTGAATTTGAGGGGAACTGATTTCATATACAGTACAGACCAAAAGTTTGGAACCACTAAGATTTTTAATGTTTTTAAAAGAAGTTTCGTCTGCTCACCAAGGCTACATTTATTTAATTAAAAATACAGTAAAAACAGTAATATTGTGAAATATTATTACAATTTAAAATAACTGTTTTCTATTTGAATATATTTCACAAAGTAATTTATTCCTGTGATGGCAAAGCTGAATTTTCAGCATCATTACTCCAGTCTTCAGTGTCACATGATCCTTCAGAAATCATTCTAATATGCTGATCTGCTGCTCAAGAAACATTTAATGTGTACAACTGTACAAAATATTTGTGTACAATATTTTTTTTTCAGGATTATTTGATGAATAGAAAGTTCAAAAGAACAGTGTTTATCTGAAATCTAATCTTTTGTAACATTATAAATGTCTTTACTGCCACTTTTGATTGATTTAATGCATCCTTGCTGAATAAAAGTATTCATTTCTTTAATTTCTTTTCAAAAAAATAAAAATAAAAATTCTTACTGACCCCAAACTTTTGAACGGTAGTGTATAATGCTACAGAAGCTTTGTATTTCAGATAAATGCTGTTCTTTTGAACTTTCTATTCATAAAGGAATCCTGAAAAAAAAAGTACACAACTGTTTTCAACATTGAAAATAATCATAAATGTTTATTGAGCAGCAAATCAGCATATTAGAATGATTTCTGAAGGATAACGTGACACTGAAGACTGGAGTAACGATGCTGAAAATTCAGCTTTGCATCACAGGAATAAATTACTTTGTCAAATATATTTAAATAGTACACAGTTATTTTAAATTGTAATAATATTTCATAATATTACTGTTTTTTACATATTTTTAATTAAATAAATGTAGCCTTGGTGAGCAGACGAAACTTCTTTTAAAAACATTAAAAATCTTAGTGGTTCCAAACTTTTGGTCTGTACTGTATGTCCTAAAAGTCACCTTGAGAGTGATCTTGGATTTGGTTAACCCTAACTGCAAAACTGTGTAAGAAAGGGGAAGTTAGTTCTGAGAAAAGGTCAAGCATCATTTGTTTGCAGATGGCACTTGGTTTAATGAGTTATTCAAGAGTTACTCAAAAGTCCAAATACATTTGTTGGGACCACTGTAGCCTATATCAAGTATATCATGACAGAAAGATAGTATTATTGGTTGCTGTATTCTTGAACATTCAAGCATTTCAAAGTGTCAGCAAAGTTCCTTTTAAAGGAAAGTCTGCTTACTCGGCAGCCATATTTGCAATGCCTTCGGGCTGCTATTTCAGGTATCCAAGACCAAGTCCTATCTATTTGAATGGGTGAATCCTGAAATCTCCCAATTAAATAACATTTCAAATTAACAACAAAACCTGACATGAACTGTCCCAATAATGTTGTTTATGCTCAAATGGCGTAAAAAAAAAAATCTTATTTTTCAGGCTAGACCATAGACTGTAAAAAAATATGGACGTAGTGTCCGTGACGTCACCCATAGAGTTCTGAACAGCAGTTTTGAAGCGAAAATGAGGACGCTGCCATCTTAGCAGCACGTGACGGCACTTCACTCCCGGATAACTGAAAATGGGCAAAGAGGCGGGACGTGGTTGGAGCCCATGTGACTGGTTGCTGAAACCACGCCCGCCTAGCTCGACGTGACCATGTTAGCAGGAGCTATCTATCTTACTATCTAAAATATTAATAAAGATAACAAGCTATATCATTAGAAAGTTCTAAAGGTTTACTGTCAATCTACGGTGTTTTTATTTTATAAGATATAGATGCTCCAACACCAGTAATTAATTTGTGTCGGGTGTGCAAAAAACAACAAAAAATCAAAACTTCATACCTTTATAATGAATTAGAGAATGCGAGATGAATCCAATCGGCACTTGGGTAAAATGTCCATTGCAAAACAAAACACAGTACTTTTTTGTCCACGAAAGCGTTAAATCCATGAAATATTGATATATTATCCATTGTTTGCATCACATTTCTTCTGAATGATCTGCTCTCCATCATCGTTCTTCAAGAAATAATGCAATCTGAGCAGCATTTATGTTGTAAAACTGTCTGTGATCGTATATATCTCATAAACAAATGAGCTTGTGTCCAAAGTATAATTTTTCAAAATAGTGCAGCAGTTTTAGTTATAATATCCAAGCAGTGCTGTCAGAGTTTTATATCCTCCTGCTATTGTCATTGTAGTAAATCTCAGGAACTTTTAGCCAATGCCAAGACGATCCAGCAACGTGTGTTCTGTTTATCTTCTGCATGCGAGCACATGTACACAGACGCACATCAGTCTCGACTATTAATGCAGCATGCCATATTTTATAACTGTATTAAAAAAAAGAGAGAGAAAAAAAGCACAAACACGGCAGAGATGCCAAATTCAGCGGCTGGAATTAGCTGAGGTAACATGACGGCTCACAGACAGCAGTGGCAATCCACCTGTCACTCAAGTGACCACGCCCTTAATTATGCAGAACTTTAAGGCTTAGTATAATTTAAACAGATGAGTTATAAAAAAATTCACCCCCCCTCAGAGTTGTCATGAAGGGCAAAATTAGCTAAACAGACCAAAACCACAATTTGAACCAGACTGTAAACATGTTTTTTTCTGCCGTAAACTTGGCCATTTTAACATGGGACTCAATGAGATTCTGCTCTCTTCTGCAGCCTGTCCCTAGCGGCCAGTCGATGAATTGCAGTTTAAGTCACTTCCGTATTGGCTTCACGAGAAACTGGGGGAGGTTGCCGCTTGGGCTAGACCAGCCGATGTGCATGTGCAGTCCTAAGCGTGAGTCTCAGGTTTAAGAGCATCTAACAGAAGCTGCAGTGACTTTACCAATCAGAGATTGACTCTTTTATTTTGAAGGTGGGATTTATTAGCCATATTGTGTGTTGCAGTTTCTCCCACTCTATCTTTGTATATCTATAGCCTTTGGCATCAGCTAGCAAAACCTTCTAAGGGTTATAAACAAGAACTCTATTTAAGAGAGCTTATATTTGTGAATCTTTCCACTGAAGTTCCCTGCGGTTCAAAAACAGCAGGTTTAGAGTACAGAGTTGTATAGAATGCCAGCTCTGCCTGGGGTATAAAACATACCTTTCTATATGGTCATGTTCCCATCCAGCTTCCACTAGCAAATGTGCAGCCACCGCAGTGGCACAGCTGGCACATTACTGCTGTTGCAAGACCACAGTGAACTATAGCCAAATGTCCTCCAGCCAACCTGGTGCTCATACGACTGTTCTCATATTATTCTGCAGTTGTGCAAAATGGTTGAATGACCATTTCACTTGCCACATGTCATGGTCTCTAAGACTGTTCAATAGCTATCTGTATTTTTCTTTGTGAGACCAGAGATCAAATTCAGCATTATTGTATAAGTTTTTATTTTAGTACATGGATCAAAAGTAAATCATTTTGCGACAAAACTGTTACCAAACTATATAAGTTTGTTGACAAATTGCAAGCTATATTTATATATGGTTCGTAGAAACTGGAGCAGCAAGAAGTTTGGTTCTGGTTTTGTGACTTCAAAAATAAAATAAAATCAAATCAAATAAATCAAATCATGCAAGCAGGTCCATTCTATCTATAAATATCTCATCCCGCTTAAAAATATACTCCTTAAACAAACATGCACACACTTTTGTTCAGTTTACCATAAACGCTACATGGTCAAAAGTATGTGGACAAACACTACACCTGTATGTGCTTGTTGGACGTTCAATTCCAGAACCAAGAGCAGTAATGGGGGTTGGATTTCCCTTTGTTGAAATCGAAGCTTTCACTCTCACAGGAAGGTTTTTCACTAGGTGTTGGAAAATGGATGTAGGGATTTGTTCCCATTCAGACACATAAGCATCATTGAGGTCAGACGTTAAGATGGGTTCTTGCTCACAGTCACTGTTGCAATTCATCCCAAAGGGGTTCACTTAGATTTAGGTTGGTCAAGTCAAGCACACCATTTTACTTTTAAAATCAGCAAGCTCCTTCTGGTACACTCCATTTGGCTAAAAAAAAAAAAAAAAAAAAAAAGTTTGTCTAAGGTGATGCCTATGGCTATATGATTGATTTTACACACTTGGTAGCCTTTGAGTGCAGATGAAACATCTAAAGTCATTCATTAGAAGAGACTTTTGGCCAGTTATTATTGGGAGTTATTATGTACCCACAAGTCTTCCGTTTAATAATGGTGTAATTGCCATGTGGAAAAGAATGTTGGGTAGCACTAAAGGAGTTCAGATTAACAGAACTGTCCTTCCTTGTCATGTTCAAGGACTCCACCAGAATGGTCATCTCAGACAATTCATTGCCACTTAAACCAGAAAAAGAGTGTGTGTGAGAGAAAAAGAGGTTGAGAAATTCTTCAAAACACCACCAACATTCTGACATTCTGTACAACATGCATAGAAATACACTCTCCTATCAAAACAGTATGCTCAGTTATGAGTTACGTTGCATGAGCAAATAAAGAACACACAATGTTCATAATTTACAGAACATTATACAACATTATAGAACCACTTTTAAAGCAAAAAGCATTAGAATAGCATGGAATTAGCCATTAGCTGTAGCATGAACTCACCCCACACCTGCCAAAGCAGTGAAACAGTGGCCTCTGGTGACAAACACCCTGAACTGCACAAATGACAGGACCACATCATGGTTCAAGGTTTTATCAATTGCACATCTACACAGTGTACAGTGGTTGTTGACTATATTTAAATATTAATAATGTATCCACTTTTTTATCTAATCACAAAACAAACAATATGTATAAGTGATACAAATGCCAATATTTGATCATAAAACAAATTAACTTACAGCCTTCCCAGTCCACATCATTTTGCTTGTTTACTTCACTAACACTCCCATGCTGATATACTTAAAATATTCTAGGATATCAGGGATCAAATTGCTTATTTGTCCCAGTATCTCATCTATTTTATCTGATATATTAATCACTATTTGCTGTTAATGTTGTATTCGTTCTCATTTAAAAATTATTGAATCTACCAACATGAACCCTGTATCTATACAGGCAATATTATGAAAGGAATTTTGTGTCTCAATGGGCTGCATTGAACTGGATCTGTGAATGGTACATGATAACATCCTTTCAATCTTCAATAGCTGTCTTCATTGCCGGTAGTTTTTGGTCTCAAATTTTATCTTGAATAATGGTTAAAGTTAGACGAGAGGCCGGATATGTGCAGGCTAAACAGATTCCATTTCCGTCGTCCACCGCAGCTGCTAATTGCATGAGTCATTGTGACTGAGAGCCTCAAAGCATCCATTCAATTTTCTGAAATGGTCTACCCAAACAAAAAGGACTCATTTATATAAAACCTTCAGCAAAATTAAACATACAGTCGAATCAGAAATTACATGATAAACTTCTGACTCTGTTCGCTTTAAAGCAAAATGATATCCAGCTACAGTCATGGCAAAATGCAGCATTCAGCAATCTGCCATTGGTGCTGTAAGTGAATCCTGAGATGTAAAGGGTAAATTCTTCCCTTCACACAAAGCCACAAGAGCCCCATCCACTCCTACCACATCTACTTGAAGTTGATTGCCTGCATATCTCTTGTGAAGGCTAATTTACGTGTGTGAGCACAGGATCAAGGATGTGTCTTATTATTTCTATGTTAGATATGTGAATGGAATACTCTTCAATCTATAATGTTAAGTTAATGAGGCCAAAATGTGTGATGATGATTATTAATCAGTTCTCTTACATTTAGCAAAGAAAAAAATTACTCATGGTGGGTAGAGATGCATTAAACATATATTTAAAAGAAATTTTTAATTTGTATAATATGTATTTTGGTGAGCAGCAACACTACTATTGGCAGTATAAGAATGTTTTTGATTTGTAATAAAAAGGTAATTCATGGTGCATCATTATATTATATTATATTATATTATATTATATTATATTATATTATATTATAAAACGGTTTGTTTCTGTCCTTGATTCTGATATTCACAATAAAACACGGCTATGACCGCTTCACCCAACGGTTCTGTGTATCACTACACAACACCCTTAGCAACCACTCTTAGCAACGTGAACTGTTCGTTCTCAGTTGATATTGTTCATTGAAGCTTACAGTGTTATGAAGTATTGTGAAAAAGAGATCAAGTGAGTGTTTATTACCTGCATATAGATTTATCATTTTCCTTCAGGTCAGTCCTATGTTCATAATAAAAAACCTGTTTAAATGTCCGATGTATTATCTTGTCCTTTTAACAGTTAAGGGGTTTTCAAAGCATTTGTCAGTTGTGTCTTGTTCTGTGTTCACAACAATTCAGTCTTTTCAATGTATAAGTCTTTGTTACTGACTGACACACTCATAAAGACAGTCTTTGCCGCCATCTAATGGCGTAATAATGTAACTTCTGTTGCTGTTCATGGTCAGGGACTATTTTTTCGAGCGGAAGGAAGGCTTTTAGTGAAAGTTTATTTCATGAAAGTTGCATTGATACATATTTTCACGAGTGCCTGCAACCCCTTCAGCCGTGACTTATTCACGATACAGCACAGCCTCTCGTACCTTATTGCTTATATTATATTATATTATATTATATTATATTATACACTCATCAGCCACTTTATTGGGTACACCTGTTCAACTACTTGTTAACACAAATATCTAATCGGCCAATCACACGGCAGCAACCCAATGCATTCAGGCATGTAGACATGATCGAGATGATCTGCTGAAATTCAAACTGAGCATCAGAATAGGTTAAGTGACTCTGAACATGGCATGGTTGTTGGTGCCAGAAACTGCTGATCTATTGGGATCTTCACCCACAACCATCTCTAGGGTTTACAGAGAATGGTCCGAAAAAGAGAAAATATCCAGTGAGCGGCAGTTCGGTGAGTGAAAATGCCTTGTTGACGCCAGAAGTTCGAGCTCATAGAAAGGTAACCGTACCTCAAATAACCACTCATTACAACCGAGGTCTGCAGAAAAGCATCTCTGAATGCACAACACATCGCACCTTGAAGCAGATGGGCTCTGGCAGGAGAGGACCACACAAGGTGCCACTCTTGTCAACTAAGAACAGAAAACTGAGGCTACCATTCGTACAGACTCTGATGAGTCTTGCAACATTCAGATGTGCTGCGTACAAAATCGAATACATGGTATGTAAAAAACAGTATGCCAAAACAGTAGTATGTCCGAATACACAGTATTCGATAAAACAGTAGGCGAAAAGTCCCCGGATGACCTACTACTTTCACTGAGATTCTGAAGTGTGCATTCGATGGACACTTTACTATCCCGTGAGGCCACGAGAGTGAAGTGACACAAGCGATGCTGGTAGGTCATGTCACAGTAACAACATGGCGGATGTAGTACATCCAAATTTCACTCATACTACTCATTTTCATACTATATAAAACACACTTTTTTAATGGATGTGAAGTAAATTCCAATTCAGATGTAGTACCTACTCAGACAATATGTGATTTCAGACGCAGCAATGGTAGCAGTAGTAGTTAGTTATTTTCATTGCCATGTCAGCATCTAAGGCTATTTTCATGGCAAAAAATGGTCTGCAATAATACAAGAAGATACCTAAAAACAAAAAAAAACAACAACACAGCAATGGTAGGGGCAGAATTTGCCATAAACCGCATGAAAGCATGGATCCATCCTGCCTTGTATCAATGGTTCAGGCTGCTGGTGGTGGTGTAATGGTGTGAAGGATATTTTCTTGCCACGCTTTGGGCCACTAGTACCAATTGAGCATCGTTTAAACGCCAATACCTTCCTGAGTAATGTTGCTGCCCATCTCTATCCCTTTATGACCACAGTGTGCCCATCTTCTGATGGCTACTTTCAGCAGGATAATGCGCCGTCACAAAGCTCAAATCGTCTCAAACTGTTTTCTTGAACATGACAATGAGTTCACTAAACTCAATTGGCTCCACAGTCACCAGATCTAAATCCAATAGAGCATTTTTGGGATGTGGTGGAACGGGAGATTCGCATTGTGGATTTGCAGCAAAGAAATCTGCATCGTGTCAATAAGGACCAAAATCTCTGAGGAATATTTCCAGCAATTTGTTGAATCTATGCCATAAAGAATTAAGAGAAAAAGGGGGTGCAACCTGGTACTAGCAAGGTGTACCTAATTAAGTGGCCGGTGAGTGTATTATATTATATTATTTTGCTTATGCCCTTAACGCTGAAATATTTTTTAAAATGATAACAAAAATAAATAAATAAAATAAGATTCAGTCTTGGTTTAGATTCACAGACACCAAACTACGTTATTCATATTTGTGACCATTTACTCATTCGCCATTAATTCTCCCTTCACCATTGTCCAGACAATTTCCCCACTTACAGCAGTTACATGAATGTCTTTTACCCTGGGTCACAATTACCACACAAGCCTTTGGTTCCCAGGCAGAGAGTCATATGTCAAGCCCATTATGGGGTCCGTGATTGAGGTTTCATTTTTTGCATCAAATTCAAAAGTATGCCTTGGAGAAGCGCTGGCAATTTGAGTTGTAATTGTAGTCAAGATCCGTTTAGTCACCGGAAAACTGCAATTACCCTCGAGATGTATCCGCCTGTTTGAATCTGTCTGCTCTTACTGAGGCATTCTGTGACCATAGGAGGCTTGTGTCAGAGCTGATAGACATGCCGTTATTACTCTCTGTTTACTTGTGAACATACAAATACCCGTAATGACTTAAATATTTTATTGCCAAAAGTCATCAATCCTTCTTGTCTGTTTATCCAGGAGAAAAAGCAGCTTTTTGTGGTAAATTTGGTTTGCTATGTGATGTTGTGAATCCACACACTAACAGAGTCAGTCTCTTGATTCAGAAGTGCTGCCATTTTAAAATAAAAGAAAAAATTACTTGCAAAAAGAAAGAAGTAAAAAGAGAGATTTGAGAAAGAAAGAATACCATACAAAACCATCACATTCTACAGTGCCTGAGAAAAGTTTGTAAGACTTGCTGGAACTTTGTGCTGCCCTGTCTGAAAGGGTGAAATTGCCATATTTCTCCCATAATTCCTGCTCTCACAAATCAATTTTTGTTGAAGAAAGATTTTCACAATCATTCCAATGAAAAAGTAACAAATAGATGTACTCAAGCGGTACTACTTTTCCTTTTTAACATTCCATGTTTCATGTGACCAACATCTATTTACTATTTCTCTCAAACTCCATCTTTTTCTCTCTTTTTTTCATAATTCACAGACATCATAATGCGATATGTTGGAAATCTGCTCGGACCATAAATTAATTAATAAAGCGTAACCCCATAAAAGCCATTAAAACAATAAGCCACATAAAATAATTTTGTACATTAATGATGTAAAGCGCTAAAATGATTAGATGAATTAATAATGAACATATTAACGAACACTGCCAGATGTCCTCACGAAGCTTCAGGACTGTACGTGTTATAAGCTAAGTACTCCTACTCCTGTAATTGAAGAATGTACTCCATACTTCATTTAAGATTTCATCATTTGCTTCAGAAACACAGCGCTAATAGACATCTCGAAAGCCTTAGAGAGAGCTGTCAGAAGAAATATACCCCTTCATTACCCTCTTCCAATAATCAGTTCTACCACCTGTTAGGTGCCAGCCATGTACATTAATATTCCTTGTCTCTGTCTAACAGTTTTAGTTACTGGCTGAATTATACACCAGACATCTCATCCAGAATGAAGTCCACCCACTGGCGGTCTGCCATGCTTATGAAATCAGTGCGAGTCTGTACAAAGTTCTTATAAAAAATAAAATAAAATAAAAACAGTCAAAAATGGTGCTAGCCTGACCTCCTGAAACCATAATTGGATTCAAGCTGTTCCTTCACTCATTTTGGTAGGAATAGTCCAACCAACATCTCTCAGTCTCACAGAGTCTCTTGAACCTAAGTGGGCTGCATGCAACAAAGTGACCACATACCATGTGTTCTGCTGAGCCGTCACTGCTACAGTAATGACTGAAAGTGCTTCCTCAAAGAAAGTGATCCGGGGCTTTCAATCCAGCTCAATGACAGCTCCTGTGGAACCTGAAATTGTGGCTTTCCACCAGGGATATACACTACCATTCAAAAGTTCTTCAAAAAAGTTCAGATCATTCAGTGTTGTTGCACCTAAACTCTGGAATTCTCTCCCCCACTTACTTGTGTTAATAATATTTTTAAATTTAAATCTGCTTTGTATTTCGTTGTGCTTGATTCTATTCTGCTGTATGCTGCCCTGTCCATATAATGTTCCTTTACTGTTTCTATTGTTTGTCATCATTGTGTACTCTACTAGTGTTATTTCTTCCTTGTTAAAGGTGCCATAGAACGTCTTTTCAAAAGATGTAATATAAGTCTAGGGTGTCCCCTGAATCATTAACTATGCACCGATTCAGGTTGCGGCCCCTTTAAATCTGTCGCTCCATGCCCTCCCGAGCTCTCGACTATAAGTGCAGTTATACAGTGGACCCTCAAATGGATCTTTACAAGATGTTCATCATTCATGCTGCATGCATGCATCGATTCCTGTGAGTATAGTATTTATTTGGATGTTTACATTTGATTCTGAATGAGTTTGAGGCTAAGTTGTGTTTATGAATCATACAGACTGCAAGTGTTTAAAAATGAAAATAGCGACGGCTCTTGTCTCCGCGAATACAGTAATAAACGATGGTAACTTTAACCACATTTAACAGTACATTAGCAACATGCTAACGAAACATTTAGAAAGACAATTTACAAATATCACTAAAAATATCTTGTAATCATGGATCATGTCAGTTATTATTGCTCCATCTGCCATTTTTCGCTATTGTTCTTGCTTGCTAACCTAGTCTGTTGATTCAGCTGTGCACATCCAGACGTTAATACTGGCTGCCCTTGTGTAATGCCTTGAACATGGGCTGGCATATGCAAATATTGGGGTCATACATATTAATGATCCCGACTGTTACGTAACAGTCGGTGTTATGTTGAGATTCGCCTGTTTTCCGGAGGTCTTTTAAACAAATGAGATTTATATAAGAAGGAGGAAGCAATGTTTGAGTTTGAAACTCAGTGTATGTCTTTTCCATGTACTGAACTCTTGTTATTCAACTATGCCGAGGTAAATTCAATTTTGATTCTAGGGCTCCTTTAAATGTACATTGTAAAGCATCCTTGAGCCCTGAAAAGGTGCTATATAAATAAAACTTATTATTATTATTATTATTATTATTATTATTAAAAGTTTGGGGTCAGTAAGATTTTTTGAAATAATAAAAAACTTATGCTCACCAAGGCTGCATTTATTTGATAAAAATATAGTAAAAGAATAATATTATGAACTATTACGATTTAAATAACTTTTCTATTTTAATAGATTTTAAAATCTTATTTATTTCTGTAATGGCAAAGCTAAATTTTCAGCATCATTACTCCAGTCTTCAGTGTCACATGATCATTCAAAAATCATTCTAATATGCTGATTTGGTGCTCAAGAAATATGATTATCAATGTTGGAAACAGTAGTGCTTGCTTAGTATATTTGTAGAAACTGTAATACAGTTTTTTTTAAGGATTCTTTCACAAATAGAAAGTTAAAAAGAACAGAATTTATTTAAATAGAAATATTTAGTAACACTATAAATATCTTTACCGTCACTTGGATAAATGTTTTAATTTCTTTAAAAAGAAAGCATATGGCATTATGCTTACTTAAAGGGTTAGTTCACCCAAAAATGAAAATGATGTCATTAATGACTCACCCTCATGTCGTTCCAAACCCGTAAGACCTCCGTTCATCTTCGGAACACAGTTTAAGATATTTTAGATTTAGTCCGAGAGCTTTCTGTCCCTCCATTGAAAATGTAGGTACGGTAGACTGTCCATGTCCAGAAAGGTAATAAAAACATCATCAAAGTAGTCCATGTGGCATCAGTGGGTTATTTAGAAGTTTTTAAAGCATCAAAAATACATTTTGGTCCAAAAATAACAAAAACTACGACTTTATTCAGCATTGTATTCTCTTCCAGGTCTGTTGTCAATCCGGGTTCACGACTCAGCAGTGACGCTGCTGACGTGTTATCCGGTGCACCCGAGCTTCATTTACAGCTGTATTCAAGCTATTCTACATTGTTTGTATTTTGGAATTGCTATATTTTTTAAACAGGTGCGTAAGTGTGCATGTCGTGGATGTCCTAATCGCCAAAAAACAACGACGTAAAAGTGCATTACCAACGCCGACAGATGAAAGGATTCAATGGAATCAATTCAATGGAAAGGATTCCGGAAGAGAATACAATGCTGAATAAAGTCGTAGTTTTTGTTATTTTTGGACCAAAATGTATTTTCGATGCTTCAAAAAATTCTAACTAACCCACTGATGTCACATGGACTACTTTGATGATGTTTTTATTACCTTTCTGGACATGGACAGTCTACCGTACATACATTTTCAATGGAGGGACAGAAAGCTCTCGGACTAAATCTAAAATATCTTAAACTGTGTTCCGAAGATGAACGGAGGTCTTATGGGTTTGGAACGACATGAGGGTGAGTCATTAATGACATAATTTTCATTTTTGGGTGAACTAACCCTTTAAATTTCAGATTTATAGCTAAATGGTAATAATTGCTGAAAATAATAGAAAAATTATAATACAAGTAAAGGAAAAGTATTATAAGCGATAGAAAATGGCCCAAGCAGACAGACAATCCACAGTCCTATGATCACTGTACCGCAGTGCAAATGTAAAAATGCATTACCTACACATTTTGTCAAAATTGAGTTTTAGACTATAATCTGTTCTGTGTCGGAAGGGCTCAACTACAGAGAAAACGGAGCGTGAAAATTGATATCACTTGAAAGCCATATATCTTGGTTTCAGACTCAGTGTTGGAGTAGTTACTATGTTTTGCCTTAGTAAAGAAATATTACAATCCAATAAAACAACAATTTAGTCTGCAATTACTCTCAGATGCACTAAAGGCTTACCCTCATTAACATGAAGGACTCATATGAGATGAAAATTCCATTAATAATCAGTCTAGAAAATGCTGTTGTATTCTACATGGAGCTGGTAGCCCCTTCAAACATACTATTACTACTTCTTCTTCTAATACTACTAATAATAATAATAATATGTTTACTTCATACAGCCCAGCTCTTTTAGTCAGTCGTAAGGGCAAAAAGTACATCTAAACAAAAGAAGCAAATCAAATAATATAAGACTAAACAATACAATAACAAACACAATATACATACTACAGATGAAACAACAGAGCTAGAGTCAACAGCATAGAGTGATGGTATGGATCAGAATGTATGCGACCCAACAGACAGTCCAAATGGGAAAAAAATGTCCGAATGACAGATCGAGGATAAACACAAAATGCCTCAACAAACAAAATTCCTCTGTCCAAGACACAGCCGTGACAGGGAGAGAGCCTGTGTCACTCTGGTCATGGTGCAATGAAGCACAAGAATTCTTCCACCAAAAAACCTTATGATATTTATGATCTCATATTGAGAGAAGTTATCTGCAGCATTACGCAGTTTATGTCTTTATATGCTTAGAATAGATTGTAGAATTGTGCTTATAGCAGATATGCGAGCACTGATCAGTGACAAAGTGAAACTGTACATGCAGGTGAGAACCAGAATAAATGTGCACCCTTATGAGCAGAATATTAAGGTGTCTGTTGCAGTCAGGCTGAATAAGGATGAGCAGTGAGTGCATTTGAAAGGACAGTGGCCCTGGGGGTGACCCTATTAAAATGGCAATCATGCAGACCTGTCCTCAATTCCCTCTGCTGGTTTCTCCTCTCAGAAGATAACACTTCCAGTTCATATCAGTCAAAGCGTGAGCAGGGACTGCATCATATTAAATAATTATTCGTCTATAAGAATCAGTGTTATATAATAGCTTTTTAAATGGAGAAAGTAGTGCCTCTCTTAGTTTAAGATGGGTGGGAATTAATATCACCATTCTGTCATTTCTAGCTCCACTTAATTTTTTTCCTGTGTCTTTTTTAATGGTTAGAAGCTCCCTGAGGATTACAGTCAATTGCCTGTCATGGAGGGGGACATATGAGGAAAAATCTCTTAGAATGAGCTAACCTAGGTATATTTCATATAGGTGTTGATGACGACCTGATCAATGACCTACTCGCACTTGGATAAGGCTGACACTATTGTCAGTATTTTGCTCGTTGATTTCTATAATGCTTTTTTCATCATTTTGCCTCTTCAACTTGGGATTAAACTCAGATTGATATAAATTAATCTTCCCACATCTACTAGATCACAGATTACCTTACTGAAAGGTGGCAGTCCAGACTTGTTTGCCTAAGATGATGTAGTGAATAACAGTGGAGTACCACTGTTATGATCACCGTCTGTCCTGTCACTTCCCGGACTACATTCCCCATAATCCTCTCTGCCAATCACCTGCACTCACTCCACCAATCACTACACTAATCACCACACCCAGCGGCCACACATTACCTGGACTATAAAAGACTCACACACTCATCACCTGATCGTGAAGTCTTGTTTCCTCAGTGTACAATTCCAAGCGTTATTTCCCTGTTTACCTGTTTGTTACTGTTCCTGCTAGTGATGGCGAAATGAAGCTTTGTGAAGCACTGAGGCTTTCCCCTCAAGTGTATCGTAAAAAGGTTCATTACTCGAAGCTTTTCAACACGGTGCACACTAACGACATCTTGTGGTCAAAAGGTGGAAAAAACTGCCTTTGCGTCCCAGACGACGCAGCTATTTTTGGAGTTTCATGTAGGCTAATACATCAGTTTAAGCTATGAAAAGCGTTTAAAACAATGTAAATTATTATTATACATTAAAAAAAGTCTTTCACGTGTCATTTCACTTACACAATTTGAATAAATGAGTCTGAATAAAATTTGGGGGGACAAAGGCAAGCTTTGGCATATATTATAAAAATAAATGATTGTCATAGAATGAAGTATGAACTGGGAATAAATACAAACTGAACACATGTAAATATTTATTCGTATTATGGCATATGTTTTGCTAAAAAGCAAATAATACTTCACATCTGCGCAAGGGTTCACGTTATGTGAATCAGAATACGAAGCAGTCACGTGGTTGTGTGCGAAAACGAAGCTTCGGACGTCACCGATCACGTGGTTATGGCAAAACGAATCAAGCTCCGATACAGTGCTTCACTGTGAGATGTTTCGTCTTTTTGATACAAGCTTCGAAGCCTCGGTGTCAAACGTCACATCACTAGTTCCTGCCTGATTCCTGTTTTATGACCCATTGCTGCCTGCCTCGATCCTTGCCTGTACCCGGACTACGACTCTGCCTGTTCCTTATTGCTCCTGTTTGTTCCTGTTTCCTGCTCACTTCTAATAAAACGCTGCATTTGGATCTTACCATGAGTCCCGCCCCGTTACAACCACAGGGTTCTGTCCTGGTCCCTTTTCCATTCACCCATTACATGATATCAACTCATGTTTTCAGTAAGAAGTTCTCAGATGAAAATCGCAACATCATCAGTACAATTTAATCAAAAGTCAAGCATTTTTCTTACAATAAAAACACCACAAAAACCACAGTCTTCTCAATAGTAGCTCACCATTTCATTAATGTCATGAAAGTATGCTACTAAAAATATGCTAATAATTATATTTACAGTGTCAATGTATGTCTCACATTTTGGCTGGCCACAACCTTCTTCCTAAGAGACAGACATTTCTATTGAGCTGACTACTGATAGTCAAGATAAGAACTGTCAAACAGAGCATCTTACACACTAATTATCCTCCTGCATGCTGAGGCTGTGATAACTGGCATTCTGGAGACTCTTAACATACTAACTCTGTGCCCCAGATGCATTACAATAACAGCTTCATATATTAATGTTGTTTATCTTTCAGCCTTTGAAAGAGAGAGAATAGAGAGTGTACTGTGGAGAGTTGCAGGCTTGGTCCTTTCCCTAATGTCTATTTTGTTCATTGAGCCAAATGACAAGAAAGAAGACAATAGGCTTTGTCTATTACATGCCACTTCAAGGTTTATAGAAGCTGGTAATATGGCAACCAGAGCATTTTATGTTCAGAATTAGGGCACCTCTGTGGTTTCATTAGAGGAGGGGGCAGGATGAGCTCTGGTGAGACTTCAAATAACAAAAATGAACACAAGCCCAGTCGCACCATTATGAAAGCATGTCAAATCTCTGAAGCATACTGCACTGTAAAAAATGATTTTATGGCTAAGTAAATAAAACAGGAAAAATCATGCATCTTTTGCTAAGAATAATCTTATTTTTACTTGCAAATATTAGACATCCAACAGACAAGTAAATTTGACTTGTGATTCTCTGGCATATTTACACAAATTAATAAAGTACTTGAGGCAAATAAAAAAAATTGTTTAAAATGTACGTCTTGAAGCAAGGAATCTGCGCATGCGCGGAAAGAAGAATATACGCAATCATGGAGGGCTTCTCCAAACTCCATTTTGGGTTAGTTCACCCAAAAATTCTGTCATTTATTACTCACCCTCATGTCGTTCCACACCCATAAGACCTTCGTTCATCTTCGGAACACAAATTAAGATATTTTTGATTAAATCTGATAGTGTGATAATATCCGATGTCTGACTTCTCAATAGACAGCAACTTAACCAACACTTTCAAGATCCAGAAAGGTACTAAAAACATCGTTAAAACAGTCGACGTGACTGCAGTGGTTCAACCTTAATGTTATGAAGCGACGAGAATACTTTTTGTGCGCAAAAACAAAACAAAAATAATGGCTTTATTCAACAATTTCTTCTGTTCTGTGTCATTCTGCTACGCTCTTTACGTCCAGCGCTTCCAGGTTCTACATCAGAACGGCGGCTCAGTATTGGCCGAAGCTGTTCATGTGAGCAGCACAACACATGCGTGTGATGCTGACGCAGGAGCTGGTCAATAATGAGACGGCGTTCTGACGTAGAACCTGGAAGCACTGGACGTAAAGAGTGTAGGGGGCAATTAAGGACAGAATTTTCATTTTTGTGTGAACTAACCCTTTAAGTCCACACTGGGGTACAGTTAATTTTTATATTGATTCGAGCATTTTGATATGAACACCTGAAGATACTGAATTGATTGTTGATGAAAGTAATTTATGTGAACCTGTTGTTGAGGAAGAACAAGATTTTGTCAAAATAATCAACAATAAGTTGGGTTGCCTTTTTCTTGAATTAGAAAGCGTTTCAAAATATTTTGATACTGAGATTAAGAAGCTGATCGATGCATAGAACTGCTAATTTAGAGTTCTAATATGTTTAATGTGTCATTGAGGTTTATCGTTGCTCAAGCTGCTTAAATCTTTAAAGTGATCTTAAGCATTATAGGTTTTTGTAAATGCTTGTTATTTCTTAATAAATGACTCTTAACTGCACATTGTCTTGGTATTATTTTGTCACATTATAAAAGTAAAATTTAATTTAAAATATTTACCAGCACTGCATAAAACAAGTAAAATATATTTAAAAGAGCAAATGGTTTTACTTATTTATATTACATCAGATTTAAGTAAAAATTACTCAATATAATTTAACAGGCCAAGTTATATGTACTCGTTCACTTTGTTAATTTTTACTCCGCTTAGTTAAGTAGATTTTCTTAATTTCCATGTGTGTGAAATTTACTTAAATATTTCTGCAAAAACTTGCAATATAAAAACTGAGTAAATTCTACTTATTGTTTTTTTCAGTGTGCATTGTGTAACACGTGTCTAAGGAATTGGCACTAATTTAATAAATTAATTGCTGTTATAGCAGATAGAATTGAATTAGAGATCATGAAGGAGGTGGCGGGTTGGGGTGAGAAACAACAGACAGGCACAAAGTTAAATTTGATCTTGAAATGTAATTTGATCTATTTGATGTAAAGTGATTAATTTACAATGTCATACAAACAATATGAAAACTTCCCTTGAGTGCACTCTTCTTCTACCCCAAAAATATATACGGACCGGTCAGTTCAATATCAGAAAGAAATAAAAGAAAAAAAGAAAAAAGAAAGGTATAAAAGAAATAATTTCTTTCTCAAAATATCACAGATGTTCCAATAAGGACTTCGATGCCAATCAAATGGGTTATGGGTAACCATATACCATTAATAGTTCAATGTTCGGTAAAATACTGATCAGTTTTCTCTTTTCCCATTCTGTTTTTTCAATTCCCTCTAGAAAGGGAACCTAATAGTTCTTTAGGTTGGAATTGTCTTGCTTTCACAAAGCAAGACTGAAAAATTCAAAGAAAGGATATTGTCCTCTTCTTTATGATGTCGTCCTTTTTCCTCTGTAGCAGATTTGGTTTGCTCGCCATCAAATGTGAAGTTTCACAGGATGTCACAGAAGATCACAGGAGTATCCCGAATCCGTAGAATCAAGAAAGAAAAAAGGAAAAAAATAGAAAAAACACAAGGAAGGAAGAAAAAAAAAAACCTGGCCTGATCACAGACCAGAACATTCATTCAGTGAATTCAAGAATAAATTTCACATCAAAGATCAGAATCAAAATAACAACTAAACATACAATTACAATTACCATTTCTACAAGAAATGATATATTACACATTTACACATTCATTTACATCTGAATCAATTGTTTTTTTTTTTTTCTTACACAGGTGCGTGACCAACAATGGTGTCAGTGAACTGCAATGAACTAGTAATAACCATGCGGTTCACTATGACCGCTTAAGACTAAAATAATTAAATAAAAACAATAACACATACAAATATCATTTTTACAAGAAAAGATATACCAGTTATTTACCTCTATAACCGATTTTACTCTTACACACTCGCATGTGACCAACAATGGCGTCGGTGAACTGAAATGAACAATAACCACGCGGTTCACTATGACCACATTTTTAACCACTTAGATTGAAACAATAAAATTAAACTAAAACATACACATATTTTTTCACGAAAAATGATATCAGTCTTTTACCTCTATGTTCGTTTTTGCTCTCACACATGCGCATCTCTATCACAGGCGCATGTGACCAGCAATGGCGTTGGTGAACTGCAATGAACAATAATCACGCGGTTCACTATGACATTTATAACTACTTGGATCGAAATACAAATTAAAAAGGGAGTAAGTTTACAGCAACTAAATAACCATTTAGTTGCAGTAAATCTATCTTATTATGGAGTTTTTATACATTCTTTATATATATATATATATAAATAAAATGTTCCTATTATCACTGTAAAGCTGCTGTGAAACAATCTGTATTGTAAAAAGCGCTATACAAATGAAGATGATTTGACTTGATATACAGCGAGAGAGATTGCTGTTTTTTTATTTCATACATAATAAAATAAAAAAAATACCAAAAAATTAAAAAGAAAAGAACTGTCGGTAACACTTTACAATAAGGTTCATTTGTTAACATTAGTTTTTGTTACATTTTAGTTTTTGTATTAACTAACATGAACTAACCATGAGCAATTTGTTACTGTATTTGTTAATCTTTGTTAACATTAGTTAATAAAAATACAGCAGTTCATTGTTTGTTCATGTCAGTTCATAATGCATTGACTAATTTTAACAAATACAACTCTTAATTTTATTAATGTATGTATTAGTAAATGATGAAATAAACATTAACAAAGATTAATACATGCTGCAGAAGTGCAATTCATTATTAGTTCATGTTAACTACTGTAGTTAACTAATTAACTAATTAACCTTATTGTAAAGCGTTTCCGAACAGTCATATATAATTATTGGGCAATAATTGGTCAATAATAATCACCCTGAATTGTTTTTAGTTTTTTTTATGTTTTTAGTTTTTTGTTTGTCTGTTTTTATGCTTTGACAAATAAGTTAAATGTGCAGAGATAAAGATTTTCCACTGTTCATGATTTGCGTGGGTGTTTAGCAGTACGCACACCTCTCGAAATGTACAACAACAGTACAGATTAATATAGAATTCATAAACTGTATAAAACACACCGGAGTCTAGTAATAGTTTATCTTGTGATCAACATTGAGAATAATTGACTTTAATGTGTAGTACTGATATGATAAAACAAACACATTTCTGGTGCACAAATTCAGACACAGATTGCTATGATTGAGGAGAAACAACCTCCAGTAATGTGGCTTCTTGTACCACATAAACAGCAGGAGGATGTTTATTTATTTATTTATTTATTTTGTGAAAGGGAATTTAGTTGACTCAAATTACAGGCACCCCTGCTGTTTGGCTTGATCGTCTGAGGCTATATTTATGAACATTACATAAATGCGTTTGTGTGTATATATACACACATACCCCTCACAAATGCATATAATTTTATGGTGCATATGGCGTCTGCTTAAGTTTTAGCACTTCTCCACCCAAGGCAATGCATCTCTCCGACACTCACACAAATCTCAATGTCAATCCGCATGTCTCCACACTTCCACTTAAGCTTCTGTAATAGAGCTATAATGCCGCATAGGAAAAAGAGCGAAAAGGAGAGAAAGAGATCACACAACTGGGACACCTGTCATAACCCCAACAAATCTATCTAGACCAGTACAGAGCGACTCAAACAGCCAGAATGATTGCCGTCTTCCTATCTCGTTGCATGTTTGATCCAGTGCTTTAATTCCCTCTACTTGTTGTATCTGATCCATACAGCCTTCATCTCTCTGCCCAGTGCGCAACAGATGCGATCACTGAAGACACTCATTGTTGTGTTAATTTATGTGCTGCTGTGTGTAGCCCAAGGCAACATGGGCATTGCAGGTGGGCTGTGCGTATCTCTAAACATGGAGGAGATTGTGTCCATGAGACCGTCTGAGGGAGGATATATTTCTGCTGCACTTCACCATTGAGCTTTCCCACTCATCCCTAATTCCTTAATTATAAAAAAAAGCTGGGATTTTATTACCATCGGTTACATAAATTAGCACTAGAAAGGAATAAGAATAGAAACTAAAGTAGGAAGACAGAGAGAGGTGGATGAAAATGTGGTGGGGGGTGGGGTGACGAGTCACTGGAGGGAAGAAAGCAACATAAAGGAGAAAGAATAAAGTCAGGGAGACAGAGTGAGCAAGAGAGAGCGTGAATACGAGACTGGCAGACACCATTAGTCAAAGCCTGACAGCAGACTGTGACCGACAGGTAGACCAGTGCCAAGCAGGCTGCGACAGCCTTGGCTCTGATTGGTCCTTTCGGTTTGGAAGCCTTGTTCTTGATTAGTGTTGTTTTGAGAGACCAACTAATCTCTAATGGCTGTTCGACTTTAGCTCAACACTGCCCCCTGTCTGTTATATATCACATAAATTTAGTGTGTGCAGGCTCTGTTTTCTTCAAAAGCATAAAGAAAATATGGTAACACTTTAGATTAGGGTCCAGTTCTCAATATTAACTATTACCGGTAACTATGACTTTTGCCTGAATAAACTCCTTATTACTGATTATTAATAGTTAGTAAGGTAGTTGTTAAGTTTAGGAATTGGGTAGGATTAAGGGATGTAGAATATGGTCATGCAGAATAAGGCATCAAAGGGGTAATGTTGCTGTTTGAGCATAAAAAAGATCTGCAAGGTTAGAAAGCTCAAAGTCCACTACAAATTGAGATATTCTCTTTAACAGAAAACCCTTTTCAAGAACTACAAACCTGATTCCAAAAAAGTTGGGAACCTGTACAAATTGTGAATAAAAAAGGAATGCAATAATTTACAAATCTCATAAACTTATATTTTATTCACAATAGAATATAGATAAAATATCAAATGTTGAAAGTGAGACATTTTGAAATGTCATGCCAAATATTGGCTCATTTTGGATTTCATGAGAGCTACACATTCCAAAAACATTGGGACAGGTAGCAATAAGAGGCTGGAAAAGTTAAATGTACATATAAGGAACAGCTGGAGGACCAATTTGCAACTTATTAGGTCAATTGGCAACATGATTGGGTATAAAAAGAATCTCTCAGAGTGGTAGAGGATCACCAATTCCCCCAATGCTGCAGCGACAAAAAGTGTTTAGCAATATCAGAAAGGAGTTTCTCAGAGAAAAATTGCAAAGTGTTTGAAGTTATCATCATCTACAGTGCATAATATCGTCCAAAGATTCAGAGAATCTGGAACAATCTCTGTGCGTACCATCAATGCTGAAAGGTATATCCAAGTTCTAGAACACCATATGCTCCCATCCAGACGTCGTCTCTTTCAGGGAAGACCTTGCATTTTCCAACATGACAATGCCAGAACACATACTGCATCAATTACAACATCATGGCTGCGTAGAAGAAGGATCCGGGTACTGAAATGGCCAGCCTGCAGTCCAGATCTTTCACCCATAGAAAACATTTGGCGTATCATAAAGAGGAAGATGCGACAAAGAAAACCTAAGACAGTTGAGCAACTAGAAGCCTTTATTAGACAAGAATGGGACAACATTCCTATTCCTAAACTTGAGCAACTTGTCTCCTCAGTCCCAAGACGTTTGCAGACTGTTCTAAAAAGAAGAGGGGATGCCACACAGTGATAAACATGGCCTTGTCCCAACTTTTTTGAGATGTGTTCCTGCCATGAAATTTAAAATCAACTTATTTTTCCCTTAAAATGATACATTTTCTCAGTTTAAACATTTGATATGTCATCTATGTTGTATTTTGAATAAAATATTGAAATTTGAAACTTCCACATTATTGCATTCTGTTTTTATTCACAATTTGTACAGTGTCCCAAATTTTTTGGAATCGGGTTTGTACAACAAATGTCTTGTTGGAACTACACCTTTTTCCGGATCTTGTGGAGTCACATTGTCACTCATTTAAATAATCAAAAAACGTGAAAAAAACGTGTTAAATTTCGAGAGAAAAGTCGAGATAAAATGTTGAGAAAAAAAGTCATTAAATTACGAGAACAAATTCGTTAAATTATGAGAAAAAACTCGTTAAATTTCGAGAAAAAAGTTGAGATAAAATGTTGAGAATAAAGTCATAATTTAATGAGTTTATTCTCAACATTTTATCTTGACATTTTTCTTGTAATTTAATGACTTGATTCTCAACATTTTATCTTGACTTTTTTCTAGAAATTTAACGAGTTTTTTCTCGTAATTTAACGAGTTTATTCTCAACATTTTTTCTCGACTTTTTTCTCGAAATTTAACGAGTTTTTTTCTCGTAATTTAACAACTTTAATCTCGAGATGGTTTTATTTTTTTTATTATTGCTTGGCCCTAATCTTCTTCCGTAACTAGCAGTTATGGAAACTAGTGGACATTTCCGGAGCTTCATCGAAACAGGAACTAAACAATGTGTTAGAGAGAGACTGGGAAGAGAGGTGCTGTATTAATGTAAAATATGTGAAAAATAGTGCATTTTTGAACAGTCAAGCATGAAAACCTATTCTAGTATGCACAGAAAAAACAAAATCAAGTCTTCATAAAATGGCATAATAGGACCCCTTTAATATGTGTTTTATTAAACAGCCAATATCCTAGAAATATGAATTGGACCCTAAAGTGTTACTGAAAATAAACAAAAGAAAGGGAATAGAGTACTGAAGGGACGACAAGGCTAAAACCCGGAAACAATTTTAGCACTTCAGTTTCCATTGTCCTGAAATCAATGGGTTTTGTGAATGGGTTTTTGGTTAAATGCCTGAAATAAAGTCTGTGGTTAAAGGGTTAGTTCACCCAAAAATAAAATTTCTTTCATTAATTACCTGTAAGACCCGACAACCTATGTTAGCAACCACCTTTTTTAAGACAAGAAAATCACAAAGGGGTATTACTGATGTATTTGATGTTGTAGAATAAAACGTGGAAATATTTTGAGCTTGTGTTAAAGGGTTAGTTCACCCAAAAATGAAAAATTCTGTCATTAATTACTCACCCTCATGTCGTTCTACACCCGTAAGTGTTACAGATCCCTTGTTCCCCTGGACTCTATTTCCCATGATCCTCCTGTTTCGTCACCTGCACTCACTTCCCTCGTCAGCTCCTCATCATCACGGATCACCTGCACCTGGACTCTATTATCTGCACTCCCTTTACAATGCACTCACTCCCTGCACTCCTGGTCCGTTCTCTGTTGTGTTAAGTGTATGTTTGGTTTCTCCTCGCCTGAGTTTATTAAAGTATTGTCTCAATTGTGGAAAAATGGTTTCTGCCTCGTCTCTCTACACCAGCAACCGTAACAGAAGAACGGACCAAAAGACGCTGGATTTCCACAGAAAAATGGAGACTTTCCCCAGCTCCTTGGCTCCTGCTTCTCCCATGCCTCTAAGCTCCTTCACAGCCGGCGATCGTCTCATCGGGCTCCTACAGGTGGGTCGTTCGCTGGAGAGGTATGTGGAGGAGTTCGTTGAGCTTGCTTTTTTGTCTGACTGGCCTGAAGCATGTTTGATCTCCCTGTTTCTGGATGGACTAGATGATGACACCATCCGTTTTGATGAACCTGATTATCGTTTCTCCTTAAGCGAAACTATCAATACCATTTTTTGGTTAAATGACTCCAAATTCTATGTCGATTGGGTTCAGGATGGGTGTTTGTCTCTAGTCCATCCAGAAACACGGCTGGCCGGGCTAGTCAGTCAACCTCCGTCTTCCTCCGCATACCCCTCCAGTGAACTCCCTGCCTGTCCCTCACTGAACCCACACTCCTCCACTGGGTCCCGAAAGCGGAGGAGGAGGAAGCAAGCCGCTCCAGTCTCCTTGGAGCCCGCTCCAGCCAGGGAATCAACCCCAGAGCCCGCTCTAGCCCTCTCCGAGCCTGCCGCTCCAACCCTGTGCGAGCCGCCCGATGATGCTTCTTGGCTCATTGACTTCTGGACCGAGCCAGTATCTCCAGTTTCAGCCATCGAGCCACGTTCTCCAGTCTCCGCCGAGCCACGTTCTCCAGTCCCGCCGAGCCGTTCCGTCCAAGCCGAGCCCTCGGCTCCAGCCGCCACCGCCGAGCCAGCCGCTCCAACTGCCGCCGCCGAGCCAGCCGCTCCAACCACAAACTTTGAACTGTTTTTCTCCTCTCCTCCAAAGACTGTGTTCCCTCCCTGCCTCCCTCTACTGCCTCCTCCCACTAATGTCCACAATGCACCTCCACCTCAAGCCACCTCACCCAGGACTCCACCTCGGCCCGTTGGTCCAGATGCTCCCCCTTGGCTCCAACCTCCCTCATCTCCACCGTGGCCCATCAGTCCACCAGTTCCGCCAGGCTCCATCCTCCCCCCGGTTCCGCATCAGTCGTTCGTCGGCCTTCCCTCACATCAGGACTGCACTCCTCGGTTTTCACCTCGTCCCTTCGTCCCTCACGCTCCGTTGGCTTCCTCACTCCCTCCTGCGTCCCTTTGGTCGGCTGTCGCTCTGGCTCCTCTGCGGCCTTCTGGAGCCCCGCCTGCGCCTCGGTCGGCCGAGCCTGCGGCATCGCCCTGTCCCGCCGGATCCTCACCGCCACCTAGGCTCGTCGGCAATTCGGCTACGGCACCTGACCCTCCACGGCAGCCCGCTGCACCTGACTCTCCATTGCAGCCCGCTGCACCTGACCCGCCATGGCTGCCCACGGCCCCTGACCCACCATGGCTGCCTTCGGCTCTTGACCCGCCATGGCTGCCCACGGCCCCTGACCCGCCATGGCTGTCTTCGGCTCTTGACCCGCCATGGTTCTTGGACCTGCCCTGGAGACCTCCACTCCAGTCTACTCCTCCCCCTGCTCCGGCTTGAGGTCTCCAGGGTGCCCACCCCCCCTCCCGGTTGTTCCATCTACAGCGCGAGGACGCGCCTACCGGGAGGGGGAGGTACTGTTACAGATCCCTTGTTCCCCTGGACTCTATTTCCCATGATCCTCCTGTTTCGTCACCTGCACTCACTTCCCTCGTCAGCTCCTCATCACGGATCACCTGCACCTGGACTCTATTATCTGCACTCCCTTTATAATGCACTCACTCCCTGCACTCCTGGTCCGTTCTCTGTGTTAAGTGTATGTTTGGTTTCTCCTTGCCTGAGTTTATTAAAGTATTGTCTTAATTGTGGAAATCCGTATCTGCCTCGTCTCTCTACCAGCTACACGTAACAGTAAGACTTTTAACATGTAGTTTGTTTAGTTTTTTTACTTATGGCGATTATATTTACGCTTCAAAATTCATAAACATTGTGTTTATTTGTGAAGATAACAAGAAACAAAACCTGTAAGAATCATAAGCTTTTGTTGGTCACAGAAGCTTATTTTCTACAAGAATCCAAAAGCAAATGGAAAACTCCTAGTTTTGTTCCAGATTGGCCTACAAAATTACATCACTGCAGTGCTCTATAATGGACAATAGCATTTTCAATACAAAATGTACAAACATATGCTGACTTTTGCAAACCATATAAGCCATCAGTTCAAACAAGCTAATAATAGGAGTTTCATGAATCCTCTGAAGGAGAAATCAGAAGGCTTAGACATAAATCCCTGAGTCTAAAGGGGTCGTACTTGTACTGAGAACTTCTGGTGCCAGTGGCCCAAAAGTCTAGTAGCACTTGATCGATTTTGTCCACTCACATCTAGAGATACACACACACATACACAGTTACACAGATGGTGTAACACTCACCCACACATTCAATTCTGCTAGTCCATATCTCATGTGTCATTACAGCTGAGCAAGGAGGTAAAACAATCTGTCTTGATGCCTGGGGCTTAAGCTTGCTGGGAGATAAATTGACTTTTTAAGAAGTACTGAAGAGGAAAGCGCTAGTGCGGAAGTCCGAATTTTTAGCTTTGCCAGCCAAAAAGTATTGGTATTTTTTAAAGTTGTCTGTATTTATAACATCCATAAAGAAAACCAAAAAGAAGGCAAGCAGAAATGTACACATATATAAATAAGTTTCACGATGTTTCTGCTTATATGTGCATTAACAAAAATCAGAGCTAAATACTTGCATGAACATGCACAACACTAACATTCACCAAGGCTGTACGAAAAAAACAAAAAACAAAACTCAAGGCTCTTTTGAAAAGGAACGATAACCTTGACACAGAAAGATAAAGGACAAAGAGAGAAAGAGAATTATGCACCATGTGGTTGTTTGTGGTACCCAGCTGAGAACATTAAAACACTAGGACAAAATTCAAATGCACCAACAACACACCTGCAGACATTTCCCCAGATGTACAGATATAAGCTTAAAGTCACAAGGATTTGCTTTGTTGAGTCTGTTTAAGGGAATTAAAGACAGACAACATATAAGGAATGAACAACATAAAGATTCAAATTAATAATTCATACCAAACAGATCACCTCAGTGTAGTCAGCAGCATTAAATTTGCTTAAATAGCTTAAAGGATAATTCAAAGTCTCTCTTGCAAATGCATTAGCATTGTATCACAGGAGGACAGACTTAATGAAGAGAGCAATGGGCCCAGATGAACCCTAGATAGGACAACAGAGAGGTTTCTAATTACATTAGAAGTATCTCTCTCTCTCTCTCTCTATCTGGGTGTGTGTGTCTATTTGTGTGCCGAGGTGAGACCAAAAGAAAGCCAGCGAGAGAGATCCAGTTCCATTATAGGTTGACAACAGCCCTTGTCCATTCACCTGTGGGAAACTTCTGACCTTCGGTGCACACATCATAACAGAGACTCGTCACAACCTAGATGGAACCATACAATCCCTCATCATGGATCTGATAGGACACAATACTGCACCACTGTATTCACCAGCAATCACCTGGTTGTGCTTGACTCTTCAATGACACAGCGAGAAGCTCCATGCTGGCAGGACACAGAGGGATCTGAAGGAGCCAGAGCAGGTTAGTAAGATGAATAATGCAGAAAAAGAGTGACCTAGGAACACAGACAGCTGAGTGTTGACGAATGCTAGCTATTGATTTTCTGTGCAGAAAACAGCTTTTAAGAGTGTATAATATTAGACAAACCTGTATTCGTTTTGGAGGTGCTTATATTCTGATACTGTGAGATATTTGCATTCTGATATTGAAAAATTAAAATAATAAAGTGGAAAGCCCATCTTAAAAAATACAATACTGTTCACAAGTTTGGAATCATAGGACATATTTGTGTATTTGAAGGAAACTGGTATTTCTACCAAAGTAATTTTTAATTGATCAAAAACAGTTTACTTTTACATTTATTACTGTTTCTACATATACAACTTTACCATTAATTAGGGGCCAAGCACCGAAAGTGCGTAGGCACCTATTGTAATCGTTGGCGTTCTTTTTAATTCTTCTTCTTCTTCTTCTTCTTCTTCTTCCACTCTGGATGTCTATGGCAGCCCATAGAACCGCTTGCTTGCGGGAAAGTTGTGAAATTTGGCACACAGTAAAAGGACAGTCTGAACTGTGTCCATAGCCAATTTGGAGTCTCTAACTCAATCCCTCTAGTGCCACCAGCTGTCCAAATTTTCACTCATGTTTATGTTAATAACTTTTGAACCGTAAGGGTTAGAAACAAAATTATTTTTTCCTCTGATTCCTTGGGTCAAGCCGAATCGTCATTTTGTGTCATGAATTTTTTTTTTTCCATTTTGAATTTTCTGGAAAACCTACTTTTTCGAACTCCTCCTAGGCTGTTACTCCGTTTTCACGAAAATTGAACCAGATTATCTTCAGACCATGCCGACAAAAAGTTATGGACTTCATTTCGATATGGAAGTCAATTTCTCAAACCATTTTTGAAAAACACACTAACGAATTTTACGTAGTGCTTGCAAAAACAGACGTAAGGCTATATCTCTGCAACGCTTAATCCTACTGGTCCGGAGATACGAAAAATGGATATTTTTGCTTATAACTTCTGAACGATTTGTCCAAATATCATAAATTTGGTCTCGTCGGCATCATGCCGAGTTTATAACAAAATTTACAAAAATGCTAATAACTTTTGACTTTATTAACCTATTGTAATGAAACTGGTCTCAGTAGATTCCTTAGGTCATGCTGAGAACATAGATATCAAATGTGCCATAGTCGGCTGAACTTCCTGTCAGCCATATTGTTTTTCTTTGAAAACCTACTTTTTCGAACTCCTCCTAGACCGTTGCTCCGAAAAAGTTATGGATTTCAAGTCGATACGTCAAACCGTTTTCGTATACGAATTTTAGGCATGATGCAAAACTGACTCTTGAAGCTGTATCTCTGCAATGCTTTGGCATATTGACACCAAACTTTGCATGAGTCACTGTCACTTTACTTTGACCATACCACAACAATTTGGTCACAGCGCCACCTATTGGTTGAAAGTGATGAATCATTAAATCAATATAATTAAAGGTATTTATGATTTTTCTGTCATTTTGCCTAAATATGCCTTTAATCGCTCAATGTTGCAGTAAGTCTGATGCTCCCAGCTGTGCTGGGATGACTTGTGCTTTCTTTGTGCTTGGCCCCGATAATTGCTGCTTGCAGCTATATTTTATATTGAATTCATTGAATTAATTTTTTACATATTTTACATTGTTGCAGCACCTCTCTTGCCAGTCTGTAACGCTCTGTTTAGTTCCAATCACTAAGAAGCCCCTCCTTCCAAAAAGCACAATGCACTCTGATTGGTCAGCTGGACCAGTGTGTTGTGATTGGTCAATGGCTTCGAGCTTGTTTCGACAATGTAACACACAACTCAGGCCTCGCTCCTGAGATACCGTCATCTGATCGATTTTTGAAGGCAGAATAGATGTATCCTTTGCTGCCTTTGATATCCCACAATCCTATGCATTCCATTCCGTGACAGTTAAGCTAAACAAGAAAGACACAGTCTGAAAGTTGAGGTTGGTTGTCAGTTTGTGTGTAAATGTATGTTTTTGAGCAGCATTTTCCACTTTTGATGTCATTTCTAGCGAGAAATTACTATTGTGGTAATTATTCACTTAGTTATCACCAAAGCTTGATCTATTTTGCTGTAGATCATTAAATTGTTAAGCTGACTCAGAAGCATGTCTGAAATCAGTTTCATGAGGTTCCTTCGTTCGCAAACGCTGCCTGCAAAGTCATTAGGCTTGTTCGAGATGCATCAGCGCTGCACAGACCGATCGACGTATGACAGGAAAGTACCATGAGAGCAATTGGAGAGCAAATGACTCCTTATGATTTTGATGCATCTCAAACAAACCTACTGCCTGGGTAGCAACAAGTCAACTGCCTATGTTTTCGGATGCAGGGAGTTCAGAAACAGTGCTTACCGATATAGAGAATAACTCCCTTCGTGGTGGAATTTAGGCTTTATACCTTTACATACTAAAGAAAGTTCAAAATGTAAACTTTTTTTATTATTAGCATTTGAAAATGCTTGACCTGCTAAATGAAGTGTGGAAATCCCAACACAGTGTCTTTTTTCAGCTGTTGAAATAGTCAGTACACTTGCATTTTTTGTAAGTCATGTCAAATTTAAAAATAAAGAAAACATTCTAGTCTGTTTTTTTGAGAGATGAAGGCTCTTTTATTTACTATCTTGAAAGAAGAAAGGAAATTGGATCCAAGCAGTAAAGAGCAAGAAGAGAATAGCCCAGATGCACAACAACAAGAGGACAAGCATATTGGACTCTCTAATTTGAGAAAGAGACCCCTGACTGGAGCTCAGCTGGCAGCCTCATTGAACAGTACACACTACAGACCAGCTTTGTCTGCATTGGTGAAGAGAAGACTCCGGGATACTGGCCTTTTAGAGAAAATACAACATCTGACACTGGCAAATAAAAATAAATTGGTAGAATGAGCTAAAGTGATTAGAAAAAGCTGTTTTGACGAGCTGTTCCAGAAACAGTTTGATCGAAAGGTCCGTAAAAAGTGCCAACAGAAAGCATTGGATGAAACTTCAAATGCTTTTGTTTTTTCTTTTTTTTAATTTATAGAAATACAGAACCTGATTTCACCAAGTGCAACATGTTCCAGGATCAACATCTTTGTTGATCCTGGAACAACATTCCAATCAACCAGTCAGATTTGAAGGACAAGTTTACAGTATATGTCAAGTTTAGGCTTACAACCAGGGTTAGGTGCTTCTAAATTAGTGTTTTTCACCTATCCTATAATTTCCCTCTGAATTTAGAGATAATTTATAGGTAGGGTTAGGTTTAGGGTAGGGATAGGATAGGGTCAGACAGGAATTTTGGACAAGGATTAACAAAATACGTTGACACAGGAACGTGTCTAACACGGCAAAATCAGGATGTGCACATAGAAACAGTCATCAGCCATCATTATAAATGTCTTTACTTTAATTTGGATCAATTTAAGGCTTCCTTTATTAACAAAGTATCAACTTATTAAAATTTAATAGTGATTCCAAACTTTTAAACAGCATATTTGTGATTTGTATTCTGCATACAACCTGCAAAATGTTTTGCCACAACAACCTAAGAAAGTCTACTAAAACCAACAGTGCCTAAAACATAAAAGTCAATATAAATAAAGTGGGAACTGTGTTACTGTCTCGGGGCATTTGCTGTTGAAGAATCAGTTACGTTTTATAGGTGTAAAACGTTGCAGGCTGTTCCAGGCAAGCATGCTGATATGGTAGTTAACGCTTCACCTTGTTTGACTCAAAGAATTCTGCTGCAAATATATCTGGCAGTTCTCCCAGCGTGTTCCTGGAGAGGAGATTCTGGCAGTTCAGAATGATGCAACAGATCTTGAGAGACATGTTTGTAGATCCAGAGCTTCTGGCTGAACTTAATGAGGAGCAGAGGCAGATTCTTTTCTACAAAATACGTCAGGAGCAGGTGCGACGATGGACAGAGTGTGAGAGCCAAGAGGGAAGCTGGGAAAGTCCCATGACCAAGGAGAGAGATGGTGGGTCCAGCAAGGAAATCTTTCCTAGCCCTAATATGAAATCAGATTGTAACAACAAACAACAAACTGTGCTAATGTACACTCAAGGTACGCTGTAGTACTACTGAAAAAAAAAATCACAATTCTAATATATATAAATAAAGAAATCTCAGTTGGCCAGATGGTGATTAATTTTTTATGAATCAATAAAATATTGGTGTTCAGAACAGTCCGGAGACTGAAGTGTACACTGAGAGGTTTTAAAGCTTATCTTAAATGTCCGCTATGAATGAATAGTACTCATAAACAGATGTCGAAATAGTATTCTTATTTGAAACAGAGTAGAGGTTTGGACCCGATATTCACTACATCACAACTTAACAAGTGGATATAGTTTTGTTATATTTGATCACTTATCAATAATTTTTTGGCAGCTTCATATCCTTAGTGGAAAAGGATATTTCAAAAATACAAAAATGTATTCTCTTCTACAACATTTGTCTGTGAAATGTATTTTTACACTTAAGGTTTTAGCTTAGCAATACGCTAACAGCTCTCGGCCATAGGCACTCTTTAGTTATTTCACCCAAAAATTAAAATGTTGTTTTGAAAACCAATAAGACTTTCGTTCTTCTTCGAAAAAATGAAAATATTTTTAATACAGTATTCCACACGACAAAAACTTTGACACATCAAAAACTACAAAAAGACATATTTAAATATGTAAATATAATCCATATAAATCAAGCGATTTAATCAAGTCTTCTAAAAAGACATCTCTTTAGATGATAAAAAGATTTCATTTAGGCTTTTATTTACATATGAAGACTTCAGATGCAAAAGCCTCTAAGTGCTGTCTGAAATTTTCTTATAAAATGAGCATTTTTATCAAGCTTGTATGTTTATGTTCAGTTATTTCACTTTAATGGCAATGAAAAGGACCTATTAATTGCCATTAAAGTGAGATTACTGAACCTAAACATATGAGCTTGATAAAAATGCTCGTTTTAGAAGAAAATTTCAGATGGCACTTAGAGACTTTTGATTCTAAAGTCTTCATATAAACATTGATCAACAGAATTGTAATTTTTGGGTGAACTGTCTTTTTAAAGATAGTTCATCTAGGCTGGTTTTCACATCTACCTTTATCTCGGTTTCCAGAAAACAGGAAGAGTGTTCAGTGGCTGCAGGGCAAAGATGGTGAGGTGTGGGTTTGGGTAATGGGGGACGCCCCTGAAGACAAACCATACGAGGTGATTGTCAAAGAGCTGATGGAGGAGAGAGCCAGGCGACAGGCTCAGCTAGAAGCCCAGGAGCTGTGGTGAGGATTGTGAGCATCTGCATGATGTTTATCTGTATCTTTCAACTATATTAGAAACTGATTTTCCAACTGGTCATTTCATGTCCAAAGAAAATATAAAACACAATCTTTTGCTGTAGAGATTTAGCAATTTAAGGATTAGTCCACTTTCAAATTAAAATTTCCTGATAATTTACTAACCCCCATGTCATCCAAGATGTCCATGTCCTTTCTTCAGTCAAAAAGAAATTAAGGTTTTTGATTAAAACCTTCCAGGATTATTCTCCTTATAGTGGACTTCAACTGGCCCCAAACGGTTGAAGGTCAAAATTACAGTTTCAGTGCAGCTTCAAAGGGCTTTAAACGATACCAGACGATCAATAAGTGACTTATCTAGCGAAACGATCTGTCACTTTCTAAAAGAAATTTAAATGTATATGCTTTATAAACACAAATGATCGCCTTGCAAGTGCTTCCGCCAGACCGCACTTCCATATTCTTCAAAAAGCTTACGCTGTATGTCCTACGCCTTCCCTATTCAACTTACGGAAAAAACAGAACTGGTGCCGCATTCGTTCCGTAAGTAGAACAGGGAAGGCGTAGGACATACAGCGTAAGCTTTTTGAAGAATACGGAAGTGCGGTCTGGCAGGAAGCACTTGCAAGGCGATCATTTGTGTTTATAAAGCATATGCATTTACATTTTTTTTAAGAAAATGACCCATCATTTCGCTAGATAAGACCCTTATTCCTCGTCTGGTATCGTTTAAAGCCCTTTGAAAAAAAACGTAATTTAATTTCGACTGAAGAAAGAAGGACATGTACATCTTAGATGACATGGGGGTGAGTAAATTATCAGGAAATTTTAATTTGAAAGCGGACTAATCCTTTAAGCAACATGGAAACATAATCAGGAATGTCATGTCATTCTTCTGAATATGCCTGATGAGGGAAAAAATCCTAGATTCTGAAAAAGATTTTCCACCTTATTTGTTTGGCTTTTTCCAAGGCGAAAGAAAGAAGAAGAAATAAAGCAAAAGTTCAGAGATGCCATTGCAAAGGAAAAAGCACGTTTAGTTGCAGGAAAGTGGAAGGAAGAAGCCGAGGACAGAAAAGCAGCCAAACAGGAAGAGGAACGTATACGGGAAAAACTAAAGGTGATTGATCAACAAACCCCTCAAACTTCTAACTGTGCTGCAAAATGAGAATGCACTAATTGGCCTTAGCAAGACGAAAAAGACTAAAAAATGGTTGCCAACGTTCTACTCTCTAGCAGATCCAAATTATCTGCTAGAGAGTCAGGAGACTAACTTAGCAGTGGGAGTCACAAAACAATCCAATGATGTCCACCTCTAGGGCCTAAAATTCGTTTGGTGGATGTTGTTTTCCACCAAACTCTCTGTAAATTATTTAGGTAAGTGTGTGGAACGGCTGCTGAGGTTGTCCCTCTATACTTCTATTCTCTGTACCTCCCTTTGAAAGACAGAGAACAATGAGGAAAACAACCAAGCAATCAATACTCAATCTGAAACCAACAGGAGGGCAACTTGCTGCATCAACGACAAAAACTAGAGCTGAGTGCTTTTCTAGTTCTCCAGAACAGTCTATGTATGTACCTTTGTATGTCATGTTAGTCTTAGTTGCTTCCCACTTTGAGGCTAAATGAAACAGAAAATGTATTACACAGAGCTGAGGCTGTTTTTGGTTGACGTGAAAAGCAGAAGTCATGTTATAGTGTAAACGGGTCAGTGACAAATAATAGTTTGCAATGTTTGAAACATTTGTTTACTTTATACATTTTTTGTGTATTGTTTTTTTGTATTTAAATATTCAGAGCTCTTTTTGTTACAAGAAAAAAATAAATTATACCGGTTACAGAATACACGCCGCAACTTATTTAATTATAGTGATAATACTGTATACCGTGATAAAAGTGTCAGCAATTATCGTGTTATGAAAATTTGATACCGTTTTGTCACAATATACCTATTGTATAAATGAATTTGCATTTGAGATGATGTCATTGACCCAAAATGTAGATGCTTGATAATTCTGCAAGCCAAAAAGCATGTCAACTTAGTAAGAATTAGAATTTGTTTGGTTACAAGAAAGTGAGGGAAGAAGTCAATTAATCTTAAAGAGGAAATTACATCCTAAAGGCAACTCCATTGCTGCAAGATTAGTTATTCAGAAGTTGCACTGATTGCATTATCTTTTCAAAGAGGAAGAAAAAGAAAACGGCAGATCGTAGGAAGAGTCGGGGCAGACAAGGGTGGCGGCAAGACCATTTTTCAATATTCACACTGCAGATTTCCAAAGAGGCCTTGATGGTTATCCATGATTTGCGGCCTGGTAATGAGACCTTCTAAAGAAACTTGTCAAATATTAAAGAGCTCATTTATCACAGCCCACATATCTTCCCTCTTACTGGAAAGTGCTGAGTCATTAAACTTTGAAGTGTTTCTCTCACAATACTTCTTAAGAAATCTTTAAAAAGACTGTCAAGGCACAAGGTATGGAGAGGAGTGAAAAGAAAAGGGTAGTTGTCTAGCTTTTAGTTAGATGTGCTTCGGTTATATGAAGAAGCACTTTAATATAGAGCAACTATGCCAGCAAACTCAAAGAAATGAAACCTCCGTACTAAACAGAATGAACAACATTTTCCATAGAAGGAGTCATGTTTTTGGACTCTAGTGGTCTAGACAAGGGGTGTCTGTTTCCAGATAATGCCTCATTGGTAATTACCTTATGCCAATAATTACACAGCTTAAGTATCTCAAACAACCATGCTGCCACATGTTAGTGTCCTCAAGGATTAATTATTCAACCAAATGATTTCCATTTCAACACAGCTAATGAGCCACTGGTGCTAATTCATTAGTGCTGCAAGAGTTAGAACTACATACTGAGGCTAAGTAAGGACTGAGGTGCATATGATTTGACAACTCTCTCTCTCTCTCTCACACACACAAAAACTTTCTATGCTACTCTCACACAGAAACAAGAGGAAGAGGAGAGGCAGAGGGAAGAGGAGGAGATACGACGTGCAGAGGAAAAAAGAGCAAAGGAGCTATATATGTCCCTTGAGCAAGAACAAAAAAAAAGCGAACAACGTGACAAAGAGTGGGAGGAACAATGCGAGTGAAGATGTTATTTCTTCATATGCATTTTCATCTGTCAACCTTTCTGTTTATTTATGTCTTTTCTTAACATTTACAAAATTCGAATCTAGATCGATAGATAGATGGTTAGATTGATAGTTAGATGGTTTCTACTTGGTAATTAATTAAGCTAAAATAAATAGCTACCATGTTTCAAAAAAACAGCTTGACTAATTTGGTAAAACCAATTATTACCTAGTTTGTTGCTTACCTTAGACCAGCTAGAAACCAGCTATGTTCCAAAACACACTTACCAGGAATATATAAATGGGTTTTGGATTCAATCTGTCCTTTCTAATCTAACCATCTATTCTTTATCCTTCCTCCTCTTTAGTACGTCGCTCCAAAGCAGCTGATAAAGAGATGACAAGGAAGGCTCGCTGGGCAAGAGACGAATATAAGCGTCAGTCACTACGGGCCATAGAGAAAGGCCACGTGGCTGGCCTGAGTGGCCACTTCCAAAAGCAATCTCACCGGAGACACAGTACTTTCATTGAACCATCTGCCAGTCCTCTCTCCAGCAATGAAGTCAAACCCAGGCCCAGCCTTCAACGTGCAGAACCTCCTTTGTACCGGCGGAGACAAAGCCGCAGGCATAGTACAACAGCAACACAACCACTAATGGACAGGTAACCATTCTGTAGAGAAATAACAGTACATGACATTAAATATAGATTATGCTATATAGTGCTTTAAGCACATTCATTTTAAATGCTAAAAGTAAAATTAGGCATCAAAAAATGATAATGTAAAGCATGATTTTATTTATTTTGAAATTTGCTAAAGATAACATTTAACAGTATTATTGACACATATATAATCAACTGATATCAAAATGTAAAAATGCATCCATAACACGTGTGTGCAACAATTCCCTACCAAAGAAACACTTCACACCAGCCTCAGCTGATTTAAAGATAGGGTAGGCAATTTGTTTTATAAACTCTTTTTGTTATACTGTCTGAAACTCTCTTCACATCCTGATAGCAATCAATAACAGAAGTGGTCTAAATATGAAAACATATATCTTCTGTGGAAGTCTCAGGACCAAAAAATGCTGGTTCGAATGCACGATACAATGTCCTACCTGCCCGTCAACGTATGTATTTCAACAGTACATAAGGGTTAAAGACCACTCTGGTGTCTCTGGTTATACATTAAGATCCATTATCACCTAATAAATTGTATGGAACATGAATAGCTTGCCAATGTCGACATTAATTGCAGAACATGGCTGAAGATTAGAAGGGCTCTGCCCTTTTACCCTCCGAAGCACAGTACGACCTATGACCTGCCTGTCAGCGTGTGTATTTCCATACCTTTGCACACCCTGCTCACGCAGACATCACACGTCATCAGCGCATTCCATAAGGCTATGCAGAGTTGTACACGGACAGTCACCGATCGCTGCAAACAAACAGCAGCCTTTTACAGTTACTCCCGAACCAAAACAACAAGCTTATGCTGTGTTCACACCGTGTCATAAACGTAATTATGAGATGGCAACCAGTGACACTCTACCCGGAGCTGTTCACGTCCTCAGACTTAGATTTATGCGTTTCTATGTCAACACTATCAACGCCAAAATGAATCTGCAGCAGTCAGGTGGTACAACTCTGCAAGTTGTTTGTAATTTAACGCTGTTTCTCGTCTTGTGAAGCTTGTGTGTTCATGTCTTTTGAAGGAGGCGTGTCTTTGGAGAGCGCTCTGAAGGGAGGGTGGGATCATATGCTTTTCAAAGCTATTGCTGGCCACTCCGAAATTGCCTACCCTACCTTTAAACTGGCCAAGCTGGTGTTGGTGCTGCTCTGCCAGCCTCAGGTCATCTAATATAGGCAAACCCAGCCTATTGGGGCAGGTTGGGAGACCAGCAAACCATCTTAGGCTGTATTAAGCTGTCTTTTCAAAGGGTTATGCACCATATCAAGAACTGTGTAGTTCTGTAAATTAGCACTCTCCTTTCCCATTAGCCCTGCATGGTTGAGGACACCACGACCCAGTTCCAGGGAGTTGGTTATTCTCTGGTTTACTGAAGAGCAAAAACCAAAACAGGCGGGACATGAAAGGAACGGCAATGCTATCGCCCCTTGGTTCCACGGTAAGGTTTCTTAATGACCTCTCTGGTGTCTCCAGTTAAATGATACATTAAAATCCATCATCACCTGATAAATTGTTCGGAACATGAATAGCTTGCCAATGTCGACATTAATTGCAGAACATGGATGAAGATTACTGTGCCGTAAGCAAGTGGGAAACATGAGTAGATTTTAGCAACCCAGACATATGCTAGCACCACTCAAGCAGATAACAGAGCTCTGCCCTTTTACCCTCTTGTACACACTGTCACCCGTATCCACAAGGAGAGAGAAATGGAGTATGGAATATGCGGCCTTGTTTTGAAACCAGAAACTGGCCGACCAACAGATGGAGAGCGGTGGTGTGTGTGTCTGCTTCTACTTGTGCACGGATAGACAGTACAGAGAAATTGAGGGGAGTGCTCAATAATTCAAAGGTTTTACTAGGCTAATTACTGGCGTGAGTCCTGCAGCTTTGTCATGTTTGAATGGGATACAGTGTGTGACTCCTGGTTAAATGACAAGAGAGCAGATTAATAGGCTTGTGATTGTCGGAAATTCTAACGGAATGCAGGCCACACATCAGTGTGTGTGTGATTCTGAATAGATGCATCTAGATAAGAGATCAACGCACACTCATTCATACCCTTACTGACACACGTACAACAAGCCATGGTGTAGATTTACACCAAAACTGCTGGTACAGATACATGGAAAAAGCATACTATACCACTTTCTGCCTGCCACCTGATGACTCTAAGATAACAAGATTACAATGGAAACAATGCTGAAATACCTAAACAACTACTCTTTAAAAGTCATTACCTTTGTGAAAAAGAAGTGTGCTCACTGAATGTGTACTTGTAGTGTACACATCTTAAAGAAACATTTAAAAAAAAAAGCATGTGTAGAATTAAATAACAGGCCACTTAAATGTACTTAAAAAATGAACACTTTCATGGCTGTTTCTTAACACACTTAAGTACACTTTTGAAAAGTGTACTCTGTAATCATAATGTCAAATGAAAAGTTTTACTTTAACACATTTTAAATTATTATTTTAATAATCTTTGGTCAAGAAGTAGACTTATTTTGATGTGTTAACTGGCATACTGAAGCACATGTAAAGTACTTGGTTATATAATATATTATATATTTTAACTGTAGTGTTATTATTTAATGTTGTTACAAATGTGTAATTACAAACATAACATACAAGTTTCAATAGAAATTACATTAAATTTTAATTTACATTTAAAAAAAAAAAAAAAAGCAATCTTAAGTTCAACTAACTGCATTTAATATAAATTAAAATAAAATACATTTCATTTAATTGCAAATAACATGTAATTAAAGCAGAACTAAGTAACTTTTTTTACCTTCATAAATAGTTTTTACGATGGTTAATTGACTTGTAGTGGTGTGTTTGAGGCGTGCACTAACCCCCTCTGGCACGTCTACGCCAGAAAACCGCACTTGCAAGTTGAGCTTCGCCGACCCGACACAATCTCGCCTCATGTTCACGTTCACGCGAGAGTGACAAAATGCTTTACGGTAATTCAAAAACAATGTATATATTATGACTTTATAAGACAATTTCGAAAATTACCCACCTCCAGTCCATCGAGATTTCTTGTACTGTATTTGCAAAACTACTGCGCTGGTGAGCGTTGTAGTCGTTGTAGTCCAGAGCTGCGCTTGGAGTATTTACGACAGTGTGATTCACTGAAGGAACCTGTAGGGGGAGCTTCGCAAATCTTACTGAGTTCCGCTTTAAAATTCAGTTATCTCTTAAGTATATTATTTTAAAGTATATTATTTCCATAATAAGTAATCTTTTTAAAAGTATGCTAAAGTGTATTTCTTTTTCACAAGGGTAAACAGGCCAGGATCTTTGAGGTGCTTCAGTTAATATGAACAAAAAACTATGTGAATGTTTTGGGGAGTTTGAATTAGTGTACACATAATTAACTCCCCACTGACAGCTGACTGTGTTGTCCATCCTGAAGGCATCATTTCTCGAGAGGACTCAGAGAGACTGCTTATGAATTCTGCTGAGGGCTCTTTCTTGGTACGGGTCAGTGAAAGGATATGGGGCTACACACTGTCCTATCGCACAGCCAGCGGTTTCAAGCATTTCCTTATCGATGCTTCTGGGGACTATTACAGCTTCCTGGGTGTGGACCAAAACCGTCATGCCACCCTTGCTGACCTCATTGACTTCCACAAGGTAAGAGAGCAGAATAGCAACTTCAGAAAGCTGTTTATGTGACATATGGGTGAATGTTTTTACTTCAAATGGATTTTTACTTCAAGAATGCAAAAGATGATACAAAATGCTCTTACACCAACCAAAAGATATTTAAAATAAAAAATAATTTTCATATTATATGAATCAATCACAATAAGGCTTAAGAATTTATCATGCAGGTAGTGCTGCTGGCGCAAGTTTATGCCATTTCCTACTAGATCTCTCTCTTCACTTTTTGGGATAGTTCACCAAAAACTTAAATTTCTGTCATTATTTAGTTACTCACCCGCATGATGTTCCAACCCCATATGACTCTCTTTCTTCTGTGGAACACGAATTATGTTTTGATGAATGTCCACTTCTCTTTGTGGATGGATGAATGTCAAGCTCCAAAAAAAGCATGATCTCTTGCACGGCCTCAATTTATCAGGGACTCCTGCCAAGATCACACAAGGGCAAGGCACAGTTTGTTCGATACTGACAAATCTGTGTCTGACGATGAATATTGTAGTATACCGTCCTGAGAAACACTTCCCTTCATAATATTTCAGCAGTCACGTCGTGTGTACCGTTTTGTCTGTCGTTTGTTTAAAATCACAACTTGCGATGCTCGATTCGCGAATGAATCACGAATCGACATGATTCACTGTTTCGAAGCACTCGAAATACCGCGCGCTGATGACACCTGCTGGTCAAATGTGTAAATACACGTGAACACAGCCCAAACGTGTACATATTTTTAGTAAAGTGTAATATGATTCAGGTCATTAATTATGAAGTGTCAGTATAATTTGAGATTTTATATTAAGTGCTTGTTTTATATGTTTTAGGAAGGAATTGACTACGCAAATTAGAAAACATTAAAGGAACACTCCACTTTTTTTGAGAATAGGCTCATTTTCCAACTCGCAAAGAGTTAAACAGTTGAGTTTTACCATTTTCTAATCCATTCAGCCGATCTCCGGGTCTGGCGGTACCACTTTTAGCATAGCTTAGCATAGTTCATTGAATCTGATTAGACCGTTAGCATCTCGCTCACAAATGACCAAAGAGTTTCGATATTTTTCCTATTTAAAAACTTGACTCTTCTGTAGTTACATCATGTACTAAGACCGACGGAAAATGAAAAGTTTCGATTTTCTAGGCCGATATGGCTAGGAACTATACTCTCGATCATTCCGGCATAATAATCAAGGAATTTTGCTGCCGTACCATGGGTGCAGCAGGCGCAATGATATACGCACGTTTATAAAAAAAAAATTCATTAACACTGAACTTTTATTACAAAACTGACTAGAGATTTCACCAGATCAGTGCCATATAGTGGCAAACCATCTGCTTTGGAAACACTGCTGAAGCTTCGAAACCTCAATTTTTTGTTTCGAATCAGTGGTTCGGAGAGCATACCAAACTTGTCAAGTCACGTAAATAATGCACACGAGACCCGAAGCTTCGAAACCCTTTTATGTGAAAAAAAAAGTGCAAAATCAAAAAGTTTCGAAGATTCAAGTCTCGTTTACATGACTTAACAAGTTTGGCACACTCTCGGAACCACTGATTCAAAACAAAATATTGAGGTTTCGAAGCTTCAGCAGTGTTTCTAAAGTACTCATCTGAATCGTTTGCAGCTGTTTGTAATTGATTACAAAGAACAGAATGTGGTGGGATGAAGTGACAATTTACTTACAATAAAATGAAATAAACTTGCAAAACCATTATTCCCCAGAAGAATGTTTGCACTGAGGAGAAGCCCTGATGCCCATATACATGACAGCATGTGCAGGATTAAAGTTTGGTCAGTCTTAAAGCCTCTAGATCTCTAAATGTGCTGTAACAACACAACATTTGAGAAATGGATTAGCAGTCAGAGCTGATTCCTGAGTTAAACACTGTCTGTAATGTAATCTGCACTAAGGCAACTTTCAATAAAAGCTTGCCTTGACATCAACACATGTCACATATCCCTTCAGCATACCCTGTGTAACCATGGATACATATTTCACTGTCTGGAATGCTGTCAAAGTTGGAGTCACAAGCTGTGAAATCTCTGACATTAGTTACATGCAAATTCAGGCAACGTTGTACAACTGTCAACAAGCGTTCCCGCTTCACGCCTCTGCAATATGGTAAAAATAAATAAAAAAAATGTAGAGAACCTGTCTACATATATATGAAAATTACAACGGGTTTAGCTCAGCTAGAAAAACATGCAGTATTCAATGGCAATCACTGAATGAATAAAAGAGCAACTCAGGTTTATCTTGAAACATAGCAGTGCTGGAAACAAGGCTGCCCTCACTATTTCAGGCCACATTTGACACATTTTTGAATATGTAAAATAAATCAAATGACACATAGCATGCGCATTTTTAGCATGTGATGATTTCAGGCATTTGTGTATCAAATCTTGTACTCTTGCTATTAGGGTGCACGGCACTCTAGATAATGGCAACATCTGTCAATTCTCAGGAGGAAGTCATCACAACTACAGGGAAAGAGCTGCTCCTGGAGGCCTGCATGCGGACTGGGCCCTCTGTGGACTTCGGAGGGCTTTTCCCATGACTCCTCACATGACTTCAAAGGCAAATCTCTGCAGGGCAGCTAATGTAGCAGGATGTTCTCTGCATTTCAAAGAACATGGTCAAAAATAAACAAGACTTCTGATCCTCATGTTCTGCCTCTCAGTGCCTTATGATCAGGCCCCAGACTTTTTCCTTGCATTTTCTGTGCTGATTTTTGAGATGTAGAATTCTTGTTTTAAAGGTGCAATGTGTAGATTTTAGGAGGATCTATTGAGAGAAATGCAATATATACATAACTATGGTTTCAGTGGTGTATAAAGACTTTACATAATGAACCGTTATGTTTTTATTACCTTAGAATGAGCCATTTCTATATACATACACCTCGGGTCCCCTTACACGTTAAGTCGCCGTTTTGCGCTGGCATGTTTCTACAGCAGCCCTAAACGGACAAACTGCTCTACAGAGCGCGTTTGCTTGACTGGCAACTCTCTTCTGTTTCAGATGATGACATTTTGGTCCTGTGTTGGCCACTGTAGCTTCTCTAAATTGCAATTCGCGATCTCACCACTAGATGCCACTCAAATTTACACACGGAACCTTTAAATATGGTAAATTGTGTTACATTAAGTTGAGAGTACTATACTCTTGTTGGTAGCTGACAGCATTATTAAATATTTATGAGATTTATTGTACACAAATTCTGTGCCTCCATATGATCCTGGCAATTGAAAGAGTTTCCAGTGACACTAACTTGATGTAAAGGAATGTCATGCTATGTTTTACACGATCAGTGGTCTTTGTTGGCTAGTTGAAAAGCCATTAGCGTTGCATTTTATTTATTTATTTATTTATTTTTTGTGATTATTAATACATGTAAGTCAAATGCATTCATGTATTGCAACTGAAAGTATAAATGTATCTGAAACAGAACTATTATTTTCTGTTCTTTAGAATAGGATGTGATGGCAAAGATAAGTTGATAAGAACCAGTGTGAGCACTGAAAGAATCTTTGCAAAGAAAGCACTTGTACTTGTGGAAGGTCTGATTTAACAAGAACAGGAAAAGACCTGTTTCCTCTGTCCATCCTTTAGTCGTACTGTAGCTTTTTCCATGAGGGAGATAGTCGTTCTGTAGCCTCCAGTGAAAGAAATCAGATCTTTTACACTTCTGCCCCAGCTAAATATGTGCACATCATCCTACAGAGGCACAATAATCCTTTTTTATTTGTTCTCGATATGTTCCCACTTCATCTGCACTGCCAGAAAAGCCCATAATGGGACTTTTTATCAGGACTGATTGTCAGAGTTCAATGTAATGTATGGGTGTGACCGTGAAATGGCAAAGTTACAGAGAACCCAGTTCTGCTTTATCACAAATTGAGCAAGACACGTCAGGTTTTTCCAGGACAACTGTGCTTGTAATTAGTGTGCTGTAAGTCACTTTGAATGGGAAAATGCCCCTGCTACTATATAGTAGAAAGATGCTTTAGTGGTTGTATGGACTGAAAAAGTAACAAAAAATTCCAGAGTTGTGGCTAATGTACCGCACTGCAGGCTTTCTCAAGTAGTGGACCTTTCTGACCTGACAGTCTGGAGCTTAGATGTCATAACCCACAGCAAAGTTTGAATTTTAAAGCCTGTTTATGTTACATTGTTCAGGTTGTTTTTTGTTGTTTTTTGCTCCCCTGCCAAAGTCAATCCAGGATTAAAGCTACAGGCGATTTTCTAATTGAGCCCTCTGGACGTTTTTACTTTTAATTGCTCCAGTCATTCTCCCATACTTCTACAATACTCGCAATGCAACAAACTGATACATGATCATTCATTTAATTGTTTCTTTATGAAGACAATGAATCTTTATCAGTAGTTTTGTTAACGTAAATTTGAAACGCTATTCTTAACTCATTTTACTTCCATAATCTGATGCATTTGCAAAGTGAAACAGAATATTCAACAAGTAAAAAATCGGTAGGACAGGATTTTGAAAGTGGGCATTATTAGAAAAAAGAGGGATTTTCAGCCTTAAAGGAATGTTGTTTCTGAAGTGTAAAATTTATTACATTTCGATAAAAGTTGTTCTAAATTTGCACTGATTAAAGGGTTCACCCAAAAATGAAAATTCTGTCATTAATTACTCACCCTCATGTCATTCCACACCCGTAAGACCTTTTGTAAGATATTTTTGATGAAATTCGATGGCTCAGTGAGGCCTGCATTGCCAGCAAGACAATTAACACTTTCAGATGCCCAGAAAGCTATTAAAGACATATTTAAATCAGTTCATGTGACTACAGTGGTTCAACCTTAATGTTATGAAGCGACGAGAATACCTTTTGTGCGCCAAAAAAACAAAATAACGACTTTATTCAACAATATCTAGTGATGGGCGATTTCAAAACACTGCTTCATGAAGCTTTAAAGCTTTACAAATCTTTTGTTTCGAATCAGTGGTTCGGAGCGTGTATCAAACTGCCAAAGTCACGTGATTTCAGTAAACGAGGCTTTGTTATGTCATAAGTGTTTCAAAATTTCAATGGTTCACCACTGGGGGCCATGACTTTGGCAGTTTGATACACGCTCCGAACCACTGATTCGAAACAAAAGATTCGTAAAGCTGTGAAGCGGATTTTATGAAAAATATCTTAATTTGTGTTACAAAGATGAACGAAGGTCTTACGGGTGTGGAACGACATGAGGACGAGTAATAAATGACAGAATTTTCATTTTTGGGTGAACTAACTCTTTAATTGTTCACAAAAAGACCAGCAATATACACTACCGATCGAAAGTTTGAGACTGTTCTTTTCAAAGTGTCCTGAAAAAAGTATCAGTTTTCACAAAGAAATTAAGCCACACAACTGTTTTCAACATTGATAATAGCATATTTTCTTTAAAAAAAAAAAAAAAAAAAAAAAAACAGCAATGAGGCTGAAAACTAACAACAAACTTTTTAATGAATATAAAAATGATGGAAAATTCTTAAAATATTTACAAAGAAAGACAACACACATTTGAAAACATTTGAATGACAAATCCAACAAAAAAAACATCCCTTCATTAAAAAAGAAGGCTCTTGCAGTAAGATCATGGAAACTACTGCATTTCAGTAAATACTCTACCAAGCTTTAACACTACACAATGGCACAGACACTCCAAAAAAGGGACAAAATAGTGCACTCTGAATTGAAGATTAACTAAATTCTTTTTTTTTTTCTTTTTACAATTTCCTTTTTTGCATTCATGAGAATTTCAGAGGTCATATTATACAAGTAAATTATATAGAACTATGAAAAGGAAAGCTAGCAGTAAAAGTCTTTGGGCTAGAGAAGAGTGAAGGCAGGCAGATGTTTGCGTTTATGTCAGAATGCATATTGTGTTTTGGCTAATTCAAGTGTGAAGACTTAATATTATGGATGTGTCCTATAATGGCAGTTCAGTTTTCAAATGAGAATACCTGTACAATTATCAAGTAAACATTATTTTGTGTGTAATGTCTGATGCCTGTCAAAGAAACCTCTAGCTAACACACGGTACAATACATTTTATGAAACCTTCAATGCCAGAGAAAAGGCACAACCTGATTTTTTTGTATAAAGTCATCAGGTAAGAATAGAAGGAGGTAAGTGTTGGCATCTCAAAGGCAATGTTGACATCAGTATTAGAAACCATATGGTGATTTCCATTAAACTCCAGTGACTCCTTAAGGTCTGCACAGGTCCAGTAAGAAATTATCAAATTCAAATGCGCGACAATCAGTTACAATGATCATTAACAGAATAGAAAAATAAGAGCATAAATGAGTAAAAATACAGGACACATACTGATGCACCTGTACGATGTAAGAAAAGATCAGCTCCCTTCTCTTCTAGACTCGCTGGTATTTGATTTCTACACAACTGCATTCTCAATACGTTCTGTTTGCATGCGAGTCTGATCAGATCTTGATATATTTCTTCTGCATTAAACACAGATCTTCTGTCTGCATTAACATGAATAGTTACAAAAATAACTAAACTCAATGAACTAAGAAAAGATATATTTAACTGCCATTAAAACTGCTTTACAATTGTTCTTATCTAAGGAAAAATAAACATGCTTCAAAAAGACATTGCTTTTTGTGCTTTTGAACTAATTTTAAAAAAAAACAAGTACATGCGAGATTTGAGTGTGTGTAAGCGGACCATACTGATACATTTCAATAATTAAAGATTGGTTGAGTATAGACTGCTACTTCTCATTATTAGAATTACATTTCCGGTTAGTTTGTAGGTTACACCCTGTGACCATTATGTATATCAAGCTTGGTTAATAGTGGTCCCAAGATTACAAAATGTTAATGGTGATCCTATTAAAAAAAACAAACATACAAAAAAAAAAAACAGGAGTGGGCTGGAGGTAAACTTGAAGATAGAAGGCACACATGTGACAGTATCCAAATGAACTTAGGCAGCTGTGTATTCAATATGTGGTCTTTAGAAATGCTGAAAAAGTGGTCCAGTGAATGGCCCAGAGTCCTCTTCTCCACAAATGTTCTTGACCTCCACAAAAAAAAGATGCAGAAGAACAACTGGAGGTCCACATATTGTTCCATACATTGCCTTTTGCTTGCTTCCAGTTACATGAGCTCAGTAATAATTAAACTTGACTTTTTCAATGTCTCCAATCAGCGTCCTTGCCAAGAAGATTCCCACCATCTAATAGCAAAGTGACAAGACAACATTAGATTCAGATTAACTTCAAAACTGAGTAAAAAAAAAAAAAAAAAAAAAAATCTATACATGCAGAGGGATATTTCTTTTCAGGGCATAAAATTTGTATTCATTCAGATGACACTCTGTTACTCTGTAAATAAAAGTGCTGAGGGTGACATCTAGCTGTAAAACATATTTTCCATGCAGTATGATTTTAAGCACATCCAATACCTGTAGTAATGATATGACTATGAAGACTCCAGCCACAATATACAGATTGCGTGGAAGCCACTCCTCTAAAGCTATTATGCATCCTTTGACATAAATTGTGTTGCTCCATTGAGACTGAAACATAAAACAGTACGTGTTGTTTATTCACAAAATAAGTGACAGAAAATGACAATAAAATGTATGCAATTAATTAAAAAGCATTTTATTACATCTACCTAACAGCAACTGTCCTGTGCCACACATTATAATATACAAGTGTCTGTATTCTGCTCTCCCAACTGCAATTTCTCACTGCCAATAGCGCACAAAAAGAGAATGATAACAAGAGGAGAGCAGAAGAACAACTGTTCATACCCCCCATTTGTGAAAATGTAATTTTCAAACTGACAGATAATGGTGCTGCCATCGGAATTGTAGCATAAAGACATTACTTTTAAAAACTTGACTTTAGTTTCAGAAACTTTCTACTACATTTTCTTGTACGCATAAGCTGAGAAGTGTTTTAATTTATTCTACTTTCTGTATCAGGAACTCACTGTACAACTTTCACATTTCTATAGGAACATGTATTAAAGGGTTAGTTCACCCAAAAATGAAATTTCTGTCATTAATTACTCATCCTCATGTCGTTCCAAACTCGTAAGACCTTCGTTCATCATCGGAACACAAATTAAAATATTTTTGATGAAATCCGAGACGTATTTTATCTCTCATTGAAAGCAACATAATTATCATCATTCAAGGTCCAGAAAAGAAGTAAAAACCTTAATTTTATGAAGCAACGAGAATACTTTTTGTGAGCAAAAACAAAACAAAAATAACAATTTTATTGAACAATATCTTCTCTTATGTTAGAACACCGACTCAGTATTGGCCGACGCTGTAACACGTGAGCAGCATGACACAGCCAGCGTTCTGACGTAGAACCTGGAAGCACTGGATGTAAACAGCTTAGCAGTAAGGCAGGGGGAGAGAAGATATTGTTGAATAAAGTCATTATTTTTGTTTGTTTTCGCACACACAAAATGTATTCTCGCCGCTTCATAACACTAAGGTTGAAGCACTGCAGTCACGTCGACTACTTTAACGATGTCTTTAGTACCTTCCTGAACCTTGAATGATAATAATTACGTTGCTTTCTATGGGAGATAAAAAAAATTTTTTTTAAAAACTATCGGATTTCATCAAAAATATCTTAATTTGGGTTCTGAAGACGAACGAAGGTCTTATGAGTTTGGAACAACACGAGGGTGAGTAATTAATGACACAATTGCAAAGAACGAAATGCCTAGTTTAACTGTTTAATATGCACTTACCGCTGTGCCAGCTGATCTAACATCATATCCACACTGTGTGTTCACCACTGTATCCTGTAAAGAATTCACAGGTTAAATTAAATTAAATTTGTTGCAAATAAAAGAAATGTCATGATGTTTAAATAATAGTTAGAGTAGTGAGGGTAGCAACCAAGTTGGCAGATTGGCTTGATACACAAAGAAATTAAAAGATATTTTTTGGGGGGGGGCTTATATTTTTTGGCTTGTGAAAGGAATATTTCACCCAAAAATGTTGTTCACTCCCATGTTGTTTCAAATCCACATTACTTTTTTTTTGTTCCATGAAATTTGGAATAATGTAATGAATTTCTTAAACAAAGACATATGGGTTTGGATTAACATGAGGTTAAACTATTGCTTGAAGCATTTCAAGGCCACAACAAGCAAAGAAAGTCTTCAATGTGCTCGGCCTTCGACTTGAAAGCACAATGGGTTCTTTTAAACTATTTTTTATGATAAAAAAAAAAAAAAAAAACTCTTTCTGTGGAGGGCTGCTGTGAAGCAGAGGGGAACCTACAGCAGGGTCGCTGATGCAGCAGGAAAAGGGCACTCCACATTTCTCTCTGCTGAGGTTACTCTGTGAGCAGTTAAAATACACATTCAGATTCCAGTCGTTGGGGTCTTTAGCCCCACAGCAATGATTCTGTGAATAAAACAAAATGTACATTTAGGACGTTTTTAATCAAAACCTGTAACAGTCAAGGTGAGTTACCATGGCGATGAAATTTCCCATGGCCACCTTTTACCACACTTTTAGAAGCATTAAAAGGTGCAGTAAGCATTTTTGTAAAACACTGTTGAAAAGTGGATCAGATCAAGCGCCAAAACACACTTGTATCTAATCAGCAGTAAGAGGCGTGATGGGGGAGGAGAGAGAGCTCAGTGCACAAGACCGACATTAGCCAAACAACTATAGAGGGAGAGAAGGAAGAGAAAATACAAAAGAGGAAAAGGCCAGGGGAATATAACTTTAAAAAGAAGGGTTACGATCAGGCAAGTGGTAGGACCTGCGTCAATATCGGAGAAGCTTTCCAGTGCTGGAGAGAATTAAGGAACGGGAAGGCCTAAAAATGGACACCGAGGTTGCTTTAGTTCTTCTCGATATGCGAGTAACGTTGGTTTTGCTGTGTTTCACAGAATTAAGATATGCTGTCTTTTGCTTGAATATACTCTTGTCATCTTCGCTTGTTTGTTAATTATTTTAATTATTATTATTTTTTAATTTTTTTTGCCCTGGAACATCTAAACCTCCTCCACCACCCATTTCAAGCATCAACTCCCAAAGTGTTCCAGAAAAGAGAGATAACACACTCCCAATATGTTTCTTGTCACATTGGTAATACTAGTTACTTGGACTATCGTGTTATCTAGGAAGCTGTTCAAGAAAACAGTGTGTGGTTTTTTTTGGGATGGAAGGGATGACTTTGCCATCGAAGGAGTAGAGGAGCTAAATAACAATTAGACATTCAACCTGAATTATCATAGTAACAAAAATAGCTTTCACTTATTAATGACATCATACCCTCGGGTGGCAATAACAGCAGATTCCACCACAGTCTTTGCCTGTGTTGCATAACGTGTACATGAATGTAGGGGCGGAAGCATCAAGGGCGTGATCCTTTTGGTTAAGGGTGTGTTTGTTTCGGTGATTTCAAATATCAAGTGTTTACCAGAAATCGCCTACTGCACCTTTAAAGGAATAGTTCACCCAAAAATTACAATTCTGTCATCATTTACTCACCCTCAAATTGTTCAGAACCTGCATGATGTTCTTTCTTCTGTTAAACATAAATTAAGATGTTTTGAAGAATGTTGGTAATCAAACAGTTGCTGGATCCCACTGACTTTCATAGTATGGAAAAAAAATACTTTGGAAGTCAACGGGGTCCAGCAACTGTTTGGTTACCAACATTCTTCAAAATATCTTCTTTTGTGTTCAACAGAAGAAAAATTTATACAGGTTTGGATCAACTTGAGGGTAAGTAAAAGGGTGAGTAAACAGGATTTTCATTTTTGGTTGAACTATCCCATTAAGTCATTTGCTGCATTGTAATTCCCCAAATTACATGATCAAAAATAATGTAAAATGTATATATTTATTTGAGAAAACAGATATAAAATTCAAAACCAAGACATGTGTTCAGTACTAGCACGAAAACTGCTCAAAAAGTCATTAGTATCCATGACTTTTTCCATCATCTTTATGGTTTTGTTCAGGTTTAAATACTGCTTGTTAATTTAGCATTAATTAACTGAACAATAATTGGCGAAAATACACAGAAGAGTGAATAGCGAAGCATAAAGTTTGATTTAACGGTTTCACCTCTAATATGTATGTGGTGGTTCATGGTTGGCATGTTGAGTAAACAGAAAACTTGGTATTGGAGAATCGGTATACATTTAAAAACTCTCTCAGACTTACCAGCTTTTGGAGAGAGTCTATCAGATTCTGCAGGTCAATGTCTTCCCTGTAAGCCTTCACATTGGCCAAGAAGAAATCATTGATCCACTCCCTAACTTGGCCCTGGAACACAAATGCCAATACCGCAGCCGTAAGCTCCAGGAAGAAGATGAAGCCGATGACTCCAGAGAACTGAAAGAGAAAGTCAAGAACCAAGGTGAAAATTCAAAGAGCAGCATTTGACAGTGTAAATAGAATTTGTGAATTTTTATGTCTGGGAAGTAATTACATCTAACACATTATAAAGTTCCTATTTTGTACAGGTCTGGCACTGCAAAACTCAGTATCACATTGAAAGGATGAGAACTTACAAATTTAAGGAGGCAGATGTTTTCCCGGAGTGCTCCGACACACCCAGCAAATCCCAAAACGAAAGTGACTGTGCCTACAACAAGCACTCCCCAAACTGGGTCAAAACCATGTAGACGCGTGACTTGTGTCAGATCTGATAAAACACCCTGTGGGCAAATCAAGGAATAAAAAAAAAAAAAAAAAAAAAAAAATGAGCCACTAAAATTTAATGCACTCTACTATTCAAAAGTTTGAGGTCAATCTTTCAAGGTTAATAGTTCATCTTTACTGAGAGTAGTGTATGTAGTAAGTTATGTAGTTTAGGTCACTATGTTTGTTGGTAATATTAATTGACTAAGTAGAAAAATATTTTTAAGGGTGTGTTCACACTTGCCAGGTTTGGTTCGATTTAAGGGGTTATGAACTGCGTTCTTTTATTGTTTTATAATGTTTTCTGGGGTGCACTTATAATGTTAGTATGCTTTATACATCAAAAATTGTCATAATTTAGAAACAAAAGGCATTTTTCCTACCCTGATTTTAGCCCTCTTATTTATAAGCTCTGTTTTAAGGGAAGTGTCTGCTGTGAGACTTCAGTGTAAACGCCCACTGCTGTGATTGGCTAACATCTTTGCATATGAATAGCTAGGTATTACTCACTCGACAACTTTTAGCATGCTTTTACTATTACAGCTCTCAAGGTTAACTAATCATGAAAAGTGTTGATTATAAGCATTACATTTAGATTCAATTCAATTCATTTATTTCTATAGCACTATTCACAACACATATCGTTTCAAAGCAGCTTTACAGAGAATGCATGTCAACATTACAATTTAGAGAATACAGTTAGCTAATGTAATAAATCTATGGCATTATATTTAGATCATGGCATGAAAGGTTGCAGTGATGAATATTGTAGCCGATCGACTTGTTGTTGAGCGCATGAAAGCAGTGACCTCATCATTGCAACTCAATTTCTGCACACTAACAAATGCTTTCATCATAACTAATAGTGCAGACACGATGTAACTAAGAGATTCGTTGAATAAAATGGAAGTTTTGGCATGAGTCCAGAACTCAGTCACTAAATAAACTCAAGCTGTTTGATTGACAGCTCCAGCAATTGTAGGGGAGCGTTCTTTGATCGCTTTCTATATCTAATTTAATCACCTTTTAAATAACAGATTATTTTCATCCTACTAAGAGAAACAACGTGAAGTTGACCGTTTAGTCACTGGTTTGATTTATTGACACATAGAGAAATATTATCTGATGGTACATGAATCATTACATATCAGATCAGGCATTAGAATGAACACAGTTACTTACACGTTGTTGCATTACTGTCAAGTCCATATCGTAAAAGTCTTTTTGCAAAGTCTGCGCCAAAATACGATTGATTTACCAAAGAATCCACAGTGAAATGTACCAAATACAAATAAATCTCAACTGAGACATTCACATTGTTGAAAATAAATAACCATATTCCTAGCATTAGGATCCTTTGAAAGGTTATTTTTAGTCCTGTATCACTCTTTTCTCCTCACCTCACTAGCACACCAGTGGGCGGGGCTAACGTTGCAATGATGAAGTAGGCGTTTATTTCTTCTGCGGAGGCGGCATTGCACCTCATAGATACGCACATTCCAGGATCAGTCATTCACTGGGTCTGGTGTCAATAAATTTTATCCAATAAATTTTATTGGATTAACAAGGAAGTTTTCGGTTCTAAAACTTAGAGGATATTCTTATAGTACGATAACCTCATATATTAAAAGATCAAGGAAAAGTTGATTTCTCAATTCATGACCCATTTAAAACAAATTCTGATGCAATTGTTCCGTTAGTGCGGTTTATTTTACTAAGTGTGAACGCTGTCATCCGAACCCTGGTACCCCTGAAAAGATGACAGTGAAAGTTCGCTTTCGAAAGAACTTTTGTGCGGTTCGACTGAAATATGAATGCAACACGGACCAAAGACAGGTAAATGTACCAAAAACAGGACATAAGGTCACAAGATGCGATCCTAAATTTTATTTTTTAAATATTTAGGTTTAATGTTAAAAATGACAGTGTGAACGTGTAAATTTTTCTTTTTTTCTTTTTTTTTGGTCCAGAACAAAAGAACCAAGAGAACCAAACTGCAAGTGTGAACACACCCTTAGTTAAAGGAAATTTCACAGACACAGATGTCAACTTACTTTTTCACTCCAGGCCCAGAAGCCAATTGCAATGAATGCTGTTCCAGCTAACTGAAAAGCAGAAGAGGTATAGGAAACAGTAAGACATGTTGCATCAGAATAGTCAAGTTCAGACAAAGCAAAAAGCTATAACGACAGAGTGTGTGGCTATAACATATGATGCATTAGTCACTAAATGTGACTAAAGTCTAGAACACCAAGCAACTAGACAACAGTAATTCTATAAAAAAAAAGCTTAAATACATGGTTCAAAAGTTTGGGTTGAGCAAGATTTTTTTTTTTTTTATGTTTTTGGAAAAAAAAAGAAAAAAAAAAACTCACTCATACTCACCAAGGCTGCATTTATTTGATCAAAAATACAGTAAAAATAGGAATGTTGTGGAATGTTTTTACAGATTAAAATAACTATTTTCTATTTTAAAATATTTTAAAATGTTAAAAGCTAAATTTTTAGCATTCAGCAACATTTCAGTGTCACATGATCCTTCAGAAATCATTCTAATATGCTCATTTGGTGAAAACAGTTGTGCTACGTAGCATACTTGTGGAATTTTTTTTTTAAATCATTCTTTGACAAATATAACATTCAAAAGAATAGCGATTATTTGAAATAGAATGTTTTTCTAAATGTCTACTGTCACTTTTGATTAATGTGTCCTCTTTAATAAATATATTAACTTTTAATACAAACAAACAAAAATCTTACTGACCCCAAACTTTTGAACAGTAGTGTATAAAATAACATGCTAAAGATACAAATCTTTCAACTTTATTTAAAAGTATGCACAATAAAGTGTTACATGTATAATTCATATCTAAAACAGGGTATGAAATATTCAAAACAGTGTGTAATAACAACAAAACTTGTTTTCTCAGGAGGCATTTCAATATTGAAAACAGGAAAACAGGCTAGAAGCTGTTATCTGTTATGAGCTCTACAACTCCTCCCATACTTCCTCATACAGGACACCAAAAACTATTGCAATAGTATGTCAGAGTAAATCTGTTTCCTGTTGACGTCAATATGGAAACTTGACGTCAGTTAGGCTGACTTTTTCTCTTGATGTATAAAGGTTCGGCTGTGGGTGTTAACTTTCTGTGAAAGCCAAGCGAGTAATGAAAATACAGTCAGAAAGTATGAAACATCTGTGCACACGGTGTGCAACTAAGTGGAACAAATTAACATGAAATGACAGGCTAGTCAGCAGATCATGTTATCTGAGCAAGAGTGGTATAAAAGATAGGCAGGGCAGACACCGTACTGGACATTATCTAATGTCAAACTGGAAGGGTGGGCATTTATACATGATTTGCAGATGAGGGCATGTTTGTGTGAGATTATGCATGCATTTACTGAAACAAAACATTTGTCATCAACTTACCCAAAAGATAATGTTGTAGCTGAACATGAGGTATTTGTAGCAACAGCTGACCTCTGCATTTTCATATCTGTAATAGTGCATCTTCTTCTGTAGAACAAAGGAAAAGTATATTTGAGATAGAGAGATCTTTACATTGTTAACTTCAAAATGTGCACTAACAGAAGTTCATATGAAATGCATGTTGATGCATAGAAGTGTTAAAGATAATGCTGATCTGATAAATTCACCCAAATGACATCACATCCTCAGGATTAATCAATTGCAAAAGAGTTCAATTACAAATTTCAAGCAGCTGTCGGTAATACAGAGAGAAGTCTGTAGTGTACTTCCAGTCATGACAGTAATGACAAATTTCCAAATGAGTGCATTTACAGAAAAAACAAAAACAAACTTCCCTAAAAGTTCTTAAAGGTTTTTAGGCAAGCAGACCCTTTTGACTTAAATGGATTTTTAACTAAATATTGTTAAAGATAAGATTGACTTTTAATTCCAGTAATATTTAACATACTTTACTTTCTTGTAGACCCAAAATTGGAGTTCACAAACCATTAATCGAGAAATGCAAAAATTTAAATTTGTTTTTAAATTATTGAATATTACTCTTTTTAAAAGAATAATCTGAGGGGTATGTAAAGCTAATATTTTATGTCAAATGGTCCTGCTAACCATTTAAAAACAGCTGGATAAAATTCTCGGGTTAAAGAGTTAAGTTTATAACTCCTATTTGCATCACCTGCCAAGTGGTACCAAGAGCTGCGAACAGATCATTGGAAAACCACTGAAGATATTTCAGCAATAATTCCGTGTAGTTTGTGTTTTCTTTTGATGATCACATCAGATGTGACCACAGAATATTTTAGTGCTCCACAGACTACTCATAAGGGAATATATCCGTCCAGTAATCAGACATCGTTAGCGATTACACCTATGGATTACACGCAAATACACACACAAGATGGCTCACAAGCACTACTTCTTCCTACTAGTTAGCTGAACGGCTAACTGATTAGCAAAGTTGTCAGTTTACACTTTAAAACCTACGGCCAAGGCAACCCTCGGTCTTCCACAACAGTTAATGTTCCCGTTTAGGAGATTTTGCAAAAGTTAATGCAGGGAACACCGTCACTACAATAATTCTATAATATTTGTTTTGTTTCTGGGGTAAACACAAGACCAATGCTAAGAGCTAGATATCAAAATAGCTAGCCAACTTTATCACCTCGCGACTTGTCAAAACATACTATTTGCTCACAATTACCTAATGAATACATAGATAATATACCAATAAATAAAATCTTTACAACGACTAGTTCAAAATGCAACCACAGTTTAATTTTTTTGCTTTACTTGGAAGAAGAGTGCGCGAGCGCGCTGTGTGTTGATCGCAAAGCTCGAAAACTCACTTTTAACGTATTTACAATTCAAACGCAGAAAGCAGAGCGGTGTATTAACGATTTTTACAGATGTAACTGTTAAGAAATATAAAATAAATAAGCAGTTACAATCCTAAAAACGCTCACCTCTTTGTTTATGTCACACAACGCCTCCGTCTGGTACTTATAGTTTGAAGAAAGAAAAAACTAACTCTACTAACCCACCCCACATGAATGAGTGACTTTGTGATTGAGTGTGGGAAAGACACGCCCGAGTAATGTTCACTCAAAACACTACCAAATCTGTTTCACGATTTTTTACTAGGCATCCGCTTATCTTAATTTATTAGATATGCAAATACTGAGTATTGAAGCGACGTTAAAAACACGAACAGTATAAATATCTAGTAGTTTTATCCTTTATTTTTAATATTTTTTTATTTTATTTCTATTGTTTTATATGAATAATAATCAATTATAATAATAATAATAATAATAATATATTTATACACACATATTTATTTACACACACACACACACACACATATATATATATATATATATATATATATATATATATATATATATATATATATATATATATATATATATACATTTACATTTCTTTTTTACACATTTCTTTTTTTATATAGTATTTATACTGTTTAAACAATAAATTATTATAAATGTGTAATATAATTAAGGTTCAGGCAAATTCTGCCACATCCTCTACTGTGCCATAAATTGTGTAAACAGGAAGAGACATTCTTGTTAAAGGATTAGTTCACTTTCAAATTAAAATTTCCTGATAATTGACTCACCCCCATGTCATTCAAGATGTCCATGTCTTTCTTTCTTCAGTCGAAAAGAAATCAAGGTTTTTGATGAAAACATTCCAGGATTATTCTCCATATAGTGGACTTCAATGGAGCCCAAACGGTTGAAGGTCAAAATTACAGTTTCAGTGCAGCTTCAAAGCGTTAAACATGATCCCATACAAGAAATAAGGGTCTTATCTGGTGAAACCATCGCTTATTTTCTAAAAAAGAATTTTTTTTTTACATTTTAACCATAAATGCTCATCTTGAACTAGCTCTCTTCTTCTCTATTTGAATTCCAGCAATGTAGATGCTGATAAGTGTATTACTGCCCTCCACAGGTCAAAGTTTGAACTAAATTGTCATATACAATATGCTAGTGCAAGTATATAACAATTAGTTCAAACTTTGACCTGTGGAGGGCAGTAATACACTTAGCAGCGTCTACATTGCTGGAATTCAAAGAAGAAGAAGAGAGCTAGTTCAAGATGAGCATTTATGGTTAAATCATTTTTAATTTTTTTTTAAGAAAATGACTGATGGTTTCTCTAGATAAGACTCTTATTCCTCGTCTGGGATCATGTAGAGCTCTTTGAAGCTGCACTGAAACTGACATTTGGACCTTCAACTGTTTGGGCTCCATTGAAGTCCATTAAATGGAGAAAAATCCTGGAATGTTTTCATCAAAAACCTTAATTTCTTTTCGACTAAAGAAAGAAAGACATAAACATCTTGAATGACATGGGGGTGAGTAAATTATCAGGAAATTTTAATTTGAAAGTGAACTAATCCTTTAAAGGGTTTGCTAGGGCTCCTCCCTCCCCCTCTCTCTCTCTCTCTCTCTCTTTCTCTCTCTCTCTCTCTCTCTCTCTCTCATTCACTCACACTCTATCACTTTTTATCTATTTCCATAAAATACACACCTCTTTGCCATATAATAGCCTACATGCAATGAGCATGTATGAGTCACTGCCATAAGCATGTATGTGGCAGCAGTATGAGCCACATCCAATGCAGTTTCATCCAAGAGGAACAGAATAACCACAAGCACCACTTCCTCCTTGTGTTTTGTTTTGAAGTGTTGTTTGAAGAAAATGTTATGGGAAAATGCCAGACATCCCCAAAATTAAACATCCTGCTGTATTGTGCTTTGTGAGATCAGTACATATTTAAATGGGTTCAAAAACACTTTCAGTCCTATATAAAAGTCAGTTCACACTGCAGATGCCGACCAATGGCAGATACTGTATAGTATTGGTCGGTTCATGTTCACTCACTGTTTGTCGGTTCGCGGAATGTCTAAGAGGTGACATACTGTAATCTGGTGGTTGTCCGTGTCTACTGGTGCAGTGTGAACTTGTATTAAAAGGTTGCTAAGGGTTTGATGAATGTACACACACACACATAAACACAAAGAATATGCAACAGCATGTAAAACTTCCTATTAGTCCATTCTTGCATCCATACCAGTGTAGATGGTGTATGTAAAATTACAGATACTTGTGGTCAGTTATCAGAGTTGCAATGCTTGTTGACCAGGCTTTTGGGAAATACTTCTACTGTCCAAAAACTCCATCTGGCCTTCAGCCGATTGCACTGTGACTTATTTTGTTCTGAGAGAGACAGGAATGTTTATAAAGAAGGGAGTAGAAACAGGAATTCCTATGGGAAGAGAACATGTTGCTGTTATTAGTAGGTGGGAAAAGAACGTGGAGACATCTCCAACAGATAAAGGAGACAGAGAGTTTCAGTTACCACCAGGGAACCATGAATTGGCATATCAAATGCATTTCATCATACTCCTGCAATCCAGATGTGAAACCATGGAGATTACCATGCACCTTGTCAACTTATTAGGGCCCAAGCCCTGAAAGGGAAAAAAAAAAAAAAAATATGATCTTTCGGGCACTTTTGTATCCCTCAACACGCTCAAAAACTCTTGAAACTTTGCGCACATGTTGGAATCATTGGCCATCAGGGCCGGTCACAAGTTGTCATGGGAGGGTTGTGGGGGGGGGTTGTGGGCTCTGTGGAAGACCCTTTTATATGGTTGTATTTGAGGGGCTCTGTAGCACCCTGTGAAACTGTGAATTGCCTTTCTGTACCAGCAGGTGGCAGTAGCTGAAAAGCCAATCAGAATGATCAGATGGCCCGACGGACCGACGAGCTCCGACGCCGATTCAACATTTCGAATCGGCCAAAAAAAAAAGCCGACGAGGACCAACTTCAGCCGACGGTGTGGAACACACTGAGAAAACTTAGTCGGCCGATGAACAAAAACTGCCCGACGTCCAACCGTCGGCTTGGTGTGTTCCTGCCTTAGGTCATACACCAGTCTAATAGGAAGTTGGCTATTATGGGTTGTTTGAAAAACGCATGCTCTGGAATTTGATATACTTCTCCTAAGGGATTCATCCAATCACAACCAAACTCAGTCAGCATGAAGTCAAGCCATTAAGGATACTAAATTGTGAGCAGATTTTTGATATCTCGAACGGTTTGGCCGTGGCGTTGAAACAAATTTATGGCGAGAAAAGGGAAACAGGAAGTGTGTTATAACTTCTGCATACATTGACTGATTTTGATGGAACTTCAGCTGCATGTTTGATGTAGGAGGCCGATCGCATGGATGTTACTATTGTTTGTCAAAGTCATAGTGCCACCAACTGGCAGCAGGAAGTGTGTCACTTTCAAAATGCTTTGAAATCGCCCTGTTATTTTTACCCGGTTTGCTTCAGTCTTCATCAGAAAAATGTCAAAACACCGCAGATGTACACCAGTGAAAGGATTCTTGATATCTTGAATACTATTGCCATGGCAACATGTCAAACTTTAATATTCTTTTTGGGTGTTTTTTAGGCTCGTAGCAAGCTTCAAATTGCACGAAACTTGATCATTAGCTTTGACCAACAGGACGTCGGCTATTTTGGTTTGAATGTGGATTTTTCAAAAAATCATGCTCTTCTTAACTACTTCACGTAGGGGATTCTTACGATTTACGAACATGATGCTAAGGCATTGACGATGCTACATTGCGAACAGATATTGGCAGTGGTGTAATTTAACAAAGTAATGATACTTTGTTACAGTACTTAAGTATTTTTTGGGAGAATCTGTACTTTACTTGAGTTTTTATATTTCTGTCAACTTTTACTTTTACTCTACTACATTTCCTAAATAAAATGTATACTTTTACTCTGATACATTTTCCCAAAGCATTTTCGTTACTTACTACAAAATAAAGTAGGAAGAACACAGACTGCAAGCAAGCATGTGCAAACAAGTGCTCGCACAACCGCGGTTGATCTCATTTTCTGGGTTGCATCCATTGCTGAGAAGAGTGCGCTGTCATTAAGCAGTACGAGAGCGGCCTCTAGAGGCGAAATAAAAACTATCACTGATGCCTCATAGAGTTTGTTTTGACGCGTGACGTGAGGCTGTGCACTGCACAGAGCGGGACACTTCAAAAACGGATTTAAAACATAGACTACAAAACAGTATGTTATACAGTGTACACTACAGTACATGTTTTCATATCATTATAAAGTAATTAGTTTGTTGAGTAGATGCTGCATTAGTGGAGAACAGTAGTATGTTTGCCATCGAGGCTGAGAGGATGCTAACATTAGCAGTACACCAAGCGGTTAAAACAATGTGACAAAAACACCAACTGTTTAATGTCACGATTGTTACAATTCATTTGCATTAGTTTATATCCATTTGTTCGCTGTTATGCATTCGTTATCCAGAGAAGTTGCATATTTAAACTGTATTCTCATCATGCAGCAACAGAAACATATCAAATCAGGAATGTATTCGATTTCAGTTCTTTTATCGGCACTGTAACACATATTTTGATTAGATAATTATCAAGTTATCTAGAGGCAAATAATGTGTGATAGTATACATATAACAGACCCATGCTATGCCTTTGTGTGTAAAGATGGTAATTTTTATGCATTACTGTCTGGATTTATATGAAATGGTAACACTTTACAATAAGTGTCCATTTGTAACATTAAATAAGGTTAATAAAAGTATTGTTCATTGTTAATTTCAACATTTACATTTTAACATTTTAAAGTTTTCTCTTACATTAGTTATAATGCACTATGAATTAACATGAACGATCAATGTATAATTAATATATTAGTATTTTTTATATTTAAAAATTACAATAAACATTTAGCCATTTTTTAATTCAAAGAAACAAAATGTAAGAAAGAGTTAAAACTGATCTTGCTGCTCATACTGTGTGTAGATCAATTTTTAATATTTTTTTGCTCCTTTTGTATTTTACATTTACTTGTACTTTTACTTTCAATACTTAAGTACATTTAATATCAAAAAAATACTTTTTGTAAATATCACATATTTTAAAACTTTTACTCAAGTAACATTCTAAACTGTGACTTTAACTTCTACCAAAGTCATTTCCAGGTAAGATATCTATACTCTTACTCAAGTATGGTTTTTGAGTACTTTATACACCATATAGATATATAGTACATATATCTAGTATATTGGATATCTCGAACTGTGTTTTGCTATGGTGAGGAATTAAACCCTCTACCGCTCGCATTATGAAAAATTTATAAAAAAAAAAATATTTGACTCTTTTTCTTTTCTTAGAATGGCTTAACTTGAAGTGCTGTAAAAATACATTTGGAAAAAAATATTATTTTAAGGTACTCTATGATATGTTGCCATATGGCAACAACGTACAATAGTGGAAATAACTTAAAATAAGTGTAAGTGTATATAGTTCATATTTTTCCTCAAAAATGTTGTTTGTATTGAATCAATTGGTTCTATTATAAGCTTTAGCAGTAAATATAAACAACACCTTATTTTCCAACATCTTGTGCTTTTATTTATTCTATTCTCCTTTTGCAGAATAATGCTTTATATTCTTTGAATTTCATTATGTTTTTCGTGAATATTATTTAAATTGCAAATGTAGACAGTTAAAAACAAATCTAATACTGTTCATCATGTATCATAAAACATTGACATAAAACCAAAAACATTGCAGTTCATGAAAATTCAACATTACGCAATCTTATGAGAGGAAGGTTATGAACATGAACCCCCCATAATCCTTCAAACTTCACCTTTTTTCTGTACGAAACTTCAAAAAGCATTTTTTTTTCAGAGGTGAGACACATGTACACATCACATTTGGTGCTCTTCACCCTAACAATACACTTACAGCCACTTGCACCTGCCTTTTTGAGACACCATGGTAGGCCAGTGGTTGGTCTGGGCCAGTATACTGGCTGTGGTGGCAGATCTCCGATGTTGATTTAATCCATAATACAAATGTCATGGCAGTCCTTAACATATGACTAATCAACATTATTTCACTAGCATTAATGTTGTTATTGTTACAGCTTAACAGACTGCAGCTGGCCTTTGCTAGCTATCTAACCTATTATAATAATGCCATTCCATTATTGCGCAGTGTTGCCATATGGCAACAGACATTTTATCGATTTACCAAAAACTAATTTCATAAAAAAAGTTTTGAGTGGTGAATATGTCATCATAACTTACCTGAGATGATGTTAACAATTTTTTTGTGAATGTGACATGGGCGGGTCCTTGTTTGTTACTGACGTTTTAATTTGCTTTCAGGAACTACATACAAGAGACGGCAGTCTACGCAATTGTATTTGATGCAATCCCTACAGGTTCACTTCAAATTCTAAAACACATATCATTCACAGATATTAGTGCTGAATTTATAGAATTTTTATTGGAGATACAGACATTACAAAGAAAGAATACACCAATAAATATATTAGAAATCAAATTTCGTGCTCAGTTCCACCTGCTGCAAAGTTTTTTTGGTATTCAACCATGGGTGATTTAAATTGGGAAAAGGCTAATACTACTATTTATAAATACTGTATTAATAATAAAATAAAAGAAGTTTCATTTAAAATTTTACATCAAATTTATCCTGTTAAAGATACGCTAAGGAGATTTAAAATAAACATAGAAGAGTCCTGTGTCTTTTGCCAATCAAATAGGGAGACTATTTTTCATTTATTTTATCACTGTGTGTACACAAAAAAATTTTTGGTCTGATTTGGAAGAATTTATAATCACAAAATTGAATGTAAACATCAGAATCAATATTTTTGATGTCATGTTATACTTTGATTTATGTGGTTTGTCCAAAAATGTAATTTTTGTTATTCAACTGTTTATTATCTTCGGAAAATACCATATTCACAAATGTAAATGGTCTAATTCACAACCTTGCTTTAATGTATTTAATCTGGACTTTAAATCATATTACAAAACAATAGAAAACATGCAAAATATGAAGGCTAAAAGAACATTTCATCTCCTGAAGGAACTGATTAATTTTTAATTTTCCCCTTCTATATATTATATTAATATGTTATTATCCTCTGGTCTGTACATGTCATTTTTTGTTGTGCAGGTTGCACAGTATTTGTAGTGTTCTCTGTACCTATTGTCCTGTGCATAGTGGCGTACCGCAAGTCTGTGAGGCCCCCCCCGCAAAGAAAGAGATGGGGCCCCTCCCATTAGCAGTGATATATATATATAGCCTAATATTATAGCCTAGCCTATATGATAGGCCTATATAATGTTTAGTGATTTTGATATCGCAGACTAAAATACCGGCAGGAATAAATATTTAGGCTAATTTACTCATTAAAACCAAAGGAGCGCCAAGAGAACGGATAACAGCCGCAATGAGCACTGGACATGATTTCAGAAACAACACATTCCAGCGGATAGATCGCCTCTTATTTAACACAGACCTACAAATTTATTATCAAATGGAGATGTTTCTTTCTTTTAGGTGTTATTCGCCGAGTTTAAATGAATTTTTGAGACGTTTCAGAAAGATTCTCGCAGAGAGACAGCTGAAAGCGCACCCTGTTTTTTATTTATTCTATTTTACAAAAGTAGCCTACAAGGTGTCGTTGTTATTGTGAGCGTAAATATAAAATAAAATAAAATTTTTAAAAAAGTAGACCATTTGTAGTCTTGCACTAATCTGTAGGCTATTGCCAAAAATGACGGAAGGCCTGTTTAAAGTTGTTTCAGCTGTCATGAGGAAAAAATCCATCAGAACGCGCCGGCGCATTCGTCGGCCAGAGGGATAAAAATGTAGCCAATTTAGTTTCATATTTATATTTAAATATTGGGCTATAGCCTAATATATATATAGATTTCTTTTTTTTTTAAATGTCACCTATGTTGATTATGAAAAGTGAATAGCGTGACAGATGCGCAATTTCGGGAGACATGCAGCGGGTTAGACATAAGTTTGACCACTTCATTAAGTTTTGTTTTATAGTAAGTCTTTCTTTAAAGTTAATTTCGTTTTGTACAAATTGTATCTTAATTTCAATCAATGTTTCATCAACCAATTGCCTATAATTAATAAATAGGAAGAAAACCATGAACGTCGGGTGTGGAATGGATTGAAGTGCGTAACAAACGAATCCATGTTTCCGCGGCCTTTGAGGGCTGAAGCAATAGACGTCTTTCTGTTTTTATTAAATTTCTTTATTACATGTCTTTATTACCTAATTAATTGATAAGATATTTTTGGTCTAACAATATATTTTAGCTGGTCTAAATTCTAAGTTAGACACAAATTTGCGTATAAGGTTCCCTTCTAGACAAGCGCGTAAATTGCTTTTTCGGCCGCAAATTTTCAGTAATTTCGATCGGTGCATCAAATGATGTAGGCTAGGCCTAAACTAAATTCATGTAGTTACAGTAAAAGAATAAAGATATAACTAGACTTATTGGCTAGGCTACATTTGGAAAAGAACTTCAGACATTCCGATAGCTGACCATTAGCAGAGCTGGCGATGGGGTAAATAGCCTACGTTTGGGCAATATATAATAATATAAATAACAATAATAATGTCTCAGCAAAGACCGAACATATTTATTTGTCTCGGCACACATCCGCTAACAGTAACACAGCGCATCAAGGCTTGCTGTTGTCTTGGCTACCTTACAAACGGCGATGGAAACAACAGTGATGAATTTTTCCCCCTTTTGTGGTAATTTAGCACCATTTTCTGTGATCTTCTGCTTGCATTTTTGGGCTTCAGTTAGATGCGTTATTTTCATCTTTAGTCAACTGAGTTCAGTTCTAAAAAAAAAAAAAAAAAGCAAAGGCTATAAAGTAGTCTAGCCTAAATAGGTGAATCTGCGACGGGGCCCATCATAGGGTGGGGGCCCCCACGCACCGCGGGGGTGTCCCGTACGCCACTGCCTGTGCATTGTTCATAATAAAGTTCGTTAATAAAAAAAAAAAAAATACAAGAGACGGCAGTCTGTCAGAAAATCGCGCCACAGAAAAAAATTGCATGTCATGTGACTTAACCAAAGCACATCATTGGCTAAACTAAGGTCTTCTCTTACCAACAAAAAAACGAGAATGTTCTCTTAAAGAGACGGTGGCCAGGAAATGAACACAAAGTGTATGTTGCCATATGGCAACACTATGCGGAAGAGGGGTAATGACAAAAAGGGATACAGGAAGAGTCTCATATCTTGACAAAATCCTTTTACACTCACCCAGGTTAAATGCATATTGCCTGTCATGCACAGTCTCCTTAAAGCCTCCGGGGGGGGCCAGTGGCGCCGCGGGCTTGGGCGCGTCATCGCTGCTTGCAGTTATATTATTGTTATTGGGTCCCCTTCTCTGATGTTGTTTTGTATAGTTCCAGAGTTTTCTTATTTATAGATGAACAAAACACAAGTACAATAAATATGCCTTGATCATGAAAGCCTTTCTACTACAGGGCCAAAACCCATTAGTGCTGGTTCCACCCTTCTCCAGACCAATCGCTCCTGTAACTGTTGATTGATCAAAGGAGCTGCAAGCAGACTTCCAGTTTATGCAAATCACTTATCTCCTCTTCCTGTTACATCACTGTTTCTAAAAACACCCCCATCCCACACTCACAAATAAAAAAGTAAACTATTTACAATGTAAAAGCAGCTGGTGCAGGTAGATTACACTAAAAACATTCAGACTTTTGAATGGTAGTGTATACTTTTTGATTCAGATCAGAAAAGTGATAGTATCGAGCAAAAATATTTCACCACATGGATGACAGAAACACTGCGTTATGCAGCATATTTGATGATTATCATAGTTTTCTGCCATTGAGGTTAAACATGCATTAAAGAAAACATACAAAAAGCTCTATCAATATATACAGAACAATTGTATAAAATCGGACATTTGAGAGAACAGGGAAAAAGCATCTTTATTTAAATGCAAGTGCAGCAATTAAACAAAGTCAATAAAGATGTCTGTAAACAATATACACAGCTGCATGATTACTTTTTTACAGAGACTATTAAATAAATAGCAACAATGAAGATAAATAAGACCAAAGCCCATTTAATTAGTCTAAAAACATCTGAAATCTCTCAAGTTGTTACTTTCAGATCAGATAAATAATACATTATTGTTTAGGCGTATCCTTATAGTCAATAAATACATTGAATAAATAGTCATAAATAGATTGAACACAGCAAAATTCAGCTATACACATGGTTGTCCTCAGACGAGTGGCTGTTTAGTCCTTCTCCCTGCCACCAGTCTCCTTGCAGTTCTCCCAGGATCTCCTGTAGCGACAGGGCCGGCAGCTCAGGCAGAGGCCCGTGGTGAATCCCGCTTTCCTGTTGGCTCTCCATCTTTGGAACTTCTGGGTTGTCTACACAAAAAGAGCTGGAAGCTGGAGGAGTTCCCTCCAAACCACCCTCCCAGCAACCCGAGTCTGGGGTAACAGGAGTCAGTGGCTGAAGGCTGTTGTGTTTTTCAGACGGAGAGTACAAATAGCTCTGGATGGAGTTGGTATTGCAGGCATAGGCATCAAGATGATATGGACTCCACATGGAGCTCATAGGTGACCTTCTGTCATACCTCGCAGCCCAGTTAGGGGGCATCTGATGCTCTGGGCTTAGAAGAGGAGGGCTGCAGTGAGCATTCATGGCTCTGGCCTGATGGTGTCCGTACGAAGGGGTGCAGTACCCGGAATCATCACCGACAGACATGGAAGATGGAGTGTCACATCCATAAAGGCCATCCCTTTCCATCTCTTCCTTAATATGATCGGGGTACGAAGTTGGTGAAGTGCATAAAGGTCCGGTGACCGCACCAGACTTGCCGCCCTCCCTGTTAGAAGAGTGTATCTGCTTTGGTGAATTCTGCATGGCACTGTAGGCTGGCAATGGCGAGTCAGATTGCCACAATGGTTTCTTTCCACCCTTGCATTTCAAAGTGCGAGCTCTCCTGTTCTGGAACCATACCTATTGCAAATGGAGACATCGAGATATAGAGAGTCAGCCTCATAAGAATACAGTTGATAGATTAGACTCAACCATCTAGTGCATACAGATAAGAGCTTCCCTGTCAAAAGATTCAGGTTAATCATTGTGAGATGACATCCAGCTATGGTGGCATAAAGTCAGGATGGTTATCTGTTCCTGGATTGTCTGTTGTTTACATGCCGTACGGTCTCTAAACTAAACAGCAGATAAAGATAAAGACAAAGACGCTTACGTCATGTCAGATATTGATAGCGGTATCAAAAACAGCAAACAGTATGTTTTCACATAAGGCCTTATTAGCATATCACTTCACCTGTTTTTATGCATATCTGGTGAAAAAATGTCCACAGAATGGGGACCAAAGTTGTTTTAGACTGTACTGACTTTTATTATATGGATAAAAGTAATGGAAAATTCTTTAAAATATATTCTTTAGTGTTCCACATAAGAAAGAAAGTCATATAGGTTTAGATCAACATGAGGGTGAGTAAATTATGACAGAATTTAATTTTTTTGGGGGGGTGACATACCCCTTTAAATTTTAGTGAATTCAGTGTGTTATTAACGTGCTATAAGACATCGTGACCCACCTGTATGCGAGACTCTGGCAGTCCAGTAGTTTGGGAAAGACTTTCTCTGAGGCTGATTCCTGGGTAAGGATCTGTCTCAAATGTGGCACGCAGAAGCTCAACATGTTCTTTTGAGAAACTCGTCCTTTTCCTGCGACTTGCACTCCTTGATGCAGTACCGCTTCCAGATATTTTAGCAGATGCATCTGAAAAATAAGATCAAAATGAGTGCAAAGCTATCATGTAGTGTTATGGTGATTGTCATCCAAACTAAACTGCACAAACCTATATTAAAAACATACATTACAAAAAAAAAAACAGTGCAATGTATGAATTCTTATCCACAATAATAATATACGCAGCAGAAGAATTAAAGTGCCTGACTTTTGGTTTGAGATGGAGAAGCTTGGAAAATCAAGCTTTTTCCTATGGGATCTTAAATGTTAATATCTATCAAACACAAATTTCACCATTCAGTATAATGCTTACCAATACTGTTGTCTTTCCACATGTTGTGTCACCACTGGTTCAATCCTGAAAACTGAAGGGGCTAAAGATAGGTCTGTCTTGTTTGATGCTCCTCAGGGATTTGATTTCTGACCCCGACAGCACTGTTTTATACCTGTACCTATCCCATGACCCCCCTTTCACCCCCACCTCCCCCATTATAGAAGTGCTTATTATGAGTGAAATAGGAATGAGAGGGACACTCTTTGAAGGCTAGCCCAAGCCATTACTTAAGCATTTGAAAACATCTTTCTCAAAAAAATAATGTTTTGTCTCTTTAAATTGGATTTTATAACATTTAAAAGTAAATATTTCCAAAATAAAAATATGAAAAGGGATTTATTCAGTACATTTATATGCTTTTATTTCATAAGAACTTTGAAATACATGTTATTTTTAATATATGTATTTATTTTATTGTTTGGTATATTTTTATATTCTTATATACAAAGGCAAAAAAAACACAGACTGTACCAAATAATATATTTATATTCTTAATATATTTTTAAAAAAAGTCGCGGCCTTACCATTTTTAAGTACAATCAACTTGGATGTTTAAGTCATTTCGACTTAAATTACATTAAACTGACTTTAAAAATTAGTTGAATCTTGTATAACTTATAAAAAAGTTGAAAATTGCTTAACATATTTTGATTAGTTCAAGCAATGTAAAACATATAATAACTTATTGATATCTTTTTTTTTTTTTTTTTTTTTTTTTTTACAGTTTATTAAGGTTTTCAGTGTGGATCTTCTCATAATCACTATTAGCTGTAAGTCATTGAACAATATCACTTAAAACTGCTGAAAAAGCAATGAAAATGTAATGTCTTACAAAACTATTTTTATATTATATTCCTATATAAAGGCTAAAAATAAACAAACTGTATGTTAAAACACAATGCTTGTTGCACATTAATCAAATATATTGTATAGAATTACACTTATTGGAAAAGTGTGTAAATGGATGGTGTCTTTTCCTGTAATTGCTCTTCATTCAAGCATTGTAATCAATTAAACAATAGATTTAAGAAAATATTAACTAACAAAGACATTAACAACATGCTTAACATAAGTTTAAGCAAAAGGCTGTGAATGGATATCTCTTTGTGTCATCTGATCTCTTTTCAAAAGAAACATGTTTGGAAGCCAAGGAAAACAAGGAGGGTGATTTGTGAAATGATTAATAGGAGAATTTACATGTGTGAGTATTCTCACTCCCTCTCTCTGCTCCAGAGGATCCAGAGGGGATAACAGTCATTTCAAAGTCAAGGTTCTGTCCAATCTTGTCAATGCAGATGAACTGTTTAGATGTGCTGTTGAATTAAGCCAGACTAAAGCAAACTGAACCCTGCAACCACACAGGGACCTTTCAGCCCAAGGCATAGAATAGGATAGAATAGTTTAATTTTGATGGTTTTCCTCAAATAAACCCAGAACGGATCAATAAATAATGTCCGTATCTGACAAGATAAATATTTCCATTCAAACAATTTATGGTATCTGGTTAGCTGCCAAAAAAATGTATGGCATCTGGTTAGCTACTAGAAATTAAGTGATGTTTGGACTTCTTTTCATGAAGTCCAGTTTCATCTGATCATCTCATCGTTTTAGTGCACTTAGATAATGGTTATTATATGAAATTCTCATGTAAAGTATGAAGAACATTAAAGTCTTTTTATTAAGTAGTTGGGCAAGCCTGCATTGGCTATAAAAGATTTTTTTTTTCCTAACAAAATGGAGAGCATGACATCCCCCCATTAATCAAACACACCCTCTTAGCTGATACTGCATTCTCCTGCAGTCTAAATCCAATCACTTTGTTATTTTAAGATAAATGTGCAAATTGCAGATAGTTTTCATTTATTTGTTTTGTATACCCTTACCTGGCAACATTACATTTGTATATAAGCAAATACAGAGAGTAACTTTCTTTCCCGGCCGTTTCTGTATTATTTCCATATTTGAAATTTTACTTTTTTGTCCTTAAAACTCCTAGTCCAGCTGTTCTATAGGCAGAACAACAGGTGGCAGTATTGAGCTTTAACAGCATTAAAATTGTGGCACGATTTTTCCCTGTGATACACAGCTCTAAAATCAGTACTGGGTTGAAAACAATATTATATTAGTTAGTCAACTTTTAAATAATGATGGAAATTTACTGACATATAGAGAATTTTTGAATAAATTTAAAATACCAGTTAGACCCAAGGAGTTTGCTGTTGTATAGGATGCAATTCCCCAAAAAGTATTGATCCTTCTGAGGAATGCATTACAGGAGGAAGATCTAAATTTGACAGATATCAAGGGTAAAATATTTATTGGTAATACAAATATTTTACAAAATAGAGTCTCAAATAACTATATTAGAAATATACTTAATAATATTGTTTATCCTCCAGCTCGTTTTTTCTGGTCTTCTGTGTTTGGGGATGTGAATTGGCGTAAAGCTTGGCGAACAGTGGATAAATTCTATGTTAATAATAAAGTAAAATAAGTCTCTTTTAAAATAATGCATAGAATATACCCAGTAAAACATGTGCTGGAACGGTTTAAATTATATATTGATTACTCTTGTAATTTCTGTAAAGGTGAAAAGGATTAACATATATATATTATACATATATTTTGGATTGATGTGGAGCATTTAATTAAGAAAAAATTGAACACTGAATTGCAGTTGAGTGGTTGGTTAAAAAATAAAAATAAAAAAAAACTGCAGCACTCTATTGTCTCCTCATTGGGTGTTTTTGTAGGTGGCTCAAATTTCATATGCACAAATGCAACAAAAATTGTTGTCCACGCATGTTGATATGTTGGGGAAAGTAAGAGCAGTAGGGGCTTCTTGAAAAACTAGACACTGAAAAGTTATGATCTCTGTATCACCACTGCTGCTGTACCCTTGAGCAAATCACTTAACCTCTGGTTCCAGCAGGTCGCTGTGAAGTGTCACACAAATGGCAAGTTACAGACCTTCAGTTCATAAAAAATGCTGGGGTCAATGTACGGCTGCTTAGCTCCTAAACACATTTTTTTGCCTGCTAGTGGAGAAGAATACCCAGAATATTTTCAGAGAGAGTTTTTGTCTTTAGTTAAATATTAAAACCTGTGAGACTACAGAAATCACTAATTTCAGAAGAGGCTTCCAGAATCATATCTAACAAGTGCTCTATCATGTAGAAAAGAAATTGACTGGCGGAACTGGGAGAATGAAAAATGAAATGATGGCAACCTCAACGTCTACATCTGTCATTGAGCTGGAAATATGTAAAACTTCCTGTTTACAACAAAAGTATGTTTGTTAATGCATAAAATATGCCAGCTCAGAGAACCTGTCAGTTGACAACATTTGTCTGTGAAAAGTTGAACAGAACATGATAGGCACAATAATACAGAAACAACTTTAATGACAAAAAAAAAAAGAAACAATCATAATTACTTCACAATGGCTATCAGAACATGTACAGATGATCAGGTAGAAAAGAAATATTTACATGTGACACTTTTATTATGCTTACATCACATTTCACTCCTTTTAAAATATAGGAGTTGTAAACGCGTTTGTTGTAAATGTTTTGTAACGTAAACTAGCGCCACTATACATTCAACTTCATACTATGCTCCTACAAACAATGTTTTCACTAACATTAAGACAAAGTCATAAAATTTATTTAAAACAAATCAATGTCCGGAATTAAATGGAAATTTGCAAACATAGAAACTTTCACAGTCTTAAAGTGATTCTAAAGAAACAGGCAGGAGAGACCAGAGTACAAAAATAAAAAATTAATGGATGGTAGCAGCAACATTTCAGATTTTAAGTTTAGTTCCACTGAATATTCTCAAAGGCCTACCAGTACATAATACAATATTTTAACAGTGATCATAGGTGGAAACCTCATCATTGTAATTTCAGTGGAAAACCAAATACCCCAACTACTATGTGATATACATGATAAATATATAAACTGTGCATTTTACTAGTGACTAAAGTAACAAAAATCACCATTATAGGGACGGCTAAAGGTTAACCGCTCTGTCGAGCACCGATTCAATACTCAGTACAGACAGAAAACCAGGAAGGAACAATTTCATAGTGACTCTACCCATAGGTCATTCAAGGGTGAAAGAGTCCAAATCAATCACTCCTCAGCTAGTATTACATACTGTAACTTCAGTGCATCAGAGCTGCAATGAACTAATGACAGAAACACGCGCAGAATGAAAGCGAGAACAAGGGTGTCGTCCTTCTGGAGAATTCCAGCCTTAAAATGCCCAATTTAAATGTCTAGGAACCTGTCTGACCAGTCAGCACAGATAATTCAAGTTTCTGTAACATCATGAGGAAACACTGAATCAGCACGCTCGAATTCCTACACACCCAGGAGAACATGTACCAAATGGATGAAGTTTTAATGGTGTGGCCATTTAAACTAGGGCTCTTTTGGATAAATTCTTCACTTTTTCTCAAACTACAAGCACAGATCTTGGATCTTGGCACACGCTACAACGTACACCATGCGTCTCAGCTGGGTTCAGGGCATGTTACCAAGTCTGCAAAGAGTAAACAAACATGGACTTTTGAAGATTACAAACTGTGGCCTGTAAGACTGGAGGACAAAGCGTCATAGAAAACACTTCAGTTCAAATCACCCTCCAAAATGGAAGTTCTCAACAACATAGAGAAGTGTATTTGATGTGCTTTCCTCAACTAATACCAGAATAGGACAAAAACACAGCCCTGAAACAGCTTGAGACATATCCAGACTGTAATCGCAACAAAAAGACATCTTCATTGTTCACTTTTCTTTAAAAACATGAAATAAATATTATAACAATAATATATTTTATTTAACAAGGTAAACTATCAAAAATAAAACCTGTATATAAACCTCAGTCATATCACTCAGTTTTGATGCCCGTGGGTTTTGAACCCTTCATGTAAGACTGATAAAAGAAAGAAGAGAAGAGGAGCAGATAGCTGAGATACATGAGTGAAGCCCACACTATGTTATCCACATAGGAGGGACAATCCCCATCCTGCATCCACCGGTACACTAGTGCACTTACTGCCAGCCCCATGGCCATCTGGGCAATCTGGGTGCAAGTGATGACGATGGCACAGGGTTTCGGCACACGGAGTCTGGCAGCTCGAGCGGCGTAGTAGCTGTACATGAGCGCATGCACGGTGTAATTCATGGTCATGAACCAGCCACCACCGGCGACCTGGTCTTTGTAGGAATACCAGGAGTACACCAGCACGGTAATGTGATGATACCAGTGCAGGAAGATCAGCCGCTGCTTACGCAGGACGATGAATATGGTGTCCCCTGAAAAAGCGAAGGCGTGTGTAGAAAGGGTTAGATTACAAGTGCAAAATTACAAGCAATAAAGAAATTAACCTAAAAATAAAGTCATTTAGTCACAAAAATTGGTCTTTTTGTCCATATAATGAAAGTCAATGGGGTCCAATGTTGTTTTGGACTCCACTGACTTTCATTATATATACACACAATTCGAACATTCCACTAAATATTTAAATTTTTTGATGAATTATCCCTTTATAAAATAAAACAAGAAAAGCCTCACCTAGCTCTGGGGCTTTGCTCAGTACAAAAGCACAAGCCCAGAACTTGCTAATCGGTCCATTATAGAAGCTCTGATCACAAACAGACTGTTTAAAACCACTGGTGCTGAGAACATACAACATGAAGCAACCAGTTCTCACTGCTCCAATGATACTGAAAGAAAAAAGAAATATGAATTGTATGAATATCTGTGTGTCATATGTCTGTCATGACTGTGAAACCATGGTATCCAAGATAAACAATTCAGGCCTCTTAACACTGGGGGTGGGGGAGAAAAAGAAACAGAAACATTGCTATAGCAGGCGGTTTCTGTGTTAAACGGCAATCAATATCAATTCACTGAGCGGTGAAAGTCCAGTTTCCATGGGTGATCGAAAAGAGCATGTGACCAGAGGTCACTTCTGCCATCCAATTACAATATTCTATTGTTCTTTTCACAAGCATGCAAACAGTTACTTTGTGCTTGCTGTCATTTCTGTCCTCTTTTGTGATGGGACCAAGACGACTCATCTCCACCCAAGTGAAACTAAACCCAACTTTAAACAATAGCACTGGAGATTTAAAAACCACATCAAGTGGCAAATCTCACGCGCATTTTGGCACTCTCGCATTTCAAACAGCAATTTTGCGAGGAACAATAGGTATGGAACCAACTGTTTCTTAGTACAACCACATTTGTAACCTAATGTCCAATAGCAAAAGTCTCATTAAAAATAAGCCAAAATGTGCAGTGTCATTAAAAGGTCAAAAGTTCAGTGCAAATAGTAGTTTAAAGAAAACTTTTATAGATAGGCCCATCTATGAAAGATACTGATATCTTTATTCTGGTAAGCCCTACATTATGGAGACCAAATGTCCCCACAAAGATAGTAATACCAGGCATTTATCTTCAAAATTTCACATTTAATTCAACACGTTACTTGCTTCACAACAAACTTGTAATTGTTTGTGAAATTTACTAGCAACTTCTGAATGAAAATTGTTTCTACACAATTTTTTCCCCCAGTGTATTCAGAAGTGGACTAAATCTGACAATTTCGAAGAAAAAAAAAAAAAAAAAAAAAAAAAAGTAAATCTAAAAAAGTAAAGGATAGGTCAAAAGTACTTTTTAATCGCAAAAATGGTAGTCTGTTAGGGTTAGGATGTGGGTAAGGCTATAGCATTTATACCTACATATACACAACATAGAAGTCTATGGAATGTCCCCATTTAGATAACCGAGTGTATGTGTATGTGTGTATGTGTGTGTCTGTGTGTTATAAACACTAGTTTTTACTTACCTAAAGATGGCCAAACTGAGGGACCACAGCATTAACACTCGACGCAGATCAAGTCTCCGTCTTTCCTTCATGAAGTGCTGCCCACCAAACACGACCACTACATACACAGCACCAAACAAAAACGACTTTTTCCTGAAAGAGACAAAGCAGAGCACCAGAAAACACATTTATACTGGACCTCCAAGCAAAAATGGCAAGAAATAGAGATGAACGGTTCTTACCAGTTGTCCTGCATCCATTCAATAGCAAACCTCTCATCAAAGTGCCGCTCGAAATCATACTCAGCCAGAGGCAGCTGATATTCAGTGTCATTCATTTTGAGTCACCTTCAAAAAAATTGTGATATAAAAGTGAAGATAATTCGGAAAAGCTCTGGTTGCTGTCCGCTCGGCAGGGCAGACAGCAGTTAACTAATCAGCTTCAAACACACACCTGTGCACACACCTGGCCTATGTAAATCAGGGTGGAGTTTATAGTGGAGTTTAGGGAGTGACTCTCGGCCAAAAGGCTGTTTTGTATTTCCTGAATGGAATACCAGTTTTTTGCGATGCTGCCAACGAACACTCTTTGTGTGAAAACGAGCTGTATATATCCATATCAGAGGGAGAAAGAGGCTGAATTCGTCTCTTTCGATTAGCCATGTAACTCAAAGCTGTGAAAAGAAATTTTATTACAGTTCAGTAATGTAAATAATAGCGGCATTATCGCTAGAATGCCGGATATTCAGTGTTGCGTTTAACTTCCTAATAAATTTCTAGTTTCTTATTTATTATTCTATTCATTTTTTTCTTATAATTCATGAAAAATATAAAATTTATACAAACTAGAAAGTACTGTGGTGTGATAAACTGCTAAAATAGCATTTCTGTTAATAGAAAACAACATTTTAGCCTGTTTATTATTTTAGTGTAGACCTATTGAATTTAGTTTAGAGAAATATGTTGGAAGAAGGTCACTAATAAGTGAATCAATAGGCAACATTAATGTTATTTATGATTTTTCCCAAACCGTTTGTGTGACTGTTGAATTTCTTTACAATTCGAATTCCTGCCTTTCCCATTCAAATTCCATTTGAAGATTCTGTGAGTGTGGAAAATTGAACTGGCAACACCTAAGTCTAGAAAAATAATTCTGTTTTTATTACCCAACTATAAATGTTGGCACGCGAGGGCGCTATTGCTATAGCCTACTGTAGTATATATCAAGTCAATTCACATTTATTTATAAAGCGCTTTATACAAATACGTATTGTTTCAAAGCAGCTTACAGAGATAATGATTCAAAGATGCAAAAAAGAGTTAATTTCGGCTGTATGGCAGCTCTAAAGGAAATGTGTCATTGCTCAGTTGAAGTCAGTATATAAGATAGCCTACCTAAATGAAGGAAGCATAATTTGAATCAGATTTAGGCTACATTACAACATTTAAAAAAAAACATTAGCTAGGCTAATTTTAAACTTTATGACTTAAAAGCATGCTTTATTAACACTTTTATATAGAATATAGAAATTTAAAATTTATTTTGGCCCATATTTCATTCATAATCCCACTGTCAGATATTTTAAACTCAAGCGTAAAAAATTATGAAAACTTTAATAATAAGAATGAATTAATATAGAGTTTTGCAAAGTATTAGTGTATACCTGCTAAAGATATGGCAGAAAATCTGAACACAGTCCTGCAGTCTCCCTCGATCAACCGCCAGTGCGTTCTGTAGTTTCCCTGCCAATCCTGTAGGTGGCGATGATTGAGTTTCTTTCTATACACTCAGAGCACTGAAGAAGTATGGCATCTGTAGTAGAGTGATGTTTACTACAGTGTTTTAAATTAAATCGTTTAGAAGCCTTTAGTTTTTGTTGACAAGCAGCGGTCTTAGTTTTGCAAATACACTATATATTCAGACTGACCGAGCGGCCACGATGAGAATTTATCATTCTTTACTCAATGCTACCAAGTTTAGGAGAGTGTTTGACTTTGGTGAGCGAGAGGTGGCGCATTGGTTCCCTGGACATATGGCTAAAGGTGCGTGACATATACTAAAAATCATTTATCTGTGTAATTTTTTGTTACAGTTCTTTAAGACATGGGCCAAAATTTAACATATAGAACAGGGGCATTTCAATCATTCAGCATTCTTTAGTTACTGAGCTTATTTGGGGCTGTCTTTCAGATAAAAGACATGTACTTTGGGTGTCTAAAGTTTCAAAAATGAATCATGTCATTCTTACAGAATTATGCTCAACATTGTGACTTTCTCTTGTTAGGACTCAAGCAGATGAGAGCCAGTCTAAAGAAGGTTGACTGCATTATAGAGATCCATGATGCTAGAATATCCTTTTTATGGCAGAGAATGTGCATTTTGAATGATTATACCTCAGTTAAACCCTCTTTAACTGGCCAACATACCCTTTTCTGGAAGAAATCCTTCATTTCAAGAAAGCCTTGATGTCCGGCCACATTTACTTGTACTGAACAAGGTGGATCTGGCAGACACATCCAAAAATCAGGTCTAATAATCTTATGCATGTCATTATTGCTTTGAATTTAAACTGCTTTAATAAATACAAAAACGGAAAGTACTTAAATAATGTGCTAATTAAACAGGATATAACGCGTTTTTTTTTTATTCCACCAGAGCATTATGAAGAGGCTTGAGAGAGAAGGTGTGAGGAATGTTTTATTCACAGACTGCTTAAGACAGCGAGATGAGAACGTCAAAAAGGTGAGAGGTGTTAGACATTACATCAGATATTTCTAAATTAAAGCTTGACTGGAGAACCTGGCACCTTATAATTTTAAACATTCTGTCTTTCACTGTTCCAGATCGTTCCTCTCGTGACAGAGTTGATAGAAAGCGGGTCACGTTTTCACAGAGAAGAGGTGGGTTTCTATTATTAATTTAGTGGCTTACATTTTGCTGTAAAGTTTTCTGACTTTGTTATTCATCCATGTGTAGGACAGAAGTTACTGTTTGATGGTTATTGGTGTGCCAAATGTGGGGAAATCATCGCTGATTAATGCTGTAAGAAGAACATATTTGAAAAAAGGTATTTATTTTATGTTTTGGAAATACTCTTCTTGCTGTAAGAAATTCAAGTTAATCAATTTTAAAGTCACCATGAAACTGAAGTTGCAATCATCTTTTTTTTCCTTATTGTGACATATATCCAAGTGAAATTGTTTCTCGAGCAAGAAAAAATGTAGGGCGGGATTTGATTTTGTTCATTTGGAATTTATTTGATCGTTGAATTGTTAATTTCATGGTGACTTTAGCAAACACACAGAAGGTCTAAACATAGACGTATATTTGTATTTTATTGCTCTCAGGCAAAGCCTCAAAAGTTGGAGGTGAACCAGGAATTACAAAAGCTGTCCTGACTAAAATTCAGGTTGCTGTATTAATTAATAATTAATTTGTGGATTTAATTGTGTTTATGTGTTCACACGTAGCATTAAATAAAATTTTGTTTTACTAGGTCTGTGACAGGCCCATTATTCATTTACTGGACACTCCAGGAGTCCTTCCACCTAAAATAGAGAACATAGAGACTGGAATGAAACTTGCGTTATGTGGTAAGTTCACAAATTTCAGAAAAAAAGATGCATATCTTAGTGTATAGTAGCTTTGTTGTAAGGTAATGAAGGTGTTTTTTTTTTTTTTTTTCAAACAGGTACCATTTTGGACCATTTAGTTGGTGAGGATATCATTGCAGATTATCTGCTTTTTTCACTCAACAGACTGGAACGATTTAGGTAGGTTTTGTGACGATAACTCTCAGCGAGTTTTGCAGTACACAGTCATCTGTTGTGTGTTTTATGAAGCAACATAAAGAATTTTATGATTGTGACAATTTCCTCTGTAGTTACGTTGAGAAGTACAATCTTGAAGAGCCTTGCGATGATATTCAGCATGTGCTGAAGTGTATAGCAGTAAAGCTCGGCAAGACAAAGCGTGTGAAAGCCATCACTGGAGTCGGTAAGTTGATTCATTCAGGCCATTTTAGTGAATTCACACAATACATCAACCTCATTTACATTTCTTAAAATACTGAAGCATTCAGTTGTTCATGAGACATAACTTAACCAGTGTATTTAACCAATAACACATCAACTCTTTAGGCAACATCACCGTCCAAATGCCAGACTACAGTGCAGCAGCCTACGATTTCATCAGAGCATTCCGAAAAGGAGAACTTGGAAAAGTGATGCTTGACTAGTTGTGTCTTAAAAGGCCGATTTGTAACAGTTGCTGTGAAAGCTTCTCTTTACTATTTGTATGTTCAAGACACTGAGCACATAAGAGAACCACTTATTACTTTTAATGTTTTAATTAAAAGGTGGTGCACTGGGTATTTTGGACATTTCTTGTTTTTATTGTGTAGTTATCATGACAAAGGTGCATTGAATGTATTTTTGTTCATTACTGCAGTTGAAAAAACAATAAATTATTCATTTTAATTTGATCAGCATTGGTATCTTGTGTGCATAAGTTTGTATGTGAAAAGCAAAGATTACAACCAAACGCCAATTAGCAACACAAAAGTTCTTATAACAATTTGATTTTCTACTTTCACAACACCAGCTGTTTTTCCATACTAATATGTCCATTTTATAAAATATTTGGCATGTAAATGCTTTCATGTCTAAAATTATAATCTTTTAAATTGATCTAACAGCTGGCAAACAGTGCTTGTGTAATGTTATTATAAAACATCTTCAATTTCACTGCATGTTTTTAAACACGTGCACTTGATACATACTGCATTATCAAAAATTTCTACTAGAAATACAAAATTGTTTTAAAGCATAACTAAGGTAGAAATTTAAAAACAGGATGTTTTCACACCCATAGCAATGGAAGTACAGGTACAGATAGAAACACGTTTTTCATATTCTAAACATATTACAGCATACCTCTTCAATCTACACACAATTATTAGTTAAATGTGAACATAAATATTGGTAAACAGACAAAGGTTCATATAAAAGGTTCACGTTTGTGTAAATCTCAAGAACAGTGGTGTTTCTCCAACAGTTCAGCAGCAAAACAATAACACAGTTTTTTTTTTTTTTTTTGCCATGATGTAACCAGCATAATTTAAGTAGTCTATAGTTGTATAGTTACTAAAGCTCCTGTTGAAGCAAACAATGCAGTCTAACTTTTCAGATCCTATTCCTAAAGTGTCAGCTAAACTAAATAGAGGTTTTGAATCTTTCTTTTGCCTTTGTATCCTCTTTGTTGTGCAACAGACACATTATTAAACATAGGTGTTGCACAGTAACATACATAAGTAGCTTATTAAGCTGTGCCAAACTGTGTCTTTAAACTGCCTCAAGGGGCAAAGTACATCACAAGGTTTATTGGTAGGAGCAGAGCGGAAAGTATAGGGGTAGTGGAGTCGTGCACTGTTGCACTTGATGTCCTGGCGAGGTAAAGCTCCCAGTCTGTTCTGTTACTGTAGTAATCATCTCCACGCTCTGAGCTGTCATCTGGTCGGCGCTGGGCCGATGCATACCATCCTCCGGCTCCCAGTGCCACCACAGCCCCGGCCGCCGCTGCCCCTGCCACCCGCACAGCGGGGGAGCCTCGGTTGCGGGACGTCCGGCCGCCTCGGGCACTGCCCCTCGCTGAACCCCTGGCACCTCCTCTGCCACCTTTGGACATCACCTGATCGCACAGGAATGCTGAAAGCAGGAGAAATATCCAGCAGGTGGCGACAGCCCTGTTCATTCTGGATCGCCCTGGGAATGGAAGAAAAGCATGGAGATGAAAAAAATGACCCCCCAATATTGCAGTGGCCTCTAATTGGATTTGGACACTTTAAGTCATAATTTTAGGATTTTTAAGTCACACTTAAAATGCATGAATACAATCGCATTTGATCAGTGGTTGACTTAGCAATCCTCCAGTGACTTAAAAAGGATTTTAAATGAACCAAAGCAACTAAGAATCAATATATTTCTTATTTTAATTCACCCCATCAACAACCTGAATATATGAGGTAACTAAAGTGTAATTTCCAGAATGGGAAAAGTCATGTATATTAATAAAATCTTATTATATACTTTTTTCCTAGTTATGCCAAGCTCTAAAGTATTTTATTGCTTAAAAATCTTTATCCAGTAATTCATGAACAACTGAAAAAGTTATTGAGCATTTGAATATTGGCAGTGGCGGGGCATTGGAGTCAAAAAGGTTGAGAGCCACTGCGTTAGATAAAATATTTAAACCTTCCAAAAGTATTTGGAGACTTTCTTGTTGTCAAACTTTGTGGAACAGATGCATAGTTCATGTGATGAATTATACCTGCTAGGAAACCAGTGACCTTGTGGGGAATGATGCAATGCAAAAAATTTTAGAAATTTGAACTGCGGGGAAAATGTAAAAAAGCTACAGAAAACAAACTGTTAACTTGGTTAACTTTGATTTGCCTGACTATTACATTGCATGTAATTTTACTGTTAAATATTGTTCACTTATTGTTTAAATATCAGTCATCACCAGAAATCCTTGTGCAATCTATCACATTTATTTTATTTTTTATTTTTTAAAATGTTATGTGCAAGGGAGTTTTTATTTTTATTTATTTTTTTACATTTCATGTATTTCATGTGCATTGCATTATTTCTGATAATGCAATAGCGTCCTGAAGAGATCAGGTGTGCTCCAACAGTAGTCACATTCACATCCAGACTCAAAACATATCTTTTTAGCTATGCATTTACTGCTTGAGCACTGTGCTATGTCCGAACTGTTTGCACTTTATTTTATACGTATTATCTTTTTAATCTTTTAATTCTTTTTCTTGTTTTCATTTAATTTTTAATGCATTTTATATCAATCTTTTTAATGTATCATCTTTTTATTTCTGACTTTTAATGCACTTTAAATCTTGCTGTCTGGTTGAAAGAGCTGGGAGAATTAGAAAGTAAGCATTTGTTATCCCTGGATGGAGCTCTGACAGAGTTAGTCTATGATTTGTCTGTTTAAACGCACAGCTACCTGACAAATATTTTTACAGCTATCCCTCTGTGTGAGGAAGATCCATTTAGATTCGCTCTGATGGATAGATCTGTTTAGATCCGCTCTGACGGACAACAAAGTTGAGTACAGTTATCCCTCCAGCGTGAGGAATATCCATTTAGATCCGCTCTGATGGACAACAAAAAACTCCCTGAAACTTCCTAACTCTTCCATCCGGATAGTGGTATTCTCTGTTTTTACTGTTATTTTTATTTCTTATGCGTTCCATTTTTTTATTCTTATGTATTTGGTTCTTCTTTATGTAAAAAACGTTGAATTACCATTGTGTATGAAATGTGCTATACAAATAAACTTGCCTTGCCTTATTTTTGTCATATGTTTTATCCTGATGGTGTTTTGCTGGGGTAAACTTGTCTTTATATTGTCTTGTCACTGAATTTTTTATGGTAGGTTCTGGCAACAACATCCAACCAGTTTTTCAACCATAAATTTAATAGACTTTTACTTAGTAAATACAGACAGACAGTTGACACAAGCTTCTTAAAGGGATAATTCACCCAAAAAAGAACTTATGTTGTTGCAATCCTGTATGAGTTTCTTTCTTCTGTTGAACACAAAAGAAGATATTATGAAGAATGTTGGTAGCCAGACAGTTGATTGACTTCCTGCTATACGGAAGTAAGTGGCTACCTGTCTGGTTTCCAACATTCTTCAAAATATATTCTTTTTAGTTCAACAGAATAAAGAAACTCATACAGGTTTGGAACAACATAAGGATGGAGTAAATGATGACAGAATTTTCATTTTTGGGTGAACTATCCCTTTAAGTGTCCAAAAAACGCTACAACTGCAAAGTGCTATTTAACAAACGTCTGACATTTTGTTATGCCTGTTCAGGTTCATTAGTGATAGTGTTTCCATATGAATAGATTGCTTTGATATAGGCCTAACGAAGACCAGAGAAAAACACACTGATGAGCTCATATTCTCAACAGTTACATTAAGCTGACTTGGTTTTAATGTCTTTGCCTTAAAATGTGGCATTTAATGAAGTGATGAAATGGTAAGAAATCTGGCTATTCTCCAACTAGGTCACTAGAAATACACTCATTTATGGCTCACAATATCTGCTAGAGAGATCAGAAGACTATATATCCTAACCATGTGTTATTCTGACTATACAGTAACACAATTCATGACATTTTATACAATATATGACGACAAAAATACGATTTACACACCGGGTCACAAATTCAAAATGGTCACGATATCAATAATTCATTTAGTTTTTTTGAACACGATAATGCGACTCATAATTGGCATTGGCAGCCTCCATGAGAATAGAGGCAGATATGAGAATAGACACGGATATGTCTGATAATATGACATTATGCATGCGACGTCGACTGATGTTCACACAAACCCAAAGCGTTGAGTCTCGCGACGGTACCCGCATCTATGTAGTAGTATTGGTTAAATGCTACACCTCTGCAACAACCCGTCATTATGCATGTTCATTCATTTAAATCCTTTTATCTCTGGCAATTTACAGGCACTTACCTCCGTTTGTGCCCGTGTCCACAGAATAACCCACGATATCTCACTATCATGTGCGAGATGAGATCAAATCAAATGCACGCGTTATATAAGGCAGCACTGCTCGTAGTGTATGCTGCTGCTGGAGATGATGAATTAAGACATAGCAGGTGCAGTCATCAGGGTTGCTGCTCTAGTAAAAAGTAGCCTCTGTGCAATGTCTAGAAGAGCAGCTGAATGTATTTAAATGCATAATTTTGAAACTGTATTTTAAAATATCTAAATTTATAAATGCTTGAAGGCACACAATGTGGAAATCCGGTCTATTAGCAAATTTATGAACTGTGGCAATAGGCTAACTTAAATACTTATTTATTTATGGATATTTATGTCATGGAAATGGCTAGACAATATTCTGAAATGGTCCATTATGTTGTACAACCACAGACCATGCAGTTTTGAACACAATAACACCATATATATTTATCTGTGCATCAGAATATTTAATTCTTGATTTAAATTCATCTTTGGGTATTGTTTTGTAAATGTTCAGGTGCTTTTGCTTGCTTTAAATGTTCAATCAGTCTGCCTGTAAATGTATGGATCATGAACATGGATGACGAGACTATATATCTATACTGCTGTATTTATAATCACAGATATTGTCCATATTAGTGTACTAAACAAGAGTCAATATAAAGAAACTAGAGAGGTCATTTGTAGTTAATATAAAGCAATATATAGAAAGCTTGTATGCATTTTGCTTACTTATGATGTGGTAACAATCAGTCAATGTGGTAACAACATTGAATATTAGAATTACAGATGCTGAGTGTTTTCAATTAACTGCCATATTGCTTTTATTTTTACAGTAGAATACAATTCTAATTAATTTGCTTTGACACATAATTTTTGACTTTTCAGTCTGAGTTAAATCTCTTTTTTGGCTCATTTTGCCTGTAAAAGAAAACTTGCCTAATAATTCTGCACACCTGAATATAAGGCATTTTTCATTTCCAGCCTTCATGAACAATTATATATCACTTATAAATGATTAAAAACAATATTAATAGTAGTTATTAAGATTGATGTGGATTGGAATTGGTAAAATGTGCTTGGGAAAAAAATATGATCAGAAAATCAACTTGCCTAATAATTCTGCACTCCCTGTATATATATATATATATATATATATATATTTATTTATTAATAGGCTATTATTCAATATTAATATACACTCTTGTTTGGGGTCAGTAAGATTTTTATTCAGCAAGGATTCATAAAATTGATCAAATGTGACCATAAAGAGGTTTATAATGTGAAAAAATAGAAAGTTATAGAATTAGAAATAGAATTTTCAAATAAATGCTGCTTTTTTTAACTTTCTATTCATCAAAGACTCCTGAAAAAAAAAAAAAAAAATCTATCACAGTTTCCACAAAAATATTTAGCAGCATTTATAATAATAAGAAATGTCTCTTTAGAGCCAAATCAGGATCATGTGACACTGAGGACTAATGGCTGCTGAGCAATCACGGGAATAAATTACATTTTAAATTACAATAACAATATGAAAAAATTTATTTTAAATTGTAATAATATTTCACAACAATACTGTATTTTAATCAAATAAATGCAGTGAGCAAAAGAGACTCAAAAACATCTTACAGACCCCAAACTTTTGGTTAGTAGCGTATTTTAAATAGTATTTCACTTTTAAAAGCAGTTACATATATTGTAAACAAATTGTGATACCCTCTATGTTACTGTCATGCTTTGACCAGCAGGTAGCGCCACAGTTACTGTACTCTCTTCCCTCCATCACAGTGCTTAAACAATACAAGTTTTTAATTGAATGGACATGATTCCACATAGACTAATGCAAGACAGGAACTTAGTCATAATCATTATGTTTTACTGATGGAAAACATAAACCAAAGAGCAGTAAACTATAACAAAATAACCCACAATCTTTCTCTAAATTCTCTACTGAGCAATCTACTACAGCAATTAAGTGAGGCGTTAAAAATTAAAGGAAGACATGATTTTTTTTTTTTCTGAAATGTATTACTGTTGCTATAGTACTGTTGCTAAAATTCCCTATTTTGAACCTCTTCTTTACTTGGCTGTCAAATCTATACCCAAGAGTATTTTAAATGTCTATTCAGTTTCTCAGTCAGGTTGTTCTTTAGTCCACCGCACCAGTGGTGCGAGAACAGCAGCCCGGGCGGCGCAGAGATCCCAGTAACCCCTTTTTTCTCTTCTGGGTCGATCCTGAGCTGTGCTGGGATGTTGTCGTGTTTTGGCGCGTGAGCTTCGCCGCTATTCCCTTAGTCTCTTTGATCTGTATCTCTAGATGTTTCTGAATCGCATGTCCGAGTTCCTCAGGGTCGACCGAGGCCCCGTACACCTCCCAGGTCATGCCCTCGGCATCCCATTTCACCTCCCTCACAGGAGACTTTTGACTCTTTGACACCGTTTTCCCACTCACCGTTTTCTCCTCAGCCAGGCACACTTCTGGGAACACGTGCTGGGGATGTTCCTCAGAGTCCTGACCCACTTGCACTCCAACATCTCTCAGTTCGTTTTGTGAGGTCATGGTCTCCGCTTCCCTTGTGGTTTTTTCATGCACCCACTGTTGGGCGGCAACTGGACGCAACGGACCAGGCCAAGAGCAGTCCAGATTGCAGCAGCGGAGGAGTCGCTTACCGTCCAATCCGGTCTCGCTGACGGAGGAGATGAGCCGAGGAAGAGCGAGCAGGTTGTTTGCTGATACTTGACCCTTGTAGTTCTCCTCCATTCCTACCAAGTGTGGAAGCAGCTGCGCCGGGGCAGGAATGGGCTGTGGGTGGCAATACGCCGCAAATGTGTCTTCGACGGCTCCATGGTGGAAGTGTGAGTTACAACAAACAGCCTCTTCGAATTTGGGGCAGGTGGATTCTGGAATGACTTCGCAGATCTGAATGAAGCCGTGTCTGGCTAGTTGAGTGGGGCTGCCCGACCCGCTACTTCCTGCTCTGGTGGACGTGGTCAACGTATTGCTCTGCTGAAGCGGCATTGCTTGCTTACACACTAAAGAAGGAAAGGACTGTGCACAAACATCCTGGTCTCGTCCTTGGCAAAAAGTGGCACCTGTTTCACAGTAGAGAGGAGAAGCTGTTGCCTCTTTGAAAATCTGCAAGCTGTCCGAGTGGCTTCTTTGTATTGATAACAGACTGCTCTCTTTTAGGTCCTTGTGAGGGGATAAGACATGTTCCCTGTGTACGGTCAGTGAACATGCATGTTTATTTTGATGTTGGTCAGTCAGGCTGCTGTCTTTGAGGTCTTTTGGGGAGAATGATGCTTCATTGGAGCTCTTCAGGAGTACATCTTCAGGCTTCACCTCGGCTGAACTGCACTCAACTGTGACGACAGGGTCTGAGGGGATGAGGCCCACTGGTGGGAATGACGCTGTGTGCCCAGTCTCTGCCATCAGATATCTGCTGGAAATTAATGAAAAAAGGAAAGTGTCTTTAATGTGAAAACTGGGAGGGGACATGTTCGGTTCACTTAGTTTTGTCATGGCCATGACATATTAACTCGTGGGAATGTGATAATAAGCTGTGGCCACGAGTTCATTTTTTCGAGGTAAGGACATTCTTATGCTGTGGCCACGTGATGTAAAGTCGTGGCCTCGAGATCATATGTTGAGGGAACAACAAATTTTTTCTCATGGCCATGAGTTAAATGCGTAAACAACCTATGCAACCACGACTTTACATCGCATGGCTACGACATAAGGATGACTTATTATGACGTTCCCACGAATTAATATCTCGTGGCCAGGACATTTTCAGTGCGTTCCAAACGGGATATGTCGCCCTCCGAAGGGCACTTCGGAGTGAAAATAATCATGGCCGCCATATTGAAGGGTCGTTCCAAACGGAAGTGCTCAAAACTGGCCACTTCATAGGGCCCTTCGGAATGAAGGATTTCAAAGGGTACAACTGATGGACACTTCGGGGCCCCATGATCTTTTGCACAGGGAAGTTCTTTGACGTCACAGAATGGGTACAGGAGGTTAGGAGTTCGAATTTTTTTAACCCCTACACCCTTTATCTCTTCGAAGCTCCCACTCCAGAGGGTAAACCCTTTGAAGGGATTAGGGCATAGAGATGAGCCCTTCCGAATGGAACACAGGGTTCATCACGTTCCCATGAGTTAATATGTCATGGCCACGACAAAACTAAGTGAACATGTCCCCTCCGGTCACCGTAGAAAAGCCTGGAAAACAACATGGGTTGGATTAACTAAGCAGCTACTCCAATCAAAATTTAAGAAATTAATACTTTTATACAGCAAAGATGCATTAAATTGATCAAAAGTGACAGTAAAGACAGTTATAATGTTACTAAAGATTTCTGTCAGATAAATTAACTTTCTATTCTGATCTAAAAATGTATCACAGTTTCCATAAAAATGTAAAGCAGCACAACTGTTTTAAACATTGATAATATAAGAAATGTTTCTTGAGCATCAAAGCAGCACATTAGACTGATTTCTCAAGGATCATGTGACACTGAAGACTGAAGTAATGATGCTGAAAATTCACCTTTGCCATCACAGGAATACATTGCTTTTAAAAATATATTAAAATAGAAAAAAGTTATTTTAAATTGTAATAATATTTCTGTTTTTATACTGTATTTTTGTTTCTGTTTCCACCTGGTATTAAAATGCGTTTTGGTCGATCGGATCACAAGTGGACGGTGCTAAATAAAGGTGTAAATGGGATGTAAAAAGTTTTGAGCTTGACCACTTCCAAAGGTAGTCAAAAACGCAAAAACGCAACAGCCACTAAAGACCGCCTACTGACCTAATGCGTAAACAATATGGGAAGCGCGTGAGCCAGACAGGATTTAAACTTTGTCAGCTGAAGACCCAAGTTTGGTTTGAAGATGAAAACGTACCAAGCACAATGTTCTCTCATCATTCCTGATTTCTAACACACACTCATAGCGTTCGGCGTGGTCTCGCGGCTGTTAGAGCACAAATGATAGCCGATGCTCTCCGTATATTTTTCAGTCATCTCTAGGCATGTTCATATGTAAACTGCACAAGCTTATTTTGTCAATTAGTTCGAAAGATCTGAGAAAAAAAAAAAAAAAAAAAAAGAAACGCTCATACATTTACCCACCCATAGACCCTCTCCTCGAAGAAATCAGGACAGAAGTGGTTGAAAGTGGACAAAAGAGATAGATTAAATACCAGGTGGAAACGGGTACGTGTCTCCCTCTTCCACTTGTGATCCGATCGACCAAAACGCATCTTAATACCATGTGGAAACAGGGCCTAAATAACTTTCAAATTCATTAAACAATCCCAAACATTTGAAGAGTACTATATATATATCTTAAGACACTACCTATTTGTCTTGTGGGAAGCCAGCTGTTTCTAAGGGTCTCAATTCCACAGTGGTTATTTTCTCACTCTACTGTCCCTATATGCATTCATTACAATATATGTGGTGTTGTTATAGAAATTGTAAAGAACCAGCCAAAACAAGACTGTTTGGTACTTTTGGTACAGCTTTCTTAAAGTGGTCCGTCACCTGTTTTTCCCCACTATTCCAGGCTTTGATTTGGTTTTTAGTGATATATTTCGTTTGTGATATATTAACAGATGAGAAAATAACATCTATAGTCTTGCAACAAATTATTTGCATTAGACATCGTAAATAACTTCAAATTAGAACATGCTCAGAATTTAGATTATAATTCTAAATGTTCAAATTATAATGTTTGTTTTTACTTTTAGAGTCTTTTATAAATGATAATAAGTTCTGTCACACATGAAAAGAATGTGCTATAATAAAACAGCCTCGCATTATTAATTAATTCAAGGCCTGAGTGCATTTTTCTTCCATTAAATCCAAAAATACCTGGCTGGCAAGGTGAGAACTCCATCCTGTGCACCTAAACCCATCCACACACATACATCAAAAAACAATGGCAGACAGTTTTTTCAAAAAAGAAATGCTTACCTTGTGTCCCGTTCACAGATGAAGCTTCCTTTTTAATGTCTTCTCTGCCCCGTCTTTACCTGTCCACTCTCTCTTCAATGGTCTCTGCGGTCATCCCAGACTCCCAAGGGTGCAGCGTCAGTCCAGGTCCTTATAAAGGCAGAATCCGTCGGCATATCTCTCCATCACACGTCACCCATCCTGGCCCTTGTCCTCTCCTTCAGCATCCCCACTCCAGCAGTGAAAAAGATGGAGGGAGCTTCGGGATTATACTCGTCTTTCATCTGATTACAAACCAGCCTCAGTCACATCTTCAAATCCCCAGGCAGGAGAGTGCGTATGTGTGTATGAGAGAGAGAGAGAGAGAGATGAAGGGGGAATGTGTGCGCCTGTGTTTGTGTGGGTGTTGTGGGGAAAGACTATGTGTGTGATGTGGTGGAGGGCTGAAGGAGATTGGATACTAAGAGGAGGAGAATATGGAGATGAGGAGGTGCAGCAGTGGTTAAGCCACCGGCATTGGTGCCACTTCATGCATCTGACAGAGAATAAAGGGGAAACTTATGAATGAATGTGAAGGAAATCAGTGGATGGACAGCCAAATTATCTCTCCCTCACTCCCTCCCCCTCGTCTTCAAATGCCCTCACTATCTGTTATGAACGAGCGTACAGACACAAACACAATGGGAATGTATTTCTGTCTTTCACCTCTTTCTTTATAAAGTGCCACTCCCTCTCTAGGTCTCTGTGGCTTAACCATCATTCTCCCCCTGTTGCTATGGAAACAACATTTCTCAATGGGGCTGAGATGAATCTTCTTTTATTCGTAATACTGTGATATTACGTATTGTCTCTCTCTATGTACACAGACTACTATGGGATCACTAAAATGAAGTGTAAATAATGAACACTGGTGCCTCTGAGAGACATTTGTGGGCAAACAGTTCATTCAACAGTTTATTACTTGTTTTCAGGGTGCTCTAGGCAAAAGACTATCTATCTAACCATCCATCCATCCATCTGCACGATATATCGTTTAAGCATTGAAATCGTGATGTGCGCAAGATGGCGCGAAAGAGAGCTCAATTCTAAACGTGCGGCTATTTTCTGTGCACATACGCATACACACACAGAGCCATGCAGATGCACGTGAAAACCGAATGACGTCCACTTACGTGTCTATTTGGACACATGCATGCAAAAAAATGGTCAAAATGCACAACATCGAGTATCCTCGTAAACACAGTAGCTTATGGCTTAGGTGAACTAAACAATTGAGAAAAAAAAATGGACGTGTAACAGTATTTTGGATCCACGCATTCTGTATTAAAGTGACGGCAGCCTAATATTCCTGCTTCTTTTTGTCTCATGAATGTTTATCAAACAACAAAATATAAAGAGAAAAATCACTTTTGTAGTTTTAACACAGATTAATTATATTTAATTTATACAGTGCACTGATAGCACACGTACATCTTGGAGACGTCTATTTCATGTTTGTGTTTACGTCTAGAAGACATCAAATATGTCAAATAGACGTTTAGATGTCTTAAAGATATTTATGATTTAGAATGTATGTAAAACTGACAACTTAAAGATGTCTATCAGATGTTTGTAAACAGCAGATGCTTTCCAGATGAATTGATCTTTAACAGACATCTTGCAGATGTACGTGTGCTATCTAAGATTATTCAGTTTATTCAATTTTTCATATTTGATTATTCAATTTCTGTACCTGAATACTGTTAGACTCACCTGAAAAATATAAAACACTATTTATTTCATTTGTAACTTTGTTCTATTATATTTATATGCTTGTAATTTGTTCATTATTTTCTATGTGTAAAAAAGTAATGAACAAATTACAAGCATAGCATAGAAAAACAAAATATCGCAATGTCAATTTTTTCATCTATCTATCTATCTATCTATCTATCTATCTATCTATCTATCTATCTATCCATCTGTCATCCATTCATCTATCAGTGTTGCAGAAGGAGAGAAGCCCCAAGACACAACATCTGGAGAGGAGTGTGATCAGAAGCACAGATTAAATACAGAAACAGACGAAGAGAGAGAAAACAAGCTACAAAGCAGCCGACAACAATCATCAGTCTTGTATAAGGATTGATGCTTTCTTTTGTCAGTGTGTTAAAGATGGATGTGGCCACTATTGATGTGGCCATTTTTCAAAATGAAATTGGGCTTTGCTTGTGCTGCTGACACAATTTCGAGGGTTTTTCTGAACAACATCACAATAAAAGGCTGCGGCAAAAGAGGTGCTCTAACCTTATTTACAGAGAGTTTCAAATTCTGCTCTGTAAAATGTAGACAAAAACTGCTACATGCTCAAAGAGTGCATTCTGAGCTGCATTGTTGATAAGAAAACACTGCTGGCCAGGCAATGGAGGGTAGCAGATAGGAACAAGGTTAAGCAATGTAACTGTGTCTAATAAACAAAGGAACTGCTGACACCCATTCAGTGAGACAGGACAGGACAACAAGACAGGAAAAGAAAGAGTCCCAAAAAGACTTAAAATAATAAGCACCTTTACAAATTGGTCTCAAATTGATCTGAATACAAATGTATTAAGAAGAAAGAAGGGAGTTACTGGATGCACATTGATATTTTTAAGCACATATGGATAAATATATATATATTTGGTGCACAAAATTCTACAGTGTATGGAACACACACAAATCTAGCAGGATTAAATATAATAAAACCCACTTCATCCATAATTTTCACAATAAAATGACCTATTCCATCATTTTCCATATGTGATCTTTGATCTTTGTGTCTTACACAAATATGTAACTTAACAGAGAGAGTGGTGATTTCTACTTCTGGCATCATATATCTGCTGAAAGTGAATGGGAAAAAGGTTTCTTTATTGTGAAAAGCCTTGAAAACAACATGCAGTGTATTAACTGAGTTACTGTAATCAGATTAAATTAATATTTTTATTCAGCAAAGATGCAATAAACTGATCAAAAGTGACAGTAAAGACATTTATAGTGTTACTTGAGATTTCTACTTTAAATAAATGCAGTACTTTTGAACTTTTTGTTCTAATCTAATTCTGAAAAAATAGATAAATGCAGCCTTGATAAGCAAGTTATATGTGAATTAAGAGTGGTGGCACTAAAACACTTTTTTTAATTCTGGTAGAATCAGAAACACTTCAATATTAAATCACATTCGAAACTATAATATTCAGACTGGAGCTCACCAAAATTATTTTAACTAAAGCAGGCCCAGTGGTAAAATAGTAAAAAATTATTCTCACTGTCACTTTTTTTTTTTTTTGGTGAATAATCATTTACGCCGACTATGATCATTTTCTACTGACCTTGCATAGGACTTTAGTCCTTTGGTGGTCCTGGGTCCTCGTGCCTGTCTCAGGTTGTTTAATGGGACTCTGAACTTTCTCTTATGAAAGATAGTCCTTCAAGTATGAGTCATGGCTGTTCCAAAGGGCACTACTGTTTCATGTCTCTTCCCCTGGAGCATTTTTTCCTGTCCACTGTTCACACGACTACCTGAACTCCAGCCACACCCACAGCGGCATGTTTACATTCTCACCTTCAGACGTTAAAGTGTCAATACCGACCTTTAGCTCAATTCATTCAGTACTGCCGCTCCCTATCAGAAACATTACAGTTTTTTTTACAATCGCTAGGACACATCTGTAAATACTAAGGTCACTTTTTCAAAATTCTTCACACAGTTCACCTTACTTGGCACAGTAGTTAATTTCACATTCAAAATGCAGTAAAACTACTAAAACACTTCGTACATGTCTCAAAATTAAGCCATTCTTCCATAACACTAGCGAAGCTTGACACTCAACAAGCACACTTTGTCACTCATAAAACAACGATCTAAAAAACACTAAAGCATGTACTACAGTAGCATTACACAATGTTTTCTTTTGTCAAATTTCTTTACGAAACAAAAACGGCAGCTCTCTACTGTTTAGAATTCACTGCAGTATATGTTACTGTCAGGGTTATGTTTTGTTCTGTTAGTTTAATTTGTGTTTCATTTGGTTTTCCCTGTTCCTGCTTTGCCTCAGTTCTCATTCATTGTTAGTTGCCTAGGTTGCTAATCAAGTTACAAAACTGTTCTGTTATGTTGATTAGATCCTGGTGTATATATCTCTTTAGTTTTCCCAGTTCTGTTTGTTGTCGTTAATGTTTATGTGTTGTTAACTCTCAATGTTCATTAAAGTCTCCAGTTTCCTGTTATTCCTGTTTTGCTCTTCTTTGGATTTATCTACACAGCCTACATGTGGTCCATGTTTACATTACAGTACAAAATTATTCCTAAGTCTCCTTTAGTATAGATGGTAATGAAATTGAAAGACTTACATCTGTGTAGGTGTTCAGCTACATCTAATTGTTTTTATAGCATTTCATTTTTTTAGTGTCAGAATATATTTCAATATGGTATTACTGTAGAAATTATCTTACTCCATTTTGTATTATGTTATCGTTTTGAACTTAAGTTTTGAAAAGAGTATGTAAATGTGCAAATTGGCCTGTAGGTAGGTACATAGATTTTGGCAGTGGTTGTTTAAGTGAGAAAAGAATTCTTGTCATTTGAAAGACGTAGTTATTTTGTGTCAAGGCAGTGATAAATGATCCACAGTTTAGCCCATAGACTGTTGACGTGCTCATGTAACAAATGTAGGCTGCTAAGAGCTGTGTGTGTAAATCTCACTCCCCGCTCTAGCAACTGACACTAGAGACTGCGGCCTTTAGCCTACTTGTTAGAATGCCCGATACCCATGACGGCGGACCTGGGTTTGAGTCCCGCGGTTCGACCAGGAAGGGTTACATTTGTGCCGTGACCTGGATGGGAGTGAGGTTTAAAGGGGTGAATGTAACAAACGTAGGCTGGTAAGAGCTGTGCATGTAAACCTCACTAGCCTGATCTTAAGAGGCACTCTAGTGATTGACGCTAGAGATTGCGGCCTTTAGCCTCCTTGTTGGAGTGCCTGACTCCCATGACGGCGGACCTGGGTTTGAGTCCTGCTCAGAGCGGCCTGTTCCACCAGGAAGGGTTACGTTGGTGTCGTGACCCAGATGGGAGTGAGGTTTAGAGGGGTGAATGTAACGAACGTAGGCTGGTAAGAGCTGTGCATGTAAACCTCACTAGCCTGATCTCAAGAGGCGCTCTAGTGATTGACGCTAGAGATTGCGGCCTTTAGCCTCCTTGTTGGAGTGCCTGACTCCCATGACGGCGGACCTGGGTTTGAGTCCTGCTCAGAGCGGCCTGTTCGACCAGGAAGGGTTACGTTGGTGTCGTGACCCAGATGGGAGTGAGGTTTAGAGGGGTGAATGTAACGAACGTAGGCTGGTAAGAGCTGTGCTTGTAAACCTCACTAGCCTGATCTCAAGAGGCGCTCTAGTGATTGACGCTAGAGATTGCGGTCTTTAGCCTCCTTGTTGGAGTGCCTGACTCCCATGATGGCGGACCTGGGTTTGAGTCCTGCTCAGAGCCGCCTGTTCGACCAGGAAGGGTTACATTGGTGTCGTGACCCAGATGGGAGTGAGGTTTAGAGGGGTGAATGTAACGAACGTAGGCTGGTAAGAGCTGTGCTTGTAAACCTCACAAGCCTGATCTCAAGAGGCGCTCTAGTGATTGACGCTAGAGATTGCGGCCTTTAGCCTCCTTGTTGGAGTGCCTGACTCCCATGATGGCGGACCTGGGTTTGAGTCCTGCTCAGAGCGGCCTGTTTGACCAGGAAGGGTTACATTGGTGCCGTGACCCAGATGGGAGTGAGGTTTAAAGGGGGCGAATGTAACGAACATAGGCTGGTAAGAGCTGTGCATGTAAACCTCACTCCCCTAATCTCAAGAGGCACTCTAGTGATTGACGCTAGAGATTGCGGTCTTTAGCCTCCTTGTTAGAATGCCCGATACCCATGACGGCGGACCTGGGTTTGAGTCCCGCTTAGAGCCGGCGATTCGACCAGGAGGGGTTACATTGGTGCCATGACCCGGATGGGAGTGAGGTTTAGAGGGGTGAATGTAACAAACGTAGGCTGGTAAGAGCTGTGCATGTAAACCTCACTAGCCTGATCTCAAGAGGCGCTCTAGTGATTGACGCTAGAGATTGCGGTCTTTAGCCTCCTTGTTGGAGTGCCTGACTCCCATGACGGCGGACCTGGGTTTGAGTCCTGCTCAGAGCGGCCTGTTTGACTAGGAAGGGTTACATTGGTGCCGTGACCCAGATGGGAGTGAGGTTTAGAGGGGCGAATGTAACAAACATAGGCTGGTAAGAGCTGTGCATGTAAACCTCACTCCCCTGATCTCAAGAGGCGCTCTAGCGACTGACGCTAGAGACTGCAGTCTTTAGCATCCTTGTTCGAGTGTCCGACTCAAATGCCGGCAGACCTGGGCTAGAGTCCCGCTTAGAGTCGGCGGTTCGAACAAGAGGGGTTACACACACTGTGTGAAGAGTTTCGAAAAAGTGACCCACGTATTGATTTCTATAACTGGTTATATAGCGATTGTAAGAAACTGTAATAGAAGTGTGCTGCTGGTTTTGTAATGTCAAACTAATTTCAATTTATTTTCAGTTCACCTCTTAAGTTTTTTTTGTAATTGCTGAACTGCAGTTTATTCAATCTGATGCTGATGTGGAACAGAAATAAATGACAGGATTTGTACTGCAGCACAAATATAAAGAACACTAATGCCATGATACATCATTGCCCCTTTGCAAGAGATTATGGAAGCTGTAAATCTGTAATTTTTCATAACACCAATGGAGATTTGATGTGCACATCCATAACCAAAGATCAGAGCACCCTTTTTTTTGTTTTTTCTCTCCTCTCCATCATTTTTGCTTTCTTGTAGAAGTTGATAACTCTGAAAGATCAGCAGATTAACCTCTGTGTGATCTGTAATCTGTAGAGGTCAAGCTGTAATGTTCCACAACAGAAAGCATCGATTAAGTTGTAGATTAAAGACATAGGATGAACTTGCTGATATACAAAGATTTTGACATTATAATCTTTGTAGCATCCTTGAAAGGAGCAGCGCAGTGTTCATTCAAACCAGTTCTGTGTGGTTTTGAGCGTTTGTGTAGCTGTAGTGATTTAGATATAGCCATGCCAGATTACATCCGTAACATGAGCATCACAGCTGCAGTTCTCTAATGAATCTTGACACAGGGAGAGGAAAACCAGCCCAGCTGTCTTCCTTCAATGAATATAAATCAGCATGTCCGTCTCAGATGGTGGTACATACCTCATTTTTGAGGTTAAGAATCAGTATTTTTAGTCTTTTTTACTTGAGCTACCTGGTAATTTCTTTCAAGCAGTAGCCTATGGTTCTGTACATTTTAAAACAGGAATATGCCTGTGTTGCAATTTAAAGTATGTCTATAAATGCAGAAATATGCTTTAGTAAAAAAACAGGCACTTAAACTCTATTATTCAGGAAAATAAACAGTATGCCAACAGGATGAAAATGAATAAGAAAAATAAAAAAGTATGTATGTTAAATATTGCAGTTGGGGTATGTATTTTATTATGAATAGGCTAGCTGGGTTTAAATGTTTATTAAAAAGGCACTGTATCTTTACTTTGAGCATTCTCTTATAGTGAAAAAGATTCACATCTTAAACATTTGTAAGCTCAAATATATTAAAGTGTATATGATGTATACATGAAAATGTACTGCATAACAGGACCGACTCACCTGTGATTTCCTCCTGGTGGTTATTTATTGAGCTATTGCTGTGATGTAGAAGGTGGAGGTCCACTCAGTGGATGATGGAGGAACACACTGATTAGGCTCGGCTGGGTGCTGTGGCTTGTGTAATATGGACAGATGAGAGTGGATGAACTCTGGGCATGTGGCCTGTTGTACCAATCTCCTGCAGAGACTACCCATATGTTTCACTCGACAAAACATGCCCTGTCCTGCGAAACATGCCCAGCGTTTGTTTAATGCAAACATGTACACAAAACCTCAAAGATAGGGGTTCCCTCAGCTGTCATCATTTGTCACATGAATCAACAGCCTGACCTTACCTAGCTGTCAGAATGTTCGTTACACAGTTTATATACATCAAACAGAGCTTTAACAAAGGCCAAAAAAAAAAAAAAAGTGTAACTGGTACTCTGACTTCATTACACAAGTTAATTAAAATATTAGGTTACCATGACTGACAAATAATCAGATTGTAGATGGTAATTGCCATAAAATTAGACTGCAAATAGATACTTACTGAACTGGTTTCTCAGCTTTTTCTTTATTAAGATAATGAGGGGTTGCTCCCTGAGGCCATTGAAAAGAGCTGTGCTGACAAACAAGTATTACGCACTGAAATCTGAAATGAAAGCATTCCTTCTAGTCAAAGTAGTGTTTCAGTTGTCTCCATCTAGTGGTCATGTAGAGGACTTCCGCTTTATGGGCCTTAAGGGTTAGTTCACCCAAAAATGAAAATTCTGTCATTTATTACTTACCCTCATGCCGTTTCACACCTGTTAGACCTTTGTTAATCTTCAGAACACAAATTAAGATTTTTTAGTTGAAATCCGATAGCTCCGTGAGGCCTCCATAGGGAGCAATGACACTTCCTCTCTCAAGATCCATTAATGTACTAAAAACATATTTAAATTGGTTCATGTGAGTACAGTGGTTCAATATTAATATTACAAAGCAACGAGAATATTTTTGGAGCGCCAATAAAACAAAATAACGACTTATTTAGTGATGGCCGATTTCAAAACACTGCTTCATGAAGCATCGGAGCATAAATGAATCACTGTGTCGAATCATGATTCAGATCGCGTGTCAAACTGCCCACGGCTGAAATCACGTGACTTTGGCGCTCCGAACAGCAGATTCGACACACTGATTCATTTGTGCTCCGAATCTTCATGAAGCAGTGTTTTGAAATCGGCCATCACTAAATAAGTCGTTATTTAGTTTTTTTTGGCGCTCCAAAAATATTCTCGTCGCTTTATAATATTAATATTGAACCTCTGTACTCACACGAACCGATTTAAATATGTTTTTAGTACCTTTATGGATCTTGAGAGAGGAAGTGTCCATTGCTCCCTATGGAGGCCTAACGGAGCTATCGGATCTTAACTAAAATATCTTAATTTGTGTTCTGAAGATTAACGAAGGTCTTACGGGTGTGGAACGGCATGAGGGTAAGTAGGCTAATAAATACCAGAATTTTCATTTTTGAGTGAACTAACCCTTTAAATGACAATGTTCACAAATGGTTCACCAAAAAGACAGTGCCAAGAATGGAGAGTGATAACATTTTTATTTTTAAACTTTCTACATCATCAATTATGAGACAATATTATTCTATTATAAAGTGTTCTAGTACACTGCCCAGCCAAAAAAAAAAAAAAAAAAAAAAAAAAAGAAGTTTTTTGGATTTTAATAGGCAAATACTTAAGAGTCTTTGGATGGATCATTATTACAGTGATTATTATTTTTCTAGCATGTTATATGTTTGGCAACGGTTCTTTGAACCCTAAAAGATGGAGTGTGTAGCTTCTCATTTCTTAAACAACCACGTATTAAGATGTATCATAGCCATATTTCAGGATGACAATGTCAAGATTCATCAGGCTCAAATTGTGAAAGAATGGTTCAGAGAGCATGAAGAATCATTTTCACACATGAATTGGCACTGACCTTAACCTCAGTGTACGTTTTTGGGATGTGCTGGAGTAGACTTTACAGCATGCTCACCTCTTGCATTGTCAATACAAGATCTTGACCAAAAAATGATGCACCTCTCGATCGAAATAAATGATGTGAAGTTATTTCCATCAAGAGGTGCATCAATTTTTGGCAAAGATCTTCTATTGACAATGCAAGAGGTGAGCACTCTGTAAAGTCTCCTCCAGCACATCCCAAAGACTTTCAATGAAATTAAGGTCTGGACTCTGAGGTGCCAATTCATGTGTGAAAATGATTCTTCGTGCTCTCTGAACCATTCTTTCACAATTTTAACCGTGGTGAATCTTGACATTGTCATCCTGGAATATGGCCATGTGTCTTCGTACATGGTTGTTTAAGAAATGAAAAGCTCCACACTCCATCTTTAAGGGTTCAAAGAACCGTTGCCAAACATATAACATGCTAGAAACATACTGTAATAATATTAAACACCGTAATAATGATCCATTCATAGATTCTTAAGTATTTTCCTATTAAATCCAAACAGTGACTTTTTTTAGCCGGGCAGTGTATATTTGCAGTTTGCAGCATTTAAAAAGTGGGGTCAGTAAAATTGTATTTGTTTTATTTTTTTTTAAATGTTTGTGAAAGAAGTCTCTTATGCTCATCAAGGCTGCATTTATTTGATCAAAAATACTGGAAAAACAGTGATATTGTGAAATATTTTTACAATTTTAAATAACTGTTTTCTATTTTAATATATTTTAAAGTGTAACTTTTTAACTCCAGTTTTCAGTGACATAAGGTCCTTTAGCTCAAGAATCTTATTATTATCATTGTTAAAATTGTGTGTGTGTGTGTGTGTATATTTTAATGGCTGTTTCCTGTCTAAACATCATGATATAAATAAAACCAGGCATTCTCTGCTGTATTTCCACTTTATTGCCAGAAACAAGCTGTTCTGGTGAACCATACACTTTACACACAAAAATAGTCTATTTATTTAAAAATGTAATCAACACCAATTAGCGCAGCAGCTATGAAGGACGGATGGATATTGTGCTATTTCTCAAGCTGTGAAAAGCCTGGTGATCTTCAATGCTGCATGAAGCCTTCTAATTGGCCATATCCCAGCAACCTCACACATTCAGCTTGTTAAATCTGAAAATTCTGTCATTGCCCTCAGGCCATTTGTCTCAGGGAAATATACAGGCTACATACTCATAGACACAGTTCAAAACATTACTTCCCCTGACACAGTAGTCACTAAAATGTTCTGTTTTGTCGACCGTCTGACCTTGACCAAAACTGAGAGAGTTTTTAAGACATGAATACAAAGATGCAAACACAACAACAGCATTTACACAACACTGCTAGAGGTATCAATGACGATTGCTTTTTTTATTTAGACTTAGGAAGCTCAAGAACTGTTCTTGATATGTTTCTGGCTATTGCTTTCACGATATGGAGATTCAGGTTTGTGCTCATGGCTAGCTAGAAATAAATGATCAACATGATCAAAGAATCTGCATTAAAAAGCCCTACAGAAGAAAACTAAAGTAGTAAGGCCAGCTATGATATGAAAATAGATGTTACAACCCGAAACATACTCTTTTCTAACCTTTTGTTTTTCATTCCACATTTTATAACTTTAAGATGAAATATCAATCAGTAGTGTTAACATACTCTGATAAAAGAAACCACAAGACAAATATAACATATTAACAGCAGTGTAGTACATTGGTGTGCAACATAAAATTAAATGTTTGTTATTAATTCATTTCCATGGACAGACAGCAAGCTCATAGATAGATACAGCTGCTTTGCTAGATCTAGTGCTCTTACAATGGAAGTCCATGGAGAATATAATTGCATGTTTGTATGCAGATATTTACTAAGTTATTTTCCACTGAACACTCCTCATGAATTTAGAGTTGTTTCTGTTTCTTGTTTAGGAGGGCAGCAGGTTCATTACTGATGTCTGATGGATAGACTGTCTCCCAAGTGTTCCTGTCCCTGGGATAGCTGACAACAAATGACATCTATCATGGACAAACTGACTTCTTACTTTAGATGATGAATTCGCACCAACTTTCACCAAAGTGGTTGGGGTAAATTTATATTGCTTTGGTCTGACTATATGCCAAGCTAGATGGTGTAACGTTTTTTTGTCTTACTGTCCTTTTGGGAATGAGCTGTCTAAAAATATCCCCTTAAGAATGACTATGCAAGATATGCCAGTCTAGGCAGTTTCAGAAAGAACAGCCATCACCGTGTCGGCCTGCTTAGCCAGCTTTGTGCTGGTGTGATTGGACAGTTTGGACAGGGTATCCCTCAGGTTTAGAGATGTTATCTGCTCCCTTAACATGCCTGTAGGAGAGAAAGAGAAGGCAAATGATGAGAAGAGGTAAATAGGAAGATACAGTTTAGTTCAAAACAGGGCTTTTTATATTGTATGCCTGTTGTAAAACCCAATAACAAAAAAAGGACCTTATAGATAGCATCTGTAAAAAGACAATGTGGAGAATATACTTCCTTCTTCATCTCAGGTCTTTTGAAACGAGAAAAGATTCTTTTTTTAATTTTTTTATGAGTGTCCTACAGTATTGTAATTCTGAATGGTATATGAGCCTGTCAGTTAGTTTAAAAACAAAGTTGTTGAATCAATTAAAATTGTTTTCTAAAACTGTAGGTCAGCCTCTTGAAAAAGTCTGTGAATTTTTTGCTATTATAATAATCTCTTAAGGTTGGCCAGTGTTGCCAAGTCTGCAGTTTTTCTGCATAATTGGGCTACTTTTACTTTGTTGCCGCAGGTTAATTTTTTTCCATGGGTTGATTTCCACTCCCAAATGGCTACTTTTATTGCACAGACCTGGCAATCCTGAGGTAGGCTAATAATATTGTCTTGGAACCAAATCATGTACTGCATTATGAATTTGTACTCTTACTATCTAATCAGCAGTATAAGGTTTCGAGATATAATCAAGTCAGACTAAAACATTATTTTGTACATCAAGCTGTGTTGGAATTGAATAGGGTACATAATAAATCAAACATACAGTAATAGCAACTCTGTTATTACTCTCTCTGTTATTTTGTTTCTATGAGATTGTATTGTTGATTGTACTTTATTCTATTGTGGACTGGTGATTGTCAGGGTTTGGGGATTTATGGGTAATTATTGTGAATGAGCATACTGTCACGCAAGAAAAATTTTAGACTCTGGTCTGACTTAAATTACATCAACCAACCAACCAACCAACCAACCAACCAATCAATCAATCAATCAATCAATCAATCAATCAATCAATCAATCAATCAATCAATCAATCAATCAATCAATCAATCAATCAATCAATCAATCAATCAATCAATCAATCAATCTTATTATCTTGTAAATTCAATCTTTACAGAGATTATTAGAGCTCTACTCTAATACAGGACTCTGGCACTGAGTTGAATCTATTCTTTGCCCTTTCCACAGTGTGTTCATTTTGTGGTACTGACTGGAGTTGGCAAGGCTGCAGATGAGGCCTAAAGCACTGAATTTGACCTCCACGGCCACAACGGGGTCATCTAGCATCTTCTGCAAGGTGGGGAGGAGATCTGCATCCAGAAATGGTTCTTGTACCGCCTCTGCACAGAAGAGAAAGCGGCATGCATCAAGATTAGAGATGGTATGTATGAGAGCACCATGTAATACAAAGTGTTCAGTGACCAACCCACAAGCAAAAAGGCCAATTCACACTGGACAGACAGACGCCGACCAACGTGGACAATCACCTGATTACATTACATCACTTCTCAGACATCCCACGACCCGACAAACAGAGATTCAACATGTTCAATTGGCAAAAACAAGCGGCAACCAAAGCTAACAGACGCCGACAGGGGTAACACACTGACCCGACGAAACCTGATAATGTGTCTGTCAGTGCAGTGTGAATTGGCCTAAAGACTGTCAAGGCCTGTTCACACCAAGGTTGATAACTATAAAGATATAGTTTTAAAAATCATTCTAAATGTAAACGAATAGCAGAGCCCAAACCACAACTATTATGATATCATTGGACTCACTTTCAGAACATTTTTTTCAGCTGTTAGTATTTGAGTAAACTGTCAAAATAAAATGTGATATTTTCCATTTTGAATCTATAAATCATTCATGCATCGTTTTATTGTATAGGGAATAGTGAACGTGGGTAATGGGGAGATTTTGAGTACAGTAGAAGTATGGAATGTTAGACTCTTCATGCAGGGGGAGGGGCTATTAGACTCCAATGTTGGATGACAAAATAACCTCTTAAAATTTGCACACTAGTATGAATAGTGCATAGTATATAGTATGTCATTTGGGACAAAACCATAGTCTTACCAATGTCTATTGCAGAGGCAATGGCCAAAGCAACTAAAGCCTCATTCTGCATGATGACGTGCTCACTGGTTGCCATTGAGATGAGATGTTGGACTCCATCTGCTTTAATGACAGTTTGGATGACTTCCTTTAAAGACAAGAGAGGGTGATATTTTAGATAAACAGCCCCAATGACTATAGTTACACATACTGTGTGTGTCTAAAACTCACAGGGTTTCGGCTGTGTCTTATGAGAGCTGCTAAAAGGCGATTGGCCTCGCCTCTGACACCAGCGTGATCTTTAGCCTCGCACCACTCCATGACTCGTGCTAACAGAGCTTCATCCTTCCCTAAAACTGAAGCTGCTTCCTCTATGAGAAGGTGGGGGGGGGGATTACAGTAGAAATAAAGAGAGAAAACATACCAAAAATAACTGTCAATACATTTATTGAGACATTACAAATTTAAAAGAGATACTGTGGGAGCATTTTAAGGTTTGTTTACCTCCATATTTAGTTACTCAGATCACTTTTGTCAAGGGAGATAATCACTGGAGTGCAGACAATAAATTAGTGTGTCAAAGCCCTTGCAGGCCTATTGTCTGCATACTGAGGTGTCTAAGGGCTCCCTCTAAAATAACACACTTTACTGAAGGGCTGGAAATTACAGCCTCTATGTTCCCTACATTTGAACAACAGTTTAAAGTTGTAAGGAGAATTGTTAATGCATCAGCCATTATAGTCATTTGGCAGGTAATTGTATAGTTTAACAAAGCTTTTGTCTAAAAATTACATCCTGTCCGTTGTCATGTCCTCCTCTTCAACGGCCAAATTAATGTCCTTTTTTACTACCACCAGGACTGTCACACTTATTCAGTCTTTACATTGTATGCATTTAAGTGTCATTTTTCTCAAAAGTGACATTGTATTCAATATATCAAACCCATGACCGTTGTCTAACGTTCTGGCAAGGTTCTCTAAAAGTTTTGAACAAACATTATTCCAGTTATAGAAGTAATAGAACGTTTGTTCAAAAATATCTGGTCTTTAATAATGTTCTCAAAACGTTAACACAAATATTAATTATACATTGTTCGTGGAATGTTTTTTTTCTGAAATGTTTAACCTTTTTTGAATGTTATTTCAGAGAACATTCAAAAGCAAACTTCCTACAATGTTTGCAAAATTATAAATGTTCCCGCATAACCAAGAAAAAAATGTTTTTAAAACATTTAAAAAACTGAACGTTCAGAGAACATTCAGAAATAACGTTTTCATAACTTAATGGGAATGTTAGCAAAACATTTTTTAGAACAGATTTTTGTTAGCTGGGACCATGTTTAAACTACAGGAATGTTTTAAAGAGGTGGTTGATTATGATTTCACTTTTTTAACATTAGTTAGTGTGTAATGTTGCTGTTAGAGCATACACAACATCTGCAAAGTTATGACGCTCAAAGTTTTTTTTTTTTTTTTTTTTTAAAGATTTCTCTGTTAAGGACTACAACAAATGGCTGGTAGGGACTACAAAAAGCTTGTTCTCGGTTTAGTGACATCACTAATCCTAAAATTTACATAAACCCTGCCCCAGAGAACATGCAACAAAGGGGGCAAGGCTATGTTGAGCTGATTTAGAGAAGAGGAAGAGTTGTTGTAGAAGAGTGCTGTTACCAGCCGTCATTTTATGCCAAACTACTTCACAAACGAGTGTCGATTCAATGCTGAATTTGCACAAAAGATTAACATGATGGAATATGCTAGTCGATGAGTTGAATTAACTCCACAGCAACTACACTAACCATTTATCCACATATTCAGAAACATCCAGATGCATTCCATAAGTTGTAACTTCTTCCTGAGTCTCTTCATCAGTGTCCACCTTCGGTTTGAACAATGTAAGGCTGAACACCGTTACTGACAATCGTCATTTTGGCTGTGCGTGAGATTCTCCTGCTTTGTTGTTGTTGAGCAACCGAAGCGTGAGCTGATAAAGCTCTGCCTTCTTCTGGAAAGGGGGCCTGAGCAGCAGCTCATTTGCATTTAAAGGGACACACACAAAAACGGCGTGTTTTTGCTCACACCCAAATAGGGGCGAATTTGACAAGCTATAATAAATGATCTGTGGGGTATTTTGAGCTGAAACTTCACAGACACATTCTGACACCAGAGACTAAAAAAGGGGTATTATAGCTCCCCTTTAACCGACTGCAAACTAGTCTATTTAATCTGTGACCCAAAAATTCACATATATACAGTTTTCTTGACTCGTTACCTTGGCCGTCCACCATCATGCGCAAAGTGCCCAGCAGTTTAAACTGGACTGGGGGCATGTCAGAGCGCAGAAGGGTCCTGATCCTTTCTGTGACTCCATCCTCCAACATACGCACCTTATTGGAGGCTACATCAGGGGAACAGAGAGAGAAAGATGAGATGACAGAGCAAAGCTGAAACTTAGACAGATTGTGGTAGCTGGATAAGGCAAGACTTACTTCCACATACTGCCCCAGTTGATTAATCACAGTACGATATGTAAATTGTTTTGTACTACATGTTTTCTAAAATTGTATGCTTAAATATGGAAATGTGGCATTATCTATTTAAATATGCACTAATTTGCAGGACATTTCCAGGACAAAAGTCTGAGCATTAGATAGGCCAGGTTCAAAATGATTTCATATTGTTGACATTAGTTAAAGGATTTTACAGAGAGAATTTTGGATTTATTTATTTTTTTTTTTTTCAGAAAATACTGGATATAACAGCCAGAAAAAATATGATTAATGAATTGATTAATTGATTCCTATTTTGGATGCTTTCTTTCCACCAATCTGAAACATACCAGCATCCCATCCTTGGCATCAGTGTGCAAAACACACTGCCGTTCAACCATGCTGTTCTTTTCAGGAAACTCAAAAATGATTCTCAAACACTGTATGTATTTACAGAAAGCATCTTGATTATATTGAATTATATGGAAAAGAACAGAACTGAATAACCTGGAATGGCGAGATTTCTAAGTGCACTAAGGCCAGCGTGCTGCACAGATACATCTCCCTCTGAAACATGTTGCTCCAACAGGTCCAGAATATGAGGAACAACTCCTAATTCCAACATCTTCACACAGTTGCTGTCTAAGAGCAAAAAAGAAAGGCAACTATTCTTATAAATCTGATATACTTGAGAAAGTTGGAGTGATTCACACAAAACCCTCACTAAAAAATCCATAATTCATCTCCTCACCATTTCTGGCAAAGTTAGCAATGGCCAGAGCTCCTGACAACTGCAGCTCAGTGTTTGATGACTGCAGCCAGGAGAGAACATCCTGATACACCATCCCTGTCCCTTCCCCAAAACACTTCTGCATTGATTCATCTGTAACAGAAGGCATATGCTAGAAAAGAAGTAAATTAAATAAAGGATGCTGAATTAAATAAATCAGTCATCCATCCATTTTGGTTAATAAAACCGTGATAACAACCGTGATGGTGAATTAATGGAGAGCCATACCTCCCAGTAGGAGGGAGACTATGAGGTTTGAAGCCACTTTGATGCTGCAGAGGTCATGTGTGTCAGAGCCACCCTGAAGAGTTCGAATCATTTCAGAGAGAGCCTCGGGCACGCCTGCTTCCACAAACTGCAGTTTCAGAGCATCTATGAGACATGAACATGAGGTCACTCAGGGATTTGCAAGGACACACACAAGTCCATTTTTAGTTCACTTCTAGACATTGTGACTGAGGCACAAGACAGATCATATTTCAACCAAAGTACGCAATACAATTAATGTTTTATATGCTCCAGGCTCACTTATGGACCTGGTTTGAATATGCGGCTCACCACTCTCTCCTAGTGACCCAAGAACCTCTAGTATGAGATGCCGGCGTTCTGCATCCGGTGCCCGCTTCAACTGATAGGTCAAAACCTCTGCCACACCCACTTCTGCCAGAGCCTCTCGTGCAGCATCTGAACACAGTGACATACCTCACAATTAATCACTAGATCTTATATAGATGTTAGAGATATTATGAGGAAAAATACCTGAACAGTTCATTGTAAATAAGAGTAACTGAGAAAGGGATGGCTATAAAAAGAGTGTTATGGATGCACAATATATTATTGGCATGTTCATTTTCCCTATTTTTAAAGGATTAGTTCACTTTCTAATTAAGATTTCCTGATAATTTACTCACCTCCATGTCATCCAAGATGTTCATGTCCTTCTTTCTTCAGTTGAAAAGAAATGAAGGTTTTTGATGAAAACATTCCAGGATTTTTCTCCATATAGTGGACTTCAATGGAGCCCAAACAGTTGAAGGTCAAAATTACAGTTTCATTGCAGCTTCAAAGCGTTCTACATGATACCAGACAAGGAATAAGGGTCTTATCTAGAGAAACAATTGCTAATTTTCTTAAAAAATAAATAAATAAATAAATTATATAAGTTTTAACAATAAATGCTCATCTTGAACTAGCTCTCTTCTTCTTCTTGAATTCCAACAGTGTAGACACTGCTAAGTGTATTACTGCCCTCCACAGGTCAAAGTTTGAACTAAATTGTCATATACAGTATTCTAGTGCAAGTATATAACAATTAGTTCAAACTTTGACCTGTGGAGGGCAGTAATACACTTAGCAGTGTCTACACTGCTGGAATTCAAATAGAGAAGAAGAAGAAGAGCGCTAGTTCAAGATGAGCATTTATGGTTTCTCTCGATAAGACCCTTATTTCTCATCTGGGATCGCTGTAAACTGTAATTTTGACCTTCAACCCTTTGGGCTCCATTGAAGTCCACTATATGGAGAAAAAACCTTAATTTCTTTTCGACTGAAGAAAGAAAGACATGGACATCTTGGATGACATGGGGGTGAGTGAATTATCAGGAAATTTTAATTAGAAAGTGAACTAATCCTTTAAGTTTAAATTAACTTTACCCTCATCTAACACTCACTCACAAGTTAATCTTAAAGTTAAATAAATAAGACACTTCAGAAAATCTTAAAAGGAATATCATACTGTACATTACTTTGTTGTGATGCTTAAATTCACCTGTATTTTAGTTTTTTTTAGAGATTTATTTTTAATTTTTTCCAACAAAATAATATAGAATTTAAACATTGGTCATTTATTGGTTATGCCAAAAATATTATAATCTAATAACATAAAAATTATAGTCCAGAATATCAACACTGGTCATATATCGAAAGAAAGAAAGAAAGAAAGAAAGAAAGAAAGAAAGAAAGAAAGAAAGAAAGAAAGAAAGAAAGCCCAGAATTTTAGGCCATGTAGTCTAATGACTATGAAAAAAAAAATATATAACATTAGTATTGCCAGAATTTAAAAAAAAAAAAACTACTAAGTGTGACAATGTCCAGTCAGCCAGTGTTTTTATTATATATGATTTTAGAGCTTCCCTGCTCTCTATTTTTGTCTTACCCACATCAGCAAGGTTGCAGAGTGCCAGCAGGCAGACATTCACCAGCGGGTCATTCTCAGGATACTGCTGCATTATGGCCACCAGCCTAGGGATTACTCCATTCTCCACCAGCTGCGTCTGCTGAGCAGCTGAGAGAGAGACATGGGGCGGATGGGTGAGTGGGCGCACAGGGACAGACAGCCAAGAGAGGAATGGGCATTGAGAATAATCATGAAGAGAAGAGCACAGAGAATGAATGGTGATTTATTCTATTCTGACTGTGTAATGAATGCTCAGCATGAACAGGTTGTCGCAAGCCAAGCCTCAACAAAACTAGAGCAGAATATACATTTTATTTAAAGTGTCTTGTTAGCTAGGAAGTTTTTACTTGCAAATTGCATAACCAACCTGGGGAACAGCAACAAGCAGCCTTTTGAATATGAAATATGAAGAAACTTCTGTTTCAGTACAAAAGCAGAGAAAACTAGGCCAGGAGATGTTGACAAAAGAGAAAGTCAATCCAAGGACTTAGAAAAGATCAAAGAATCCCTCCACACAAGACGTCTTTATACCAGATGCGGATCACCGAAGCATAATACCAGAAGGACTACAGGTTCAAGAAGTTAAAGGATAGACGATCAAGATCCTGGCATTTATATTTCAAATGAAACTCTGTGTTAAGAATGAAAAATGTGTTAGAACCGAAGCAAAGAAGCTGAATGGAATTGTGGGACCAACTGGAGACACATCTTCGCTGCTACTTCCAATGCACCCAAGCAATCCTGACTTCAAACGGCCAACTGTTAATTCAGAGACTTGCAGGAACAGTTTCACTCACCATTTTCAAAGCAGATCCGTCCAATTGCGCGGCCCGTGTGCAGCAGCTGGTCCTGGTCTGTGCTTTTCAGTAAAGGCACTAATACGGTCACCAGACCTGCTTCAATACACCGCTCCCTCACAGCAGCTAACACACAAACACACACAAACGTCATGTTTTACATACCTCACATCGCTTTCTATTGAACTTCTTATTCTATTAAGCTTAATATAATTACGAACACACTAACATAATTACTTGAGGTGGAACTTATTACCCTAATCTTACCCATCACAAACAACTTTTGGCATTAAAAAGAGAGGTTCCAAAAGGAGGGTTTTGCCATAGAAGAACCATTTTGAGTTCCCCAATGAATTGTTTTAGTGAACAATTCTTAGAAGAACCTTTTTTTCTTAGTGAAGAACAATTTAAAGAACTCTTTTCCACTATAAAGAACGTTTCATCAACTACAGGAACTTTCAGCGCTCTGAACATTTTTTTTTTTTTTTTTTTTTTACTGAAAGTTATGAAAATTTCCACTACAATATAATATCCAGCAAATCTCAGTCAAGTGGTGTTAATGACAGTAACTGAAGTGATATTTTAAACATTTTTTTTTAATAAAATGACAGACTTCTTTATCTTGCTAAAGCTAATTTCATAGCTAGCATACAATTAAACAATATTTTTTGTTTCCTTCACATATAACATGTCTCATATTTAAATTTACATTTATTCATTTAGCAGACAAATAACAAATAAAGGACATAATAAGCAATTTATCACAGAGCAAACAATATTCATATTTCAACTTAAGCTTTTCACTGACTTCATGTTTACAAAAAACTTACAGGGTCAAAATGGTTCATTGTGGTGTAAATGACATCACAACTGAGAAACAAAAATCTGTCCCTCGTTGACATAAATCATTTCACACAATGAATATTGAATTGTTTTATGTTTATCTCACACTTTTTAAAGTAATCATTTATATTTTAATGATAGATGAAGAACCAAACAGACTCCATTGACTTCCATAGAATGTCCATCAACTGTTTGGTTACCAACATTCTTCAAAATACCTCCTTTTGTGTTCAACAGAACAAAGAAGTTCATACAGGTTTGGAACAACTTGAGGTTGAGTAAATGATGACACAATTTTCATTTTTGGGTGAACTATCCCTTTAATATTAGTTAATAAAAAATACAATTGTTAATTGTTTATGTTCACAGTGCATTAACTAATACAATGTTTGAATTTAATAATGTATTAGTAAATGTAGAAATTAACACTAAGATTAATAAATGCTGTAGAAGTATTGTTTATCATTATTTCATGTTAACGAATGTAGTCAATTCATAATGTTATCAAACAAAACCTTATTTTAAAGTGCTACCATCAAGTCAAAAGTAGTAATAAATGAAGGATAAAATAAGAATGTGATAGCTAAATGGCTAAAGTTGATGAAACACCAGACTCTAAAATAAATCTCATTTACCTTCTCTGGCCATCTCTGCCACCAGTAAGGTGACCTGAGAGGTGAGGGGACTCTTCTTTCTCAGGACTTGAGTCAGAATGGGCAGAACACCACTGGACACTATTTTCTCTGCTGTTCCTTTCTCTGGGGATAAAAAGAGATTGGATTATTTTCTTTGCTTTTCAGTTTGTAATGTCTATATAATGTCTTATACACACAAACATAGATGTATAGGGCATATAAATAAATATGCATGCATGTGTTTATTTGGGTAAAATACTGTACAGGCATGTATTCTGTTTGCAGACTGGATATTGTCAGGGTTTTTGTGTTTGTTTTGGTTTTGGGTGGATTTTGCCTGGTTTAGTTCAGTTTCCTGTGTTCCTGTTAGTTACCTTGGTTATTCATTGTTTGATCATTATTTGCACCTGATGTTCATTTGGTTTATTAGTTTGGTCTGTGTATTTAAAGGGTTAAAATGAAAATTCTGTCATTAATTACTCACCCTCATGCCGTTCCACACCCGTAAATCCTTCGTTAATCTTCGGAACACAAATTAAGATATTTTTGTTGAAATCCAATGGCTCAGTGAGGCCTGCATAGCCAGCAATGACATTTCCTCTCTCAAGATCCATAAAAGGTACTAAAAACATATTTAAATCAGTTCATGTGAGTACAGTGGTTCAATATTAATATTATAAAGCAATGAGAATATTTTTGTGCGCCAAAAAAAACAAAATAAGGACTTATATAGTGATGGCCGATTTCAAAACACTGCTTCATTAAGCTTCGGAGCGTTATGAATCTTTTGTGTCGAATCATGATTCGGATCGCGTGTGAAAAAACGGCAAACTGCTGAAATCAAGTGACTTTGGCGCTCCGAACCGCTGATTCAACACAAAAGATTCATAACGCCCTTCCTGAAGCAGTGTTTTGAAATCGGCCATCACTATATACAGTAAGTGGTTATTTTGTTTTTTGGTGCGCCAAAAATATTCTCGTCACTTTATAATATTAATATTGAACCACTGTACTCACATGAACTGATTTAAATATGTTTTTAGTACATTAATGGATCTTGAGAGAGGAAATGTCATTGCTGGCTTTGCAGGCCTCACTAACGAAGGTCTTACAGGTGTGGAACGGTATGAGGGTGAGTAATAAATGACATTATTTTCATTTTTGGGTGAACTAACCCTTTAAGCCCTTTTTTTGGGGGGGGGGGGGGTGAACTAACCCTTTAAGCCCTGTGCTTCTTTCTTTCTTTTCACTGATGTCAAATCAATTTCAAACCACACCTTCTTCCTGACTTCCTCATCCTGTTGCTTCACTTTTTCTTTTATCTCCTCCCTCAGCTTTTGTTCTGTGCACTTCAGAGATGCACTGACAGCGAGGCTGAGTAATACATTCAAATTCAAAGTGGTAGACGAGCATCTGCCCTGGAGACAGAGATGCTAGCAGGAGGAAATCTGTCATTAAAGCATGTACTCCTCAAAAAAGATACCCACAAGGGCCACGGTGGCAGGTCAAGCTGTCAGAGGAAGCCTAGCTGCTATGGTAACATCTACTTTGTGTTCTTTTGCGGAGGCTGCTTTTCCATTTTTAGATTTTAGCATTTGTGATCCGAAAGCACAAGGAATGTGCCAAGAAGGGCCAGCTGGTGCAAACTAATTTGTGAGAATGAGCAGAAGATGGGGAGTGAAGTGGAGAAAAGAAGAGAAAGATTAATGAGATTAACCCTTTCTCTTCTTCGCCTTCCCTCTCTCAAATGTAAATGCGGATTACTTGTCTCCTACTTGTGCCCCAAATCTGCTAGCAGGAAGATAAGCTGACCCTCTGCTGCCCCCTACATTGGATTGTCTTCCCACACACACGCACGCGCGCACACACACGCACGCACACATACAACTTCACGAAGGCAGAGGCAAATTGCAGCTCACAGCACGATGAGTGTGTAATGACTGCGACGCTAAATGATGCCCTCACTCAGTAGGGCATCTGGCAACAACATACGTCACTTTCACATGTGATCATGGCTGTTTACAGGCTCTCGTATGGATCTTGGTACCAGGATTGGATGTTGCAATAGATATACATATAGGTATGGATGAAAAGATGGATTTTTAGATTGATGGGCTGACAAATACACAGAGATTTATAAATAGATTGAGGGGTAGTTAATGAGCACATTGGTGTAAACTCACTCTTCTCTAATAGGAGGGTAAGCAGAACATCCAGATGAGGCTTCAGCTCCTCCTCCACTAGCTCTGTGCTCACAGTGATGGCTTTCAGGGCCTCGCTGAGAGATTCTGAAACACAAATATGAGTGTCACCGCATCACGAACACCACTGCACAACATTTCAAAATAACAAGCAGATATAATAGTGTCTCTGAGACATTTTTCAAGATGATTCATAACCAGTTATACTATTGAGTTTATCCATGAATTCAGTGAATTTCCCAAGCACATTATCATACAAAAATATAATGAAGTAAACTGATAATATTAGCATTAGCATTAAAACATTAACCCTCCCTACCCCTATAACCACAACTTGCGCCTAAAGTCAGGATTTAGATCTTACCATAGCACTGACACTGCTCTCATTAGAGTTACAAATGATTTGCTCTTATCATCCAATCATGGCTGTATCATGCTGCATTTGACAGTATTGACCACAATATTCTTTTGAATAGACTTGAAATTATGTTGCCATTAGTGGAATTGCATTGGCATGGTTCAAATCATACTTATCTGACTACTATGACCTTTGCTTTTCACTCTGTACATGCTACCCTTGGCTTATACTATAGATATACTTGAGTTTATTAAAGAATTCAGTGTATTTCTCATGCACATTATCATACAAAAACATAATGAAGTAAACTGAACGCCTGTATTATGATATTAGGAATTGATTTATATTATGATATTAATAATTTATTTAGTATTAAGATGTTACTGGTTATTTATATGTGTATGCTCATCGGCCCCATATATATATTTAAATTAGATTACCTTTAATGCTCACTTACATTTAATCTTTAAAAATACTAATTTAATAACACTGTTACATTCATTTGTAAAAATAATAATCTGTATCTTCCCAATTAAATGTAATTTTAGCATAATTAAATATTCATAAACATTCAATTTTCATACTGTACATCATAATTAAAAACAATTTTGCATGGATAAACTATTTAAACAATATACTCAGCAATGTTCCATAAAAAAATAAATTAAAGGTCAATTTTGATTACTAAAGACCAAATCAAGATGCCTGTGGACAAACATGTCAATGTGACTTAATTTCAAGCTGCTGTGACATTCTTCACTCCATGAACATTTGTATATATACATATGTGTGTGTGTATCAGATAAAACCAACACAAATTTTCTAACACAATATGCACTATAATACATTAAATGTCAAACACTATCTGCAGATGCACACTTTGATGGTCACAGGAAGCACACAGGGCTAGAAAGAGAGACAGAGACGATTCTGTATCTCTTCTGTAAGTAATCACCCTGATAATCCCTGGTAAGCAGAGTGAAAATAGACATAGAGGAGGGCTATCATATGCTTTCTCTTCCCCAAACTCCCTGTGATCCATTCATAGGCACAATAGATATGTCCTGAAATATCAGCCCTCTCCATTATAGGTGTAAAGGGCAGGGATGGAAAGCAGCAGTGCGTATGTGAGCTGGGCGGGGTTAAGGATACCCTGGGTATACTCATTAACTCTGGGTGTCTGGCTCCCAGCATGCCTTTATTTTAACACCCACACGCTGAGGATACACCTCTCAAGCAATGGGGTTCAGCTCACCTGGAGGGTTAATGACAATTCGATTACTCTGAACCTAAGAAAGTGTGACCTTTAGAGGCAGAAGGTGTATGTATTCAAAGTTATACCTCGTATTATGGTTAAAAACTTGCAGCAGAATCACAAATAGGATTTACAGAGAAGAGATGTGAATCACTCACCTATGTCTGCCATGACCACAGCTCCTCTGAATCTCCCTCCGAGCCTCCGTGCGTGTCTCGGCGGTGTGTGGTTAGAGAGGCAGCCCTCCTCGAGGCAGGATGGACGGCTCCAGCCCTGAGATTGCCTGTAGTCAGTGAAGCAGCCTAGCCTCTCCTCTCCTCTGCTCCACTCTTCACCCTTCCCGTTTGTGCTGAACACACATGCGTATTCCTTCGGTCCCTCGCTGTCATTCACTCCCTCACTTTCACTCTGCGCCTCTCAGTGACGCTGCATCCACTTTGGCTAATTCACATGCCCTATTATTTCAGTGTGTGTGTGTCTCTCTCTCGCCGATGCAATCCTCCCCGCCCCGGTCCTCGCTCTCTGGCAGTATTCTTCTCTCCCTCTCCCTTCTTCCCTCCCTCCTCATAATACACTCTAAATCCTAAAGCTGCTCAAAGCTCATCAGCTGACAATTAGCCCGAGGAAGACACTAAGACTGACACACAACCCTCAGTGCTTTGCATTGCAGTTCTACCCCTCCATCTTTGGGTATTATAACAGAGCACATGTGAAATTTGAACACTGGGATCTGTGGCCCAGGGGGTCTGGCAGCTATTTTTCAAGATATTAGCAGGGCTGTCTCAGTGGGGAAGACTTATTTAAAGGGACAGTTCACACAAAAAATGAATTTCTTCATAATTTAATGTCATTCCAAACCCACTGTCACCAAGGAAAATGTCCAAGCTGCTGTTTTTCTTTATAATGAAAGTAGACGGGGCTCAGGGATGGCTGTGCATAGACATTCTGCCTGCGGTGGCTGCTTTTTTTCCACATAAAAAAGAAAGTCATAAGGGTTTGGAACTGCATGAGAATAATAATACGTCCACACCAATAGACGATAACATTCTGTTTATTATAAGCACTCTACAGTTATGCAATCTACTGCATTAAATGCTTGAGTGCTTTAAAACTGGATGGATTCTGATTGGTTGTCAGTAGTTTAGAAGCTGGAAAAAATTGTGCAATGATATTGTTCTTCAGTCGCCATGATTTTGCCAAGTAAGGCATGTTCCTGGATCAAATTTTTGTCAATCCTAGAAAAACATTAACCCTCCCTACCCATAAACCTAACCACAACTCAACACAACTAAAGTCAGGATTTAGACCATACCATAGTCAGGATTTAGACAGTACTATAGTACTGAGACTGCTCTCATTAGAGTTACAAATGATTTGCTCTTATCATCCGATCGTGGCTGTATCTCTCTATTGTGTTACTGGATCTTAGTGCTGCATTTGACACTATTGACCACAACATTCTTTTGAATAGACTTGAAAATTATGTTGGCATTAGTGGAATTGCATTGGCATTCGAATCATACTTATCTGACCGTTATCAGTTTGTAGCAGTAAACAAAGAGATGTCTTCCCGATCACAAGTTCAGTGTGGAGTACCGCAAGGCTTAGTACTAGGACCATTGGTTTTCACTCTGTACATGCCACGCTTGGGAGATATCATTAGGAAGCATGCCGTTAGTTTTCACTGTTACGCTGATGATACTCAGCTGTATATTTCTTCGCGCCCTGATGAAACTTACCAATTCACAAAATTAACGGAATGCATAGCTGATATATAAAATTGGATGACTAGTAAATTCCTACTACTAAATTAATTAAAAACAAAGATTTGAATTATTAGACCAAAGACCTCCACATGCAATAACCTAGAATACTGTCTTTGATACCAATCTTTCATTTAAAAGCCACATTTCTAGCATCTGTAAAACCGCATTCTTCCATCTTAAAATATATCTAAACTACAACATATGCTCTTAATGACAAATGCGGAACAGTTAGTTCATGCGTTCATAACCTTAAGGCTAGATAATTGTAATGCTCTACTGGGTGGTCGCCCTGCACACTCCAGCTTGTCCAAAACACAGCATATAGGGTTCTCTAGAACCAGGAAGTATGACCATATTAGCCTGGTTCTGTCAACACTGCATTGGCTCCCTTTTAAACATCGTATACATTTTAAAATCTTGCTAATTACTTACAAAGCACTGAATGGTTTAGTTCCCCAGTACTTTAGCGAGCTCTTAACACATTATAGTCCTTCACGTCTATTGCAATCTCAAAACTCTGGACAGTTGATAATACCTAGAATATCAAAATCAACCACAGGCAGTAGATCCTTTTCCCATTTAGCACCTAAACTTTGGAACAGTCTCCATAGAATTGTTCAGTAAGCAGACACACTCTGTCAGTTTAAATCTAGACTAAAACACATCTCTTTAACCTGGCATACAAATAACACATTATCAATTTCTATTTTCAAATCAGTTAAATGATTGTTAGGCTGTATAAATTAGGTCAGCCAGAACCGGGAAGACTTCCTATAACACCCTACTCATTATATAATAAGAAGAATGCCATCTACGCTATGCGTCTCTCTGTTTATCCCAAGGTTTACCATAATCAGCCAGATCTGGGCCGGATCCAGATCAGATGGAGAACCTGCGCCTAAACACAACCACAAGACATCCCTGAAGTGTCAGCAGAAATCATGGCAACTAGACCATCCCCTGTGAAGGCCTCATCGACACCACAGCCAGTGGCACAGATCCTCAACAAACCCACTTGTAATACTGCCTGAATCATAATCATGCACTGTTCGTTTGTTGGCCAGAGGAGAACTGGCCCCCTGACTGAGCCTGGTTTCTCCCAAGATTTTTTTCTCCATTCTGTCATGTGTTGGAGTTTGGGTTCCTTGCCGCTGTCGCCTCTGGCTTGCTTACTTGGGGACACTTGATATTCAACAATGGTTTTGATCTTCCTCTTTTGACACTATTGTATGCAAACTGAAATGAGCTGGACGATGACATCACTGTTTTCTCCAGAGCTGCTGGGTAGATAAATTAACTAAATTAATAACTAATGATTTTAACAATGGAATGAATCAATACTAAACTTACTTAAGATGGACAATGACACTATTTTCTTCTAGAGCTGCTTTACAGCCAAAATTATGTTTCCTCTATCCCTGTAAAGCTGCTTTGACACAATCTGCATTGTAAAAATTGCTATATAAATAAAGGTGACTTGACTAAATTCAGAGGGAAATGATAAGCGACTAAGAATGGTGTATAGAAGCCCCTAACCCTTGTTGTAAGCCTAAACTTGAGATTAACTCTCATATCTGATTGGTTGATTGAAATGTTGTTCCAGGATCAACAAGGATGTTGATCCAGGAACATGTTCTACTTGGTGAAATCAAGTTCACCATTGTTCCTCTGTGTCGTTATCATTAAAGGGGACCTATTATGCCCCCATTTACAAGATGTAAAATAAGTCTCTAATGTCCCTAGTGTGTGTATGTGAAATTTTAGCTCAAAATACCCCACAGATCATTTTTTATAGCATGTTAAAATTGCCACTTTTTGGGGTTGAGCAAAAACGTGCCGTTTCAGTGTGTGTCATTTAAATGCAAATGAGCTGCTGCACTCGGCCTAGGGCAGAGATTCAAGAGCTCGTTCTCCCCTGTCAGGACGCACTATAATGTCAGAAACCGTGAATACATGCTGCATGGAGATAGAACAGGTGAAGTTTAGTTTAATTACGTTATAACTTATATTGTCTTCTTGTTTTTATCCACTATATTAGTACAAGCCTGTTTACCGATGAGATTTATAACGTTTATTGTACTTCACGCAAAATACGAAGCGTCTGTCTTCACTCTAGAAAATCACTGTAAGAGCTTAATAAAGCACAGTGCAAGTGTGCATTAAAATATTATCCATAAACTCCCTTGCATTATCATCAACATACACAGCGAAGTACACAGAAACACTCGTTACAACTAACAGAAAACAAATATATAAAGACATTATGCCTTTTCGGGTGGTGCTTAATAAACTGGTAAACTTTATATCCGTAAATCAACTCTAATGAACTGTAATAAAGTGCTCTCACCTTCATTACTGCCATATCCAGTATCACTCTGGAGACTGTATGTTTTGTATTGTCCCTTTGTATTGACATTCGTTCACAAAGAAGTCCGGTTTGAAATGATTCACGCAGACATAAACAAATTTCGGTAGAGTTGAGGGAGCATTTTCTTCAAAAACAAAATGAATCCACCTCGTCTTCAGTGGCTCAGATTTAGGGAGTAAATGGAGAGAGCTATGTGGATTAATCCATCCAGCTACAGAACACCTAAAACGCTTGGGAGACATTCTCATCAGTGCAGTAATGGCGGACTGTACAACTGGCTGTGAACTCGCTCAGGGCGGGTCTATGTTAAAACGGCACTGTCTGTCAACATTCATGGGCGGGTCCTGTGGCTTTTGTGACATCACACTGCCAGGGATCTGGAATCGGCTTGTTCTGAGACACTGCTTATGATTTATGGGGATTAAAAAAAAGGAGTGGTTGGATTTTTATCATTATAGGGTGGTTGTGTACACACACTGCCAATACACATGTATGTCTAAACACCATGCAAAAGTGAATTTTGCATAATAGTTGCCCTTTAAAGTCGCGGTGTGGTCTTCCAAACTCTTAGAATGATTATTAAAGCTGCACTATGTAACTTTGGCCCTCTAGAAGTTGAAACATAAAACTACAGGTTACTTGTGGGGGAACATTGTTTTGGTAATTAGGTGAGTTGTGCTTCACACTGCTATTCTGTGTGGGTGAATCTGCTGGCTTGAGGCACACCGCTGTACCCATGGTTACAGGTAAACGCAGAATCTCACTAACAACATCAAAACTCTTCCAATAACGAAAAAGCAGTAAGAGATTGGCATTGTAGAAATGGGCATCTGTTACCAGACTTTTACCCAACAGTCAAATGCCAACGGTATTACGTCATGAAAGTGAAGACCACTAAGGCCTAGGGTGCGATTTGGGACAGGCTTTCCACTGCATACAGTAGTAGCCTGACCTTGTTTCTTTTATTTACGAATATAATGTAAACTCGCATGGATGAATGGCAGAATTTTCCCAGGAAACCTGTCCCAACAAAAGCTATTAAAAAAATAACATGGTTCATTTTTTTCTTATGTACTCATTCATTATTTACATTTTGTTTATTTCAGAAAAAAATTTACATAGTGTAGCTATAAAATGTTATTTTTATAATTGTATAGTTAACTGTCCTTGATGTGAACGGTCCTTACATAAATTATTATAAAATATTCATTTTCTGGTGAACTGTCTCTTTAAATCTTGTCATGTGAAATGTATCTGTGACTGTTAATTGACAGTAATAAAATATTACTGCAAAGGGAAATCACATCTGAATCAAATTAGAATGGATGACCCTTAGGACAAATGACGCAAATGTTCTTACGACTACAAGGAGAGGGTTTACATTTAATTATGAATCTTTAACCCAGCAGAATGAAAACAGATGTTCAATATTATATGTGTTGAGGGACAACAATAATATTCCTTGTCTATAGTAAAGGTTCCTCTCTATATAACTATTATTTCCTTATTTTAAAGTAGGCCCAACCTGCAGTGCCATGACTTGAATAGGAATTTAACATTAGAATAGCAAGCATCATCAGCAGAGGGCAGCAAACAATCATCAGAATACATGGCAATTTAGCAATAGTATAGAAATCAGAAAATCAAAATAAAACATCTCAAAATAACAAAAACAAGTCTAATAGTCTGCTATGTTCTCTGGTACCCTGTTATATATAATTTTAGATGACATAATACTTTGATTTACCATAGTACAAAATGATTACTATATCCATGGTGTATACAAAGAATATCATGGTGTTAGGATGGTACACATCTATAATAGCATGTTAGTTCCATATGGTACTTTTATTACTGTTATGTATTTAGTTAAAAAAATGTAAAACCAAAACAGACTATATTGTATCTTTTACATAGAAATGTGTGGCTGCGCCTCAGCGTGTGCTTCAATTCAGAACAACAAAGACTCACAGAGTCATTTGTTCAGTCATTTCCATCTAATGGTTTTTAGCAGCAGGTGGCAGTATGAGGCCGTCAATAAGTTGAGAAGAAAATTTTGCTTTGGGGTTGATGGGTCTAAAAGACTACTAAAATGAAAGTGTAGGCTGTCATGAAGGTGATGTAAATAGTTGCATGACAAGAGCCATTTAATTCAGGTATAATTGCTTGTATTGAGCATTTATTAATATGTCAATGATTACACAGAAACTCATTGTGATAGTTGAGTGATTGAATGAAATAGAGCACAACTGAAGATTTACATTATAATATAATTAATATAATAATTGAAATCATTAACTCATGATGGTATTCAATGCACTGGAATATCATTAGTGTCTAGGGCCTCTACAGACACATGTTTGTGCCCAGTGAATTATTTGAAATTGCTCTTATCGACCTCTAACCCGAAACCAAGCAGACAAAACATGACAGCAGAAAATAAGGTTCACATCTGCTTTAACAAAGGGTCTACTGACACTCTTACTGAGACCTTTCCTGCTAATAAATCTGAGTCAGGAGATCAAGGGTTAGGGCAAAAAGTCAAATGTGACTATAAACATCCATTCTGACCTAAATTCATGAGTAGAGGCATTCACTTCTTGTGTTATTTAACCACTATTGGCCAGTTCAAGAACAACACATCTCCACAGGACAATATTGCCAATATTGACAGTATATACACCATTCAAAGTTTAGAGTCAGTAAGATTTTTTTTTTTAAAGAAATTAAAACTTTTATTCACACATCAAATTGATCAAAAGTGACAATGAAGACTTTTATAATGTTTGTCATTTATAATGACAACAGTTTTCTATTTCAAATAAAATGCTGTTGATTTGAACTTTTTATTCGTTAAAGAATCCAAAAAATTAATCACAGATTCCACAAAAATATTAAGCAGTCCAATTGTTTTCAGCATTGATAACAGAAATGTTTCTTGAGCAGCAAATCAGCATATTAGAATGATTTCTGAAGGATCATGTGACACTGAAGACTGGAATAATGATGCTGAAAATTCAGCTTTGCAATCACAGGAATATCAAATAAATGTAGCCTTTTGAGCATAAGAGACTTCTTTTAAAAACATAAAAATGTAGTGAATGAATGGTAATGTATTAACAAATTTTTAGAAATATAGAACAAAAAGTCAAATAGTTATTCCTTAAGTTCAACACTAAAGTTACCCACCAGACTATCATCATGGTAAATTAAAGCGATCATGTGGGGAACACAATTAAAGCCATCATGGAACGTTTGCTATTTATACAATATTTAAAGTCATAAGCACATTTGCATCAACCTGCCTTCTCTTCTCATAAACATGGAAATTCACGTAAAGTCTTATATTACATATTGGCCATAATGATATCCAATAGCAATAATTAAATAATTAATTAAAACAAATAGATAAGACCAATCACTGATGCAAGAGCCTTGCAATACTGTGGAGAAACAAAGTCAAAAGATGCATGGCGGAGGTGAAGTAATTGCTCTACAGAATACACTGTTGACCAGACAGACTTCATTAGCTAATGGATCTGCCTTGCATTAATCAATTCACAGTTCCAGACAGTCCTCAGAGAGACCAGACTGTCTCTATTCTCTTTTCTGGTTCTCTCTCTCTCTCTCTTACAAACATAGACACGCTTTTGTCCTATGTCATTTTCGTCTATTCCCCATGGACATACCCTCAATATCTTCTCTTTCACATATTGTCTCACAAAGTCTGTTTACTGTACAAGTGTGAAATTAAATGCAGGGGATATTTAAATTAATGAATCATACAGGGACAATAAGAACACGCATTTGCAAGAGAGACAGCTGAATTAATACCTCAGAGATGCAAAACAGCCTTCTTTATGTACTATTTGAGTAATATCGGTGTCTATTTACATGTAGTTTTTAGTATTTGTATAGTGTGTGAGTGCATGTCTCACTCTAATGCCTCTGAATGTCCTGTGTTTGGCAGATGGGGTGTCATGGCTGTGTTCTACAGGGGGTCTGGACAGAGAACCCCCGTGTCTGTGGCACTACATAATGTGCCATCTGAGAAAAAGGCCCACACCATGACATCTCATCAAAAATTCATCATCTTTATTCACATCAGGGGGCTTCTACTCCCCCAGGGACGTCTCCTATTATCATAACATTGAATATAAAAGACTAAAGGAGAAGACTATATTTATGAAATCCATTTGACTAAAAATAGTGGGCAGAAATATATCAGATGATAATAAATTAAGAATTTACAGCTGGCTGGTGGAACCTGGCACATCAACTAAGAAAATAAAATGATGAATAATATAATATAATATAATATAATATAATATAATATAATATAATATAATATAATATAATATAATATAATATAATATAATAATTAATATGTTGGTGGAACCTGGCACATTAACTAAGAGAAATGAAAATAAATCAGGAAATAATTAAAAGAAAGCCAGATAAAAGCATTATCAGACTAATTTAGTAAACTTTTTTTTTTTTAATCAAAATTCTATAAAGCAGAAAATGGTTATTTAACTTCGCTTCATTCCTCTATGGGCACATAAAGCTTAAGCCTTAAAGTCTTCGTTAATTCCTTTTCCCCTGACTGTAAGTTATACAGAGTTTAATGATATTATATTAAGCCTTCCATTCTTCCTTCACATCACGTTACACAGCCGCTGACAACTATTAAACTCATTCTAAAATTAGAGTGAGGGATTATTATAGAATTATAGCATAGAAACTTCAATAGATTGAATCCCACAGTAACCTCTGCTATTCTTTTTCATATTATCACTGAATATAGTCCATGAGCAAATGTGTTACATTATCACCTACTATGACTTGACTCATAGGCTTGGATTAACCAATTACTACCAGAGTCATTCATCAAATATGCTAATATGTTGTAATTCATGTGGTAGTCAAGATTTTTGGTGGGATCATGTGATGAAAGAGGGTCTCAAAGAAGATTTAGCTGCATTCTTACAGGTTACAGGGTCACCTTACCAAGCAGTAAGGTACCCGGCACAAATATTCAGTGCAACAATGAGGGAGGAGAATGTCATGACCTCTAGTTGTTCTGGTATGTTTGTGCAGCGTATGTAACTCATTGAGCAAGCACAGCTGACTAAAAGGAGGAAAATAGAAAGGGAAACATGGTAATGTGAGACAAATATGGTTAAACTGAATTCTTGGTTGATAAAAGTAGAGAAAGATTCAAATAGGAATTTGAAAACTGATTCATGTAGTCACAGATTATTCTTTTAGTTTTAAGAGGGCCCCATTTTACATTTAGGTGTTTACAGTTTAGACTTTACAAAAATATTTAATTGTGCAAAAATATACTTCTTTCAAGATCTACATTTATAGAATAACTCACTAACTTTCCCTGAAAGCAATTTGATGAGAAGACGGATTTTCTTTAAGTAGCAAATGACACTAAAGTCCTGATACAAAACCAACTAGTCTGAAAGCTCCAGTTCTAAGAGAAAAAAAGCTAGTTGAATGAAGTTTGAAGTAGATTGTTTCGGGGAATGATTTATAATTGAGAGCAAAGAAAATCCAACCTCACCAAAAAGAAAAAAAAAAACTTCCTTGGAAAAACTAAGGCCATTGAATTTAGCTCAGTCAAGCAAACAGGAGCAGAAAAGGTCAGAGTTCAGGGAGGGGCGGTCTTTGTTTCTTAGGTATTGTCCATGTCAACATATTCTGCTGGCACATGAAAAACCGATACAGACAAAAAACACTACGGCTGAAATCAGTTTGGAGCTACACTTACATGCACTGCGCTGCAATTTGATTTAATAAAAATGTTAAATGATACCTAATTTTTCTACAGTCCACATGTTGTGTTTTAACTTGTTGCTAGCACATGATTTGTAACTGGAGTTGAACTTTGCTAATATGAGATTCTGAAATGGAATTTACTTATAAACAGTCCTGAACATTCCAGGAACACTTCCTAATCTAATCATCGTGCAAAAATCGTAATAACTGGTTTATGGTTCTGATAGTTGTTCCAGCTGGCTGAAAACTCAAGGTAGCCCTGCTACAAACAAGCAGAGACACAGTCAGAATACCAGAACAGATCTGAGTACAAGCTGCTATTTAATGGAATGCATGGATCAGTTGGAGTTCATTGGCTGTTAAAGTACCCTGAAGGAAACGTGATTGGGAAAGACAGGTGAAAAATTATCAAAATAGATTTTGTAAAACATACCTGAAAAAAGTCGAACATACCTTACTATGTTGCTTCACTTACTGTGAGAAAATATTTATCTTATCTTCATATTCAGTGTAAGTTGAATTATTTACATTTGGACAGAAACCTTGCCAGACAAATCTTATCTAATTTCTGCACTATGGCACGCCTTATATTTAGCCAATCCATTAAAATCTATCACTCTTCAAAAAAACATTTTTTTCTGATCTGATTTTACTGCAAGGAATAATGTTTATAACGGGAGCTGCGTATGAAGGGAGTTTCTGTTTTGATAAGCCTCATTTATTTAGAGTGAAAAACATAATTTCAAGTACTTTTCATCTAAGCAGCAATTAACAGGATCAGGAAGCATTTTTTGTCAAATCCATGTGGAAATGTCCAGTTTTCCGGAGATGAAAGGAAACATTGGTTTGTCTTAATTAGAGAACATTTTTAAAAAGTACTGATTTGAAATTCATTTAATTGTTCATTACAGTACTGGCAATTTATGGATATAAGTACTGTTATATATTAAGAACAATGGGTTTCATCTTAGTCCTTTAACACTAAAATCATTGACTTGTCTTGTGCTCTCACAGGACCCTGCTGTGTCATAAGTGTGTAATTATGTCCTGAGTAAAACTTTTATTGGAAAACCTGTATCACCTAAAGGCATCCTGTCCTGATGTTTACAATTAAGCACATGTCCAGTTCTTGTTAAAAGATAAATGAGTTCCTTAGTTGAATTAGGTCTGGGCAAATTTTAGAATTTAAGACTTGGTTCTCATTCAATTCATGGGTTGGAAATCAAATTCCAGATGAACCAGCCAGAACACCTTAGAAACAACTCTGAATTTAACTAGATTTTCCCACTTACCTGCATTCCCAGTGTAATTGGCCCTGGATTAGTATGAATAAAATGAGTTTTTCAAATGTTACAAAAGCATATAAAATTGCTTATAATATTTTAAGTTCAATAATATATTCTTCTTCTTGATTTATATGGCAACTTTATGTGCATCCAAACTGTGAGCCATGAAAAGAAACATCTCACGATACTTTTACGACAGTGGCAGCGGCGGTAACCATGAAAACAAGTCGAGAACGCTTTCCGACATAAAATGGCGACTTACACATGAGGGCGAAAAGTAATGAAGTAGTCGGCAATGACATTTAAGTCATTAACAATGCTATATTATTAGGCTACCTTTCACTCTTATTTTGAATTTAATGTTTTAACCGTCTCGAGAGGATACATTATAGAAAGACCATGAGTGGATCTGCGATTCAAGATAAGGTTGCTAGACTGTTGAGCAAGCAGTATGGGAAACCCGCAATGAAAGCCGTCAAACCTCTGGCGCTCAAGAATGAGGTCGCTAACCGCAAGCTGACGAAAGGAGGTTAAGGACTTTTCATTTAACATGATATTAACATATGTACATAAACTCTATGATTCAGTGGATGTGCAATAAACAGGCATTGCTGGCCTCTTCTGCGTAAGATCGAAACTGTTATAGAGTTTACATTACATTTTGTTTATTCACTTAACGTTACATATGTATTAGTTTATCCTTTGTTGAAGTGTTGAATGTCTATGATATTTTGTGCATATTTGTGAAATATTGTGAATAATACAAACAGTGTAAATGTTATCTGTAAAACCTGACATGAAAATAATAATAATCATCATCATCTATTTTTTTTTAAATGGAACTGTTGTTTACCCTTTATACAAGATATAAAAGAAAATCTAAAATCTAAAAAAGGTTTGCATAACTTTTATGGCCCCTTTTATGGTATGATATAGTAAAATATCTCTAAAAAAAGATATAGTAAAAATCTGGAGCACACTTTGGAAGAGGGGGAAAAAACACCCCAATTTTATTATTCCAAGGCCCAAAATGAGCAAAAATGAAATTTTGTGCAGTTATATGGCCAAAGAAAATAATATGAAATAGCTTGTAATGCAAATCAATGAGATTTTTTATAGAAGTGTAGCAGACTACTTTCATAAAATGCATATAAATATCAGTTGTCACAGATTAAATACTTAGTTTTATGATAAAAGCTGTAGTTTTAATTGTGAGGACAAAACATATAATGCAATGTAGTATAATGGTGATTGAAAAATAAAAAAATATATAATAAATATAATATAAAAGTTATTCATACATTTACTTAATATAAATCATTAAAGATTTCAGTTTTAATATAAACTTAAATCAGCTGAAGTTCAATTCAAAAAGTGTTTTGTGTTATTTTAATCTTTTTAGATACATTTTTTAGATACAGCACTTATAAAAGCATTATTAAGTAACTTGGTCTCACTCAGTTTCCATATTAAATGTAATATGATCTGATTGGCTAAACTAAAATGACATGCATGAACTAAAAAATATTTTTGCTTTCTTAACCGAAATACCAGTGATGCCAGTTTGCTTTTTTTAGGCAACATTGAAGGCCTGATGTAATGCAGTGTTTTGCTAAACCCTTACATGGTGGTGATACACACTCTTTGTTACAGAGGCCACCTGTGTTACGGAGATGTCGTTGCTGATGGCTTGCTGGAAACAGAACGACTTTAACAATGCACTCTGCTCTAAAGAAGTCTCAACCTTCTACACATGTGTTGAAAAGGTATCGCAGGCGTGCAACTTACAATCCTCAGGAAATCCTCCTTAAAACACCCTACTGACAGCTGACAGCAATTGAATGGCCTTAATTAACATGGTTTTGATGAATATATGCGAACGGCTAATTAGGATGAACGAAGAGCTAAATTTTCTTTTGCCATTTCCTGGTTATGGCGAGCACGCTTCCCACTTTTCAGTGCAGTTTCCTGCAAGAATTTTAATCTTTTTTTGTTTGTTTTCCTCACTCGTTTCCGTGTTTATGGCATCCTCACGCATCTAGCAGGTTAATATTTCTGCTAGTAGCATCTCCCTCTACAGCTTGAAATCTGATTAGAATGACTTATCTTAAAACCTTTGTTGCATAGGAGTAGTAAATAAAAGTCAAGTCACCTTTATTTAGTGTTCATTTCGACTGTACAGTAACTCTATAAAAAATAGTGTTATTGTTCAGCTGAAGTCAGTTCAGTGTTGATTCAGTTCCATTGTAAAGATCAATAATTAAATTAGTTCATTTCATCTATAAAGCAGTTCTGCAGAAAACAGTGATGTCATTGCCCAGCTCAGCTGTCAGTAGAGTCAAATCAATAATATTGTTGAATATTAAGTGTCCCCAAATAAGTAAGCCAGAGGCAACAGTGGCAAGGAACCCAAACTCAATCAGGTGACAGAATGGAGAAAAAAAAACCTTGGGCGAAACCAATTCTCCTTTGCCCCCCCCAGTAAAATGCACCTCTGTGAAATGCATGCAATAGTTAATTTTATTTAATACCGTTTCCTAATTTTGCTTTTTACAGGCACAGATCAAGGCCAAAGGACAGCAGGGAACTCAAGGTCGACTTTTGCCTAAGGAAGCCAACACCTTGTTAAAACGATTTCCTAACCTGGCCAGTGAGATCTAGGACCAGTAACATAGATTAGTCACAGAATGGACACTTTTATTATCTGAGCTGTATAGATGGGGACTTTAGTCTGAGTGTTTTACTGGGCCAGCCAATGGATGAGAACAGGGTGTGGAACGGTTTTCTAAAAAACAGCAATGAAGTTGTCACCGGGATGCTCGCCAAGCAGGTTTTGAAGGCACTTTTGGTGATTACTACATTTCACTCACCGCACTCCTGTAGGTCGTCCCATTAAAACAGTACAAACGGAGAAGCTCAGTTCCCTTCACATACTTGAAGGGATAGTTCAACTAAAAATGAAAATATGTCACCATTTACTCTGCCTAATGTCACCTTTTTGTGCTAAACAAAAGGAAGAAAGTTATACAGGTTTGGAATTTTTGGGTAAAATGACTATCCCAACATTACTACTTATCTGATTGTTATTGTATTGGTTTTTGGTATTACTTTTCTAAATCTCCCCTACATAGCTTAACTGTGACCTGCGAAACCAGACGGTTTATTTATTTTACAATTTTTCTTCCCGTCTCATGTTGTGTCCACAATATAATTAGTCTCAGACATTTTCAATTATCAGAAAATGGAGATCAAGGGAGAAGTACTCAGTGCCAGATCATGTTACATGCCAGGACAAAGTGTATTGGTTTTGACCATGAAAACTCTGCAATAAAGATTGAAATAACTCATTTGTAAATGTATTAACTTATAAATAATTCACTTTCTAGATTTCATGTTTTGATTGATTTGATACGAAACTTTGTTAAACTTTGTGACCATGAATTGGTTTAGTTCCCTTAATGCAATTTAACCATGGCCATCCTGTGATAACACTGCCCACCATTTCCTTAGGCTGATTATCTACAGTTGTCTGCAGCGTAATGTGTTTAGACTCCAAAGGAAATGCTGTCTGCTGTAAGTCTAAACCCTGCTCAATTACGACAACGTAAATTTACTGCTGTTAAACAGTTGTCAACAGGACAAACTTGACTCAAAAATGAATCAAGCAACAATGAAGAGCCCAAAATACTTAAATAGCTACAGCTATGCAGAATGGTGTTACCATGTAAATGTCTCTCAGATTTAATTTGAAATACTACAAAGTGATGATTACCTCTACCTGTTACATTCACTAGGCATTTGATGTTATATACAGTAATCCATTCCTGTCTCCAGTTCCTTAAGCATGTAAATAAACCAGACTAACACCCCAAGAACAGAGTGTGGACGAATGCCAAGCAATGCTGCCACACCTCTGGGCATCAGATAAGAGAAAACCAACTATTATCATTTGTTTGTTTTGTTTTTTAGCTCCTTGATACCTGATAACATGACTTTTTAGCTTTGGCCGTTTTTATAAATTCTTACATTTTAAATGATGTAATCTTTGTGTACCAGGGTGAGCAAATCCACCTCTTTAGCAAGATTACAATAAATGTTATTTTATCTTTATGTATATAGACCAACTGTAATCTGGACACAACTAAACTGATCCTACAGATGAATGAATTCAAGTACAGTAGAATATGAATAACATGTTTAATTGTGGTCTGGTTAATTGAGCCTTTGATCTTTTATTAAATTATGAGTAAGTGATTCAGGTATTGCTAACTTCTATTGAAGCTGTATGAATGATGAACAATGTGGAATGAGGTCTATTCAAGTGCCTGTGTACACAGGTGAACAATGCAAGTCATGGTGAGCTCAACCGCCTGCGTATTGAGGCTCTTGTTTTTAATATATTTATAAAACCCAAGAGATTTAAAAGATAATTTTGTCCAAGTGGTTAATAATATCCACCTTATCAACACATGCCCTTTGTCCTAGGAGGGTTTCGGGAGTTATGGAAAAGAACAGGAATTCCTTGTCAGTCTGTTTCATATTTGCCATGTGACCGCAAAAAGGTCTGTTTTCTCTGTTTTTAAGCTTTAGGCGCATTTTTTGGGGGGTGCTGTACAAAGGTCTATTGAGTTATTCAAAAATCTATTCCAAAATTCATTTCATGCAGTTAACTTGAATAATGTTTTATATGATGAATGTGTTTTCAATTTCTGAATGAAAATATGTCCTGTACAACTCACTCTAATGGAAATTCATAACTATTTTACGTTTTGGCGAACTGGTGGCTAATTCGGACAAATTTGTACGATCTTGTTTGTACATTTTATGTACACAATCTGCTTGCGCCCCAGTGATGCTTACTTTTTTTCCCTGAAAATCTTGCATTTCTGTATGTATCAATATGAAATTGCCACCTCGTAAAATAGTTACTTTTTTCATGAGATCAAGGTTAGTCTTGCAACTGTCACAAGATTTTTCATTAGTCTTTGGCACAAGTAGATTGACAATCTTTTCAGTCGCAATAAGACAGAAGTAGCGACAGATCTTTTCTTCTTGTGACAAACAGAGTGTAACAGATTATAAAAAGAAAAAAAAGTAGCATGGATACTTGATTCTATACATTGCTTGTTGATTGGATGTTATGTTTCAAACGAAAAATGAAACGTATGCAGAGATGAGTGTTTCACAAAAAGATCTATAACATGCATTTATAAGTTTTATTCTCATTACAGACTTTAATGCTATTTATTCTCTAAACTAGCCATAAAAATAAATGTTTTTAATATTTGTTCACCAATCAAAGTCACAGCACCATTATAAACTTTTTCTTTCTTTCTTCTAATTACTACTGAGAAGGATGCCAGTTACATACTAGTCCTATAGGCAAATCTTTAGAGCAGAGTGCATTGTTAAAGTCGTTCTGTTTCCAGCAAGCCATCAGCAAATATCCTATTGGCATTGGATATTGGGGAAACAATAACATTGGCTCAAGTTGTTTAGCATAATCCTTCAATGTTATTTATTCTATACTTTTTAAAATCTTTGTCTATCACTTAAAATTCAGCAGTAGGCCTATCTAATGAATAGTTATTTGAAGTTGCAAAAGATGGTCACTATTGAATTATTGATTAAAACCAAGTGCTAGTGATATTGAAATAGATGCTAGTTAGTTAGTCTAAAGGAATAATTGTTAGGTAACACTTTATTTTAAGGTGACATAGTAGCAATGGCATTGCTGTCTTAAAGTAATAACCCTAATAATAGGCTACATGATGTTAATATTACTCAGTACAATGTAACTACGTCACCTTAAATAAAATGTAACCTATTGTTAAAACGGCTTGCCATAGGGGACAGCCTCACTGCACTGTGCTCCATAAATGTTTATGTCCTATAATCTTCTGTAGTGTGTAGTACTGTGGCGAAGGCTGCAGGAGCGGCTTCTCTTCTTCTGTGTCACCTCAATGAACGCAAACCTCAGTCAGACCTCAACATGGGAGGAGTGTCAGTCGTGTCGTTGGACTTTTAGAAGTTTGCAGAATATTGTTTTGTTCTATCTGATCATTTTCGATGCTTCTTCCTCTGTAACAAACATTTGGAAACATTTTGAGGCGGGAAGGCGTCCCACTTACCCTGTATTCCCGCAGACAGCGATGATGGGACAGTTGTGCTGGATGTATGGTCATTGACAGGATGGATATCACTGGGATCCTCTCTATCGCTGCTGTCTTTCGTTTCTGTGTCGGTGTCTACGGCGAGGTATGTAAGCGCAGTTTGCTATGACTAATAAGTTCTTAGTCAGCTCACAAACAGTCAAACAGACTGTGATTTATTTATTGACGTGATCCTGAGGTTTTAGCAGAGAGGAGTTCAGACGGCGACCAAAAAAAGCTGGTTTATGGACCAGCCTAAATATGATTACAGTATTTTTTTTTTTTTAAAGTACTGGTTTATAAAATGAAGACTGTACAGTTTTCTTCTGTTAAATGAGTAGTTAGAATGGAAGTCCACACACGAATTAAATTTTGATCCATGTTATGACGCGTTGACGTCGTCGCTTTCGTGTGTAAAATTAACGCCGTGTATCACGTGAAAGTGTGTGGTAATTGTTACAGAAGGAATTATGCAGTCTTTGTTCATTTTTGTGGTCGAGGCGTACTTTGCCCCGAAATTCACTTCATCTCTTTAAAGGATCTAAATAATCACGAGATACTGAGAGGAGTGCATATGCATATTTACACGTCCCTTAAGAATATGTTTCCATAATATATTAAGTTATAAGTGTTATTTTTTATTTATTTATGTTTTTTTTTTTAAATTATCATATGACTATTTTAAGGTGTCCATGTTACAGTTTAATTATACATTTAATTACAGAGTAATATTAATTAACAATATGTAGGCTACAATAAGATTAGGAATGGAGTTTGGTTTACTGTTAGTTGCATGCAATTATTCACAATTTACTGTTATTACTACAGTAAGTACATGTAACATATGTAACGGGGACAATAAAATAAAGTGTTACCAAAAACATTAAACCAGTCTAAGTGGGTTTGCTGGTTTCAGATGATTTAATGATCTTCAGATGGTCAGTTGTAGCCTGACAAGCTGAAAAGTCCCCAAAATGAGTCAACAAAGCCAAACTGGTAAGATGTTTCAGCATGGACGTATAAATAAACAAGCATTAATGAAATTGATAAAAACAGAACATAGTGCTGCTTATCTACCTTAATGACTTGGGAGAATATTCTTAAGCCATACATATCTTTTGCATGCTGAGCACACCCTTAAGCGTAACCCTTCTATTGTCTTGGGGTCAAGGCATTAGGTTTTGATATATTGTCATAATTCACTTTAAAACAAAACTAAATTTTTCTTTAGATCAGTTGTACAATAATCAAGAATTTGTGAATTTTAATGGTTTTTAATGGGCACACAAGGAACACAGGTGGGTGCAGTTTCTTAGGACAATAGGACAGTTAACAGATACTTGCTGTTGATGTTTTGTCTTTGTTCCTAAAGTCTGAAGGTTTGAGGAACTTGCATCTCATTTGTACTTACACCCTCTCTAGCATCCTGTCCCATCGTTCGCTTGCAGTTTAGTAAGGATGAGAGAAAAGTGTGATGCTCGTTCCCTTCATCACACCCAGCTTACACAGTAGCAGTCATGTAATGGCTTGATGGTCATGAAAGTGTTCTTTGATCTCAGCTGAAGTTCTGCTAAAGCAAAACTGCTCCACACTATTAACTCATGTCTTTGTGACATTTTCCTGTCGTAAAGCAACGGATACCTTTGATAACCTTCCTTCGGGGAGAAAACCTCTGACTAAGGTTGGTAGCTGCTTACTGGGATTAAAGCAAAACAACACCGTAACAAAACATAACTCAAACAAAACAAATCTAATGGTATAAACTAAAAATAATGCTGTATCCTGTGTTTAAGTTATAATTCATGCCTAGCCATTAATATTATTCACTTCATTTGTTTGTTATACCCTTACAAAAGTGTCATGCACTATTTTATTTAATATTAAAAAAGTTTTTTTATTGGCATCTTTAATGAAGAAAACTTTAACATCCATGGAACCATTCCATTGCACAAAAAGTTCTTTATAGTGGAAAATTCCATATAGATTATTAAAATCTTCTTTAATCTAAGAACAAAATGGTTCTTTTAAGAACTCCTCAAAGGTTCTTTGAGGAACCAAAATCGTTTCTTCTGTGGCATTGCTGCAAAACCCCCTTTTGGAACCTTTATTTTATGAGTGTGGTACTGTGAAGTGTGAAGGATACCAGATTTGAATACCATTGTACTTTCATATATATATATATATATATATATATATATATATATATATATATATATATATATATATATATATACAAAATACCAATACCAAAATGTTTTACCAAAATGAATACTAAATGATTGCCCATTCATTTTACAAGGTAAGTCAAAGATTATGGTACAATACATGTCCAAAAAAAATACATGTCCTTGTTACTATTTTTTTTTTTTTACTTTTTTGTAGTAAAAGAAGTAAACTGACTCTTGTTGTTTTGTCTTCATAGGGAAGACAGAGCGCTGTGTACCTAAATACCCTGCAGAGCACAGGTAGGCACTCACATGCATTTAAGGAACAGTAAAAAATATAGACATGTAAAGGTTAAAGAAAGGTGCAAGCTGGAATCCTATTTTGTTTCTTTTATGAGAATTGGTGATATACGAGCATCTCTTTTGCAAGAACATTTGCTTAGGAAATTAAATTATTCCACCTAATTCAAGCACATACTCATTGGTTGCAGCTGAATGCCACTGTATTTTGTTCTCGTAAAGAGCATCTCTTTCAGTGCCAATAACCACATCCCTTCTTGGCACTGTATCTAATACAACATTAACCGATGCAAAACCACTCGACTGTCAAGAGATATATTCGTCAATGTTTCCCTATGGCAGAATTAAAGAAATGCTCGACCACAACAATCGCTCTTCAGACAAGATTGCTGTGGAGAGAAACACAATATTCAATGTGCTTGTAATATGAGTGAAGCACAAACACTTACTGATGACAGCGAATGGATGTGAAGCAACTGTGGCATTGATGGGCTTTAAGGAGCAGCTAATTTGAGACTGAATGCCCTACTGTTTTTGCCTATTACATGTGTCATATTCATATTCTGTGAACTTTATTGCTTTCCTTGCCTTCCAAGTCTGGACAGGTTTGTGTGCTGACATCCTTAGGGCAGGATGCTGAAATATACTCAACCTTCCCACAGAACCGTCAACCTACTCCCAGTTCATGCTGGGGCAGTGTGAGATTCCTCTATGATTGCCTCATCTGTAGACTTATTTTACTCTCTGCTGTTAAACCGCTTATATTTAGTCTCTTGTGATACCACCAGGAGTCTTGTTGGTGGTCTTTATCGTGCTCTATAACTGTAACACCATGGAAATATGACTGGAACTCTACCCTGATGCTATTTCAGCAAATTGCTTTACTATATGTACAGACTGACATACAGTGTGGAACCTGAGCTCTCACGAGACGAGACGCGAGTCTGTGCTAGAAAAGATTTTGGACTGTTAAACTATTAACCTGCCAAGGTACAAGAATGGAAACTATTTGTAATGGCGAACATATTTTTAAATTGGTTATTATCGAAAGTAATAGTGTACAAATGTCCAATCATGATAAAGCCATTAAAAGAAACATCAACAATCAAATCTCCATAGATACATTTTTTTGCTCGTATACTGTACTAACACAGTGTATAGTATTTTATCGACTATGCACTGCACAAATTTATGTTACTAATGAAAAGAATATAGAGCTGATTTTTGCAAACTTTCACTTTAGTATTATTATTTTTTAGAAATGCACAATATATATATCGATACCAGTTGGCTGATATTATACTTTTTTATTTATTTATGTACCCAAAATGAATTATATCTCATGTTTAACCACTATAAGACACAGCGGCAAGTCCCCGAAGCACTGGTCAAGATGAAGCTGTTCTTGGCGGTTACACGACCCCTGAATGGCCACTGATGGCCTGGAGCTCGCATCTCCGAAAACATCTAAACAAATTGTAAAATAGGGGCCATGATTAAATATGAGTTACATATTCCAGGTCTGAACAACTACATTATCGCCTTAAAAACTCTTAAAACTACAGTTCGTGGTACAACAAGTGTAGTATTCACAAAAATTACAGTGGAATTTGCTCAGCCGCCATGACAGTCGCTTCAAGCAGAGGGATACAAATGGTGAAAAGGTAAGAGTGCTGTTATCACTAAAATATTGCACGGCTATCAGCCAATCAGATTCGAGAACCAGAAATAAAGGTTGTATGTATGTATATGTATATATACACTAAATTGCCAAAAGTATTAGGACACCCCTCCAAATCATTGAATTCAGGTGTTCCAATCACTTCCATGGCCACAGGTGTATAAAATCAAGCACCTAGGCATGCAGACAGCTTATACAAACATTTGTGAAAGAATGGGTCGCTCTCAGGAGCTCAGTGAATTCAAGCGTGGTACCGTGATAGGTTGCCACCTGTGCAATAAGTCCATTTGTGAAATTTCCTCACTACTAAATATTTCATCTTCAAATGTTAGTGGTATCATAACAAAGTGGAAGCAATTGAGAACAACAGCAACTCAGCCACGAAGTGGTAGGCCACGAAAAATCACAGAGTGGAGTCAGCACATGCTGAGGTGCACAGTGCGCAGAAGTCGCCAACTTTCTGCAGAGTCTGTAGCTACAGACCTCCAAATTTTGTGTGGCCTTCAGATTAGCTCAAGAACTGTGTGTAGAGAGCTTCATGGAATGGGTTTCCATGGCCGAGCAGCTGCATCCAAGCCTTACATCACTGAGTGCAATGCAAAGCGTCGGATGCAGTGGTGTAAAGCACACCGCCACTGAACTCTAGAGCAGTGGAGACATGTTCTCTGGAGTGATGAATCACGCTTCTCTGTCTGCCAATCCAATGGATGAGTCTCGGTTTTGCGGTTGCCAGGAGAACGGCACTTGCCTGACTGCATTGTGCCAAGTGTAAAGTTTGGTGGAGGGGGGATTATGGTGTGGGGTTGTTTTTCAGGTGTTGGGCTTGGCCCCAGTTCCAGTGAAAGGAACTCTTAATGCTTCAGCATACCAAGACATTTTAGACAATTTCATGCTTCCAACTTTGTGGGAACAGTTTGGGGATGGCCCCTTCCTGTTCCAACATGACTGCGCACCAGTGCACAAAGCAAGGTCCATAAAGACATGGATGAGCGAGTTTGGTGTGGAGGAACTTGACTGGCCTGCACAAAAGTCCTGACCTCAACCCGACAGAACACCTTTGGGATTAATTAGAGCGGAGACTGCGAGCCAGGCCTTCTCGACAACATCACTGCCTGACTTCTAGAAGAATGGTCAAAAATTCCCATAAACACACTCCTAAACCTTGTGGAAAGCCTTCCCAGAAAAGTTGAGGCTGTTATAGCTGCAACGGGTGGGCCAACTCCATATTAAACCCTACGGATTAAGAATGGGATGTCATTAAAGTTCATGTGCACGTAAAGGCAGGCGTCCCAAAACTTTTGGCAATATATATTATATTATATTATATTATATTACATTATTGGTTATCAGCCATAACATGAAAATAATTATCAATATTTTATCATTAGATTATGGAAAGTTTTTTTTTTGTTTGATAGATGTCAGATAGCATGTCATCCTCTTCTGTTCCCTCTGCCTAAATAAAGACAATCATAATGGTTGGATTGGAGGTTTAAAAATGGTTTACATTGGAAATCCAATACTGTTCTCTGATGATAAACATGTTTTTTAATAAGATATGGAATGATACTGTGTGAGTTTGCTTCAATACTTTGTTTACAGTTATATTTGGAATAATGTAGACAGAAGAGGACGACGTAATAGAGTTTCAGTGATGCTTTAGCTCTAATATGTTTATCTTGGCCATTAGTCTTTAAGTGCACTCGTCTCAGCTCAATAAGTCTATGCTAAGGTAATCTACACAAGCAGAGACAGGGTTAGGCTATGTGTCCGCTGGGTGTTGTATACACATACATATGCATACAGGTGTAAATACTTTTCTGGTGTTACCCATAATGCTCCGAGTATGAGATGGTCTCATCTCTTTCTCTCTCTCTCCCTAAGGGTTTAGCACCTGCTTCTAAAGAGAGACTAGGGCACAATGTCCTCTGTTTGATCCTGCACAACACTACCTGATAGCAGGCCCATAAATTCTCAGGAGCCCACCCCCACCCCCACCCCCAGAGATTATGAGATTATCACTTCTGACATTTATTTGTGGTGGATAAGTTTTCCTTTGGTGAAACTGCTGTTACTTGCCTACACAAATGTTTGATATAATCTGAAATTATGTGTTATGCTTTCAGCAAACCTCTAATTGCCTTAAAGATCGTCTCCTATGAGTACTCTTTAAAACCTCATTTTTTATTCTCTTTCTTAAATGCCTCCAAAGCACCTACTATCTTTTAAATATCCTTCTCTTGTGGTGGATGGATTTAACATCTGTCTCTTGTCTGAAAATATGTCAAGACTCTAGTTAGGCTTGGATTTTGGACAGTGGGCACAAAGCCCAGGATTTTCTCCCTTTTTAGTCACATTTCCAGAAATGCATTAGAGAACAGACTGACAGCATATGGGGAACACACAGCATACAAATACAGCTAATAAGTAATGGGTCACTGTATAAAATGATTGTTTAAATGCTTACAAATTAAGTTAACAGCCCACACTAAAGCACGCAATTGAATTGTTGTTTCTGGCCGCCTGCTACACATAAAATGTATTAGAGAATGCTCTCTCACATGAGACTTGTCTAGATCACGTAATTTGGTCACAATGCTCCAAAGTCACAATATTTCTATTTACTTTAATGGTTTAAAGTACTAGAATCATTTGGAAAAAGGTTTCTTGATTATGTCACTAACTGATGCAAGCAAGCAAATGTAAATTAGTAATTAGAATCATTTCTTAATGTTAATTTGTTTGAAAATATGCCGTGTGTCCTTGTGCCTAAACCACACACACATATTTACAATACATCACAATATAATTAAGGACATACCATAGACTTTTTTTTAAGCATAGATGCTGGTATTTATATAATACTAAGCCCCAACCCTACCCCTAAATGAAAACATTTTCATTTTAGAGTAAAAATGTAAAAAAAAAAAAAAAAAAAAAAAAAGTAAATATCTAATATATTTTATATTATACTATAGTAATAAATATTGTTTATATTTTTATTTATTTTATATTTTATTTTAATTTTTATATTTTTATAAATTGTTTTAAATTTTAATATTATATTAGTTTATTAGTTTACTTTTTTATATTATTATATTATATTATTAAAAATATAATATGATATTATTTTTTTTATGAAGGTATTTTTATTTAGTTTAGTTTATATTATATTATTATACAACCACACACACACGTTGTATAACACATTACTACAAGGCATGTGAGGTCTGAAGTGACTCATCATAGTGGGTCCTCACAGGTCTTGCTGTTCCAGCAGTGCAGTAAGGCATCATTAGTATCTCACCCTCTGCACCCAGAGGAAGGTCTGTAGGGGTTTTCACTCATCGAGAAAAAGTTACAAAATAAAACAGCTAATAAGCTAATAAAAACAGCTCATTTCAGGTCATGCACATTTTTTTTCATGCCAAAGATTTTAAAATTAATTGAGCTTTATTTGGCAATGCATTAAAATATTCTTTAATGTTCCATAAAGGGTATTATTCAAGTAATTCGAATGCTGAATTTAACTTTAAATTGTGTGTGTTTGTTTCCCATAGGGCTTCTGTCATGCTCTGAGGGTTTCACTCAGCTGGGTTATTACAATGGATCCGTGTCTCAGACAGACTCTGGCTCTTCCTGTTTAAAATGGACTGACTTTCCAGACTACATGCTGCAGTACCCTGATCGTGGGCTGGGTGACCACAACCACTGTAGAAATCCTGACCGTGAATCTAACCCCTGGTGCTTTTTCAGACAAAAGTCAGGAGCCATCGGATGGGCCTACTGCGACTGCCACCAGGGTGAGCTTTCCTTACTGTTTTTTCTTTCTTTCTTTCTTTCTTTTTTTACAAAAGCTTTATTTTTATTTTAATAGTTTTTTGTATTACTTTGAGTTCTGAGAAATAGAATGCGGTTTTGTGGTTAAAAAATTGAGACCCATGTCAGTGGCACGAAAAGAAAAAAACACAAGCTCTTAAGACATGTTTTTTAAAAGTTGAAAAGTTTTAACTACAGTGCTGCGTTCTTCTAACACCGTATCAAGCCCGGAACACACCAAGCCGGCCGTCGGGCAGTTTTTGTTCATCGGCCAACTAAGTTTTCTCATCATGTTCCGCACCGTCGGCTGAAGTTGTCCTCGTCAGCTTTTTTTCGGCCGTTTCGACATGTTGAATCGCGTCAGAGCTCGTCGGTCAGTCGGGCCATCTGATCATTCTGATTGGCTGTTCAGCTATTGCCACCTGCTGGTACGGAAAGGCATTTCTTCTTATGCAGGCGCAGAACGGACATGCTACTTGGCCGTCGGGTGTGTCGAGCGTCGGTTTGGTGTGTCAGGGCAACTTTGGACCCAGACGCTGCCGACGTGAGCCAGCCCCGCATTCTGCTTTCGTCCCCACTAGTGCGTTGGCGTCGGCTTGGTGTATTTCAGGCTTCATGCGCGAGACCCTGCAAAAGACGTGAGCGCAACGGTCACACACGTCCATCTAGCACACGCTTACATGGAAAAACAATGGAAAAGCAGTGCAGTGGAATGCAAAAACACATTCTGTGTGAACAAGAACCTTGGTGTTAAAAAAAGCCATTTCCAAACCAACCAACACGTGTGAAATTATCTCTGATCTTAAAGGTGCTAAAGAGGTTCTTTTTGTCGACTGAGTTTTTGAAATGAGCGCATGGGTAAGAACAACCCCCCTCCTTCACAGCTCATTTAGAGGGAACGCCTCCCAAAACTCGTGCACGAGTATCGGAACACGAGTGTTTAGCACCGGCATTCGCTGTGTTATTAAGCCAGGCACACATTTAACGACTAGCTAAAACATTCTGACTATGCTCAACATACAGCGATTGTTTCCTGCTCCTGAAGCAGATTTATATACTTTCACATGGAATTTGAACACCGACTGTAATCGCAGACTGAAAGCAACTGGCTCTGACTGGACGCGTTTGAGCGCAATCAGTCATAAGTATCAATTTACATTCATAATCGGCCTTACAATCGTTAGGTGTGTGCGCGACTTAAAGCCGTGGATTCATTATGTCGGACTCACCGCAGGTGACTCATAATCTGCAGTTGTTACTCCTGTCTCCTGACAAAAACATTGCATGCAGCGCCTGTGGAGTGTGGAAAGTTACTGGAGCGCGCAGCCGCGCGTCTCTCACATGGATCGTCATGGCAGTGATTGACAAGCCAGAGGGCCAATCGTTTACGCGATTGGCTGATGTTTTTAAGGCCCTATCTTGTGCACAGATGATGTATATTAATATTATTCTTTTCAGTGCACCTAATAAATAGTCTTTTATCAGTTAGTAAAGACAGTTTCAAGTAATATTGCAAAAATGTATAAAACAAAACATCCTCTTTAGCACCTTTAAGCTTGAAAAGTGTTACTTTGCAAAAATGTCTTCAGGTTGTTGTTTTGTTTGTTTGTTTGTTTGTTTTCAAAATGTTGAGCAGGCACATTTATTTATTTTAGGTTAAATTTTTTAGGTTTATTTGCATAGAGGCAGTCCAAAAACAAACAAAATGCATTGTGCTTAGAGACTGAAGCACAAGCTAAGTTTCCTTTTTGTATCTCAGAGTCCTTTACATACAAATGGGGTATTGAATTCACTTACTCCATAATAAATCACCTGCCATTACAATTAAAATATTTGCAGTGCATACAGTAAATAAGAGAAACAACTAGAATATTCAAACATTTGGGGCTGTAGTGCATGGTTGCAGGTGGCTCTAGTCTAATTACATTTGACCTAGAAAAGTTCTTACTGGACCATGCTGTTTGTGTTTATTAAGTGAATGGATCCTGGTGAGTATTTGTGTCATAGCTGTAATATTAGCGTAGGTGTTGTTGTACAGAAGCTGAGTGACATTTATTACTGCAGTCACAGCACACAGCCACAGTCAAGGATTCTCTCTGTCCTCTCTTTTTATTGTCCTCTATTCATCTTCCTCTGTCTATGTGTTTATTGTCTAATAATCAATCAGACTCGCATCACTCATGTGCATTTGTTACTCTGTATTACTCCCATTCTGAAAGTGTCTGTTCGCTCTCTGGATCTCTTTGTGCTGATCTGTCATCAGCTGCCTGTGTCTGTGGTTCAGTCCCGAGCTGGTGTTGAAATCTGTTTGCCTTATCTCTGGGAGCTGTGATTATCTCTGTCTGCCTCTCTCCTCCTTTTCCTTTCTATGTAATAACATTAAACACGGTTACAGACTCAAACAATTAGAGTGTATTTAAATTCATGTCTGTGAGCATGACGTGCGGCAGCAAGATGATAATTTGCAAGATACAGTGTCTCTAATGTGAGCACTCTGTACTAATTATAGAGAGCTGATTCAGAGTCTGTAAATGTAAATGGGAGAGAGTGGGGTAAGCTGTGCCACTTATATTTTGTCCTTAAGTTGTCCTCTAGTCAAGGAGAAAGATGATGGAGGTAAAAGCTAATTATATTTCAGGATGTCTGCTCTCCACTGAATAGAAAGAAGACAGTATCTGCAACAATAAGGAAATGGAGAAATGGATTTCTCAAAACATAAAAAGCTTTTTATATAGATTTTGCCACATTCCTTACTTAGGGGTAAGGTGTGTCATGTGAAAAGATAAGTTGAATCGTTGGAAAATATGTGGATAATTATCTATCTATCTATCTATCTATCTATCTATCTGTCTGTCTGTCTGTCTGTCTGTCTGTCTGTCTGTCTTTCTATACGTTGTAATATTTTAAATGTTGTAATATTTTAAAAACTTGTACTGAATATAATTGAGTTTGATTGTCCTTTTGTTATCTAGCTAGCAAGCTTACTAGCTAGCTAGATATCAGCCTGTTAGCATTGTTTGAAAATATCTTCATTCGGTATAACCAAAAGTGTCATTTGGTAAAACTGGAATTTTTGTTAAACCAAATTACTTTTTTGGTGACAAATTTTGTCCATATTGTAAAAAATGACAAAAGCAGTATTAATTGATTATAAAAACAACATAATCTCATTGTTAACACTTAATAAACCTTCAAAATTAATTATATCTCCATTATGTTTTTTTTTACACTTTTAAAAACCTTATTTGTCAATGACACAAATATATATAGATGGATATAGATAATATTGATATATATTGATATATTGATATATATATTAACATCTCTGAATATGTTGGATTCTGCACCTATTTCTCCAGGTGAGGCTCGGTTGGTGGGGGCTTCTTCTAATAAGAGTGGTCGTCTTGAGGTGTACCTGAATGGTCGCTGGGGAGCAGTGTGTGACACCCACCTGACCGATCGAGATGCCAGTGTGATCTGTAGACAACTGAGGCTCGGGTATAAGCTGCAAACTCTATTCATTATCAGCTAGAGGCTCTGCACTTATTAACACTCAGTATGTGCTCTCATTTAATTACCTGCTAACTCCCAACAGTGAAATCGGCACTGCGCTTCGGCACTCTTACTTTGGACCTGGATCTGGTCTCTTCCACTTTGAACGTCTTGGCTGCCATGGTAATGAAGATTCTCTGCTGAAGTGCCGGAGCCGGAAATATGTCTCCGGTGACTGTAACCATGGCAATGAGGCCGGAGTTGTGTGTGCTGTTCCAGAGGGTAATTATTATTATTATTTTTTTTCATTTGAGGGGGGTATCCTGTATATATATATATCAATTTTGATCCATTTAATTTACTTTAAACTATTGAAAGTTATATAAATATAGATATAGATATACATATAGATATACAGAGCCTAGATGGATATAGATATATAGATATAGATATATATAGAGAGAGAACGAATTCAAGTTAGGAAACATTATCTTTGTCACATGCTGTCAATTTCATTTCTCAGAGTCACAGTTCATAAAACAACAGCTGAGGTTCCTGTATTTGCTGATCATACTCCTATAAGATATATTTTCAACAGTGTTATAATGTGGAAAGGACTTCTGTGGAGCTAAATGAAGACAGAATTCATGTCAGACAGAAGTAGGGTCATAAACCACCGTATGCCTGTTGTAATGGGACAGTTTGCTAGAACAGGGTCAGGTATATTTAGAGAGAGCTGTGAATTATTCACACAGAAACATTAGGAAGGAGAAAGCAATCTGAGATCTCGGAGGCTTTGCCAAGGGTTCTTACACATGTCCCCATCCTTTACCACACATGCATACATGCTACAAAGCATTATGCCATATGTTGGAGACATATAACTTGTAAAAGCATCTCTACTGATGCATATAGCAGAGTTTTAAACTTCTGCTCTCAATGATAGTTTGAAATGTTTCACTGATTATTTTTGTCCTAATCATTCTCTGCTGCAGTGATTTAATTATCGATCGATTGGACTGTTTTGTTTAGGCAATGGTGCCCCCCTGAGGCTCGTGGGAGGCCTTGAGGATTTTGAGGGGCGTGTGGAGGTGTACCATAATGGGAGGTGGGGTACTATCTGTGATGACGAATGGGATGATATTGATGCTGAAGTTGTTTGCAGACAGTTGGGATTGGGGTAAGAAATATTTCATCATATGTGTCCTTTTTGCTGCCAAGGACCCCCAAATAATACTAATTTAAAAAAGCTTTTATATTGTCGTTTTGCTAAAGCTAAAATTATTTAAAATATTATCTGGAAAATTTTTATTTTCTATTAAGTTGACAGCATATCTTTTTTTCTACCCCCTTTTAGAGTAATGTTCGATGTATAAACATGTTTAAATAAAAAACAGGTTTTATTTTATTTCATACCTTTCAAACTGAGGCTGTTGATGAAAAGGGGAAAAAAATATATTGTGAAAATAATAATTTGATTTTGGACCAGAAAGAAAGAAACTGTAATAATATCACATTAAATAAATTTGTTAAATTAAATATATACAGTTGAAAGCCCTAAAAATCACTCTCAAATTTTCCACAAACTGCCTTGTGGCTTTCCATTTAAAAAAAAAAAAAAAGAAAAGAAAAGAAAAAAAGCTTTTGTAAGTAAGGACATCATCAGGATGTTACTGCACTCTTTCTGTTTAGATAATATTTAGAAATTCTTTGCTTTTAGCTGGGAGACACTGATGATGTCATGCACAAATCTGAGTGCTGCTTGAAAGGACAGTCCTTTTTTACACACACAAATGCACACTAGCACTGTGAGTGAACTTTATTAATATAGATGAATGGAAAGGGTGTATGAATGATTGATAGGGTGCAGGGATTCACTCCATGAATCTGCAGTGGGATCGAAAGCAACTGATTTTTCCCTTCACCATCCATGTAATACATTCTTTTCAGTTCTGTTTTCCATTACCACCATAGACACACACGCATACACACACTCAACTACACTGCTGTGCACTTTCTACTACACTTTCTCATTATCCTCTTCTGTACATTACATACATCAATAATGATGATCTTGAATGACTTTGCAATGTAAGTATCATTACAAAGTTATGTAACTAAACTAATATGTTACTATATGCCTCTGTATCTCTCTTCTTCCTAGTTAGAAATTTAAATGTATACTATTTTTTACAAAAGTGGGGTCGGTAAGATTTTTGAAGGTTTTTTGTCTCTTTTGGTAACCAAGGCTGCATGAATTTGATCAAAAATACAACAATGTTGTCATACAATTGTAATAATATTACAATTTAAGTTACTTTTTTATTATTATTATTGTAATATACTTTAAAGTTAATTTATTCTTGGATGGCAAAGCTGAATTTGAGCAGCCATTAAGGCCCACTCACACAAAGGACAAGAACTATAACGATACAATATTAAAGATCATTCTAAATTTAAAATAATAGCAGACCCCACACCATAACGTTACCGGCACAGAGAAACAAGATCATTGGACTCAATTTCACAATGATTTTTTCAAGCTGATGAACAATAAAATGATAAACAGCCAATCAGAATCCATCCAGCTTTAAAGAGCTTGAGCATTTAAAGCGGCAGACAACAAAACTGAACAATATTGTGCATTGGTGGGCACGCTAATATAGTTATAGTTATCTTTATAGTTATTGTTCTGGTGGTTACACCAGTTTTCAGTGTCACATGATCATTCAGAAATCAGAACATTTCTTATTATTATCAGTGTTGAAAACAGTTTTGCTGCTCAGTGTTCTTGTGGAAACCATGATACATTTTTTTTCAGGATTCTTTGATGAATAGAAAGTTCAAAAGAACAAACTTTTGAAAAGGAATGTGTTATTTTCAGTGGTGTACCAAAGGCATGGTCATGGGCACAATTTGGGCAGGGCACTGGGCCTATTGTACTGGATGGAGTGCACTGCACAGGAAATGAGCTGTCTCTTGAGGAATGTCCTCATGCGCCCTGGGGCCGGCACAACTGTGACCACATGGAGGATGCTGGAGTGTCTTGTAACCCATTTACAGGTGAAGATGATACGAACTGTGTTAGACAACACTGCCCGTATGATAACACATTGAACGTACTATGGGGACCAAAAGTTCTGCCCCTTTTACTTTTATCACAATTTTATCTGTCTGTATAAGTTCAAAGATTAAAAGCATTCATGCTAATGCTGCTGTAGATGGAGTGTTGCGTCTAGTAGGAGCTGATAGCCCATGGGAAGGACGCCTGGAGGTTTATCACGCTGGAGAATGGGGCACCGTATGTGATGACAACTGGACCGGACGTCACGCCCAGGTGGTATGTCGACAGTTGGGTTATCGGTAAGCTGATTGATAACATGTTTCTTATGTAAATGTATGTAAGCAGCATATTATGTCAGACATCCCAAGTCTCCCGGAAGTTCCGGGAGTCTCCCGCATATTGATAGCGGCTCCCTGATGCCCGGAAATTAGTTAAAATCTCCCGGAATCTAGAGCGAGCGAGCAAGAGCGCGCATAGAGACTGTGTTTCAAACCAGCGCGCGCACGGCAGAGAGGGAGAGGGAGCGAGAGAGAGACCTTGCGCAGGTCCGTAGCCAGCCTGTTGAAAGGGGGGGTTCTTTTTTTCAAAAAGTGGACCTTTTTGCAGTTTTTCTCCTCCTTTTGTATTTAATAATGAGGTTCAAAAACTTCATTTTGGTGACCTTTTATGCACTAATTTGTGCTGGATTATCTTGTCTGCTGGTATCTTAATGAGCACGCTTTTTGATCCACCTAAAATATTTACTGCATTGTTGTCAAATTGCTTCCTCATGTATCACCTTTGTCAGTCCATACACAGTTCATAAGTTTAAAGACCACACTAACAACAGTAACCTCCCTGAAATGACTTTTTGCAGGTTGGGATGTCTGTTATGTGCTACTTTGAAGTAACTAAAGGCAGCACATTTTTGCATATTAGATGTTTTCAAGTTTGATTTGAGATCTTTTGGTCTCAAGAAACCAGAAATATATGACTATAAGTGTCCTTTTGTTTATCCTTCTGATCTGTTGCTGCAATACTGCTATTTGTCCAACAGAGGGCGTGCTGAGGTGGCTCCAGATGGGATGTATGGGGAGGGTACAGGGTTGATCTTGCTGGATGAGGTGAAATGTGAAGGGGGCGAGAGCTCTCTGCTGGAGTGTGCTCATGGTCAGTGGGGGCAGCATGACTGCTCTCACAGTGAAGATGTGGGCATACGCTGTGAAAGAGAAGGACAGAACAATGAAATCCCTGAAGTGGCTCCTGCCACAGGTGCGTAAACTCCATGTGAACACTTTTATTAGCTTTATCATCATCAAGACTACCAAAAAAAACCCAGATGTTACACAAGAAGAAACAAGTCCATTTTACACGTTTAAGAGCCCTTCAAACAAATTGGATATTAGGAAGCATCATCTTTTTTAATATAATGATGTGTTTGCATATTTATATGCTTATGAAACATATTGCATCTTGATGAAAATGGTTAGGATTGTGATCATCAGAAAGTGATTTGTTCCTCTGAAGGCAAATCTTCATTAACATAATGTGCTTTTTTATTTTCTGCAGTCTAAAGCAGTTGTTCTCAATCTTTTTGACTCCAAAGCCCCCAATATCAAAGATAATATTTGAATACTTGAAGGCCCCCCTTGGATATTTCTGTTAAATCTGCAGTATTGACAAAGCTGCTCATTTTCAAACTTTTTTTTTTATTTACACAAAGTGGGATTGTACGGAAGAGGATTAGGGGCAAGCAATAATAAAAAAATAAAACCATCTCGAGATTAAAGTTGTTAAATTTCGAGAAAAAACTCGTTAAATTTTGAGAAAAAAGTCAAAATAAAATGTTGAGAATAAACTCGTTAAATTACGAGAAAAAAGTCGTTAAATTACGAGAACAAATGCGTTAAATTATGAGAAAAATGTCGTTAAATTTCGAGAAAAAAGTTGAGATAAAATGTTGAGAATAAACTCATTAAATTATGAGAATAAAGTCATTAAATTACAAGAAAAAACTCGTTAAATTTCGAGAAAAAGGTTGAGATAAAATGTTGAGAATAAACTCATTAAATTATGAGAATAAAATCGTTAAATTACGAATTTGTTCTCATAATTTAATGAGTTTATTCTCATAATTTAATGAGTTTATTCGCAACATTTTATCTTGACTTTTTTCTCGTAATTTAATGACTTTATTCTCATAATTTAATGAGTTTATTCTCAACATTTTATCTTGACTTTTTTCTCGAAATTTAACGACATTTTTCTCATAATTTAACGAATTTGTTCTTGTAATTTAACAACTTTTTTCTCGTAATATAATGACTTTATTCTCAACATTTTATCTCGACTTTTTTCTCGAAATTTAACGAGTTTTTTCTCGTAATTTAACAAGTTTATTCTCAACATTTTATCTCAACTTTTTTCTTGAAATTTAATTACTTTTTTCTTGTAATTTAATGAGTTTATTCTCAACATTTTATTTCGACTTTGTTCTCGAAATTGAACGAGTTTTTCTCGAAATTTAACAACTTTAATCTCGAGATGTTTTTTTATTTTTTATTATTGCTTGGCCCTAATCCTCTTCCGTAGGATTGGCTATATATTAAAATAATTATAAATAATTAAAATGATCAGAAGTTTCATTAACTCAGTGTTCTTCAAGGTTTAAACTTTTTATTACCAATGAATTTACATATTTTTTTTAGTCATTTTATGATTTACAGGGGTTTTTAAATTATTTTTACTTACAAATAGCAATTCCTACCTGTTTGAGCTTAACATAACTATAAAAAAAAATCAATAACTTCTTAAGATTTTTATCAATTGCCATGACCTTTTCAGGTCTAGAAATCACACTTTTAAAATTCCCTAATATATCCAGGTTTTTCAAGAGCACGAACACCATCCATCTATCCATTATCCATACCACTTATCTTCTCTTGGGTCATTGTAGCCTATCACCATGAAAATCAAATATACAAAATATATCAGAATACATCTTTGTTTTTAGCTATGTTAACTTATTTTAAAGCTTGTTTTGTTTTAATTAACATCATTTTAAGTCATCTTGAGGCCCTCTTGAATGTTCTTTGAACATTACCTCCTAGTGGGTCCTGGCCCCCTGATTTTTTTGTAGGCTAATCTGCTAATGATAATTGAAGGCTACTTAAAATACAAAGGCCCTGTCCCAAATGGCACCCTAAACACTCACGGTCTTCCTACGAATCCGCACTTTTGCCGCTTTGGCTAAATCCCAAATGGCACACTTCTATGCACTTTCGGTTGTGTGGACTTTCAATGGCCGTAGGGTGTCCCATTCATCATTTTAGTTTTTAGAAGGGTGCTTGCGAGCACCCCCTTTGCGGCCGCCATGCTCCCTCGATGCACACTCCAGCTGAGCCCGCAAAGTTGCAAGCTACGCAGAGGACTTTACCTGGCAGTCAAAGCGGCATTACTTCACGAAAGTGCAGACTCAGAGGAAGACCGTGAGGGTTTAGGGTGCCATTTGGGATTCAGCCTTTGACTGTCGGGTAGAAGTCTGCTGTGGAGTTCGCTTCAGTGCAGGCAAAAGTGTGTATTAAGAACGCATGTTGACTACAAAGGGGGTGCTTACAAGCACCCTTCTAAAACCTAATAAGACAAATGGGACACCCTACTGTCTTGTGGACTTTACACACACGTGGCAGCCATTGTAAGTCCACAAAACTGTAAGTGTATGAAGTGTGCCATTTGGGACAGGGCCAAAAAAACAAGATATATTTTATTTGACCATTTTAGCTTTGGTAAAATAATGTGATATGTAATATGACTTTTAACAGACAATAATTAACATATTTAATTATTAGAAATAAATATACTGTAAAGCTATTTTCTGTCATTTCATATTGCCCATATTGAAGTACAACAAGAGTGCCCATATAAACGTTCTTAGCCAATAAAATGCCTTTCCACCCCATATGGGTGATATGATTTTGCATAACTTCATTCTTTAAAAAAAGAGAATGAATTTTCATCGTAGCTAATTATATATTAATTTTATTCTCATATATTCACTACTTGTCCAAGTCTATAGAGGCCCATCTTTTCTGTGCTGTTTCTAGCTGTGCTGTGGTTCCAGGTCCCCTGGTGAGGCTGGTGGATGGTGAGAGTCGTAAGGAGGGCCGTGTAGAGGTGTTTATTAATGGCCAGTGGGGCAGCGTGTGTGATGACGGTTGGAATGACATCAACGCTGGAGTGGTCTGCAGACAGCTAGGATTCATGTAAGCATGTTTCATTTGATCAAAGATCTCAAAATCTTCAGACACTTATTTGTTCCTCTTTCCCCTTTTCAATATCAGTGGGGTCTCGAAGGCCCGCTCAGTGGCTTATTTCGGCGAGGGCCAGGGACCCATCCATCTGGATAACGTGAGGTGCGTAGGGACAGAGGCTTCGTTGGGGGAGTGCTCAGCTTTAGGCCCGGACGCCCATGATTGCAGGCACAGTGAGGACGCAGGAGTCATCTGTGATTACATCACTGAACCTGTAAAGTACAGCGGCATGAGCAAGCAGGAATGTGGTTTGAGACCCAACACACAGAGGCGCAGGAGAAGGATCATTGGAGGAGACAAGTCTCTACGGTAATGGGCGTCAGAGTTCATTATATTAGCTAACGTTGTAACATCTGCATTGTTTTTATGAATCTTTGTATTTATTAATAATTCCAGCTGCCATTATTATTGTCTTACTGTGGTCACTGGGTAACAAAATATAATGTTTGTTTATTCACAGTTACAGGAAAATTACTACAAATTTGCTTTATAATCATGTGTTTGATATTAAACAGTAAATCTAGTTTTGAGTTAAAGATATAGGTCAAGAAAAATTAAAATTCTTTCATCATTTACTCACCCTCATGTCCTTCCAAACCAGTATTTGGAACACAAAAAGAAGAGATTTTGAAGAATGTGCTGCCCACTCTTTTCCATATAACGAAAATTAATGGGGATTCGGGTTGTTTCAAAATTGTGTAATTTGTTGGACCTTATCTTAGTCTGGCTATCACCAGACCAAGCTCAATTTAAAATTGAACATTGGTCTGGGGAGTTTGCTATGTATTTCCTACTGCACAAGAGGCATGATCAACGAGCATTAGTCACGCAATTGGATAGTCCTTCAACCAATCAGATCAATGATCCGGGTGACCTACTTTGCAGAGCGATGCGAAAACTCCAGGCAGGTTTACCGTGTGTCTCAATCAGCTCCCTAGTTAAGTAGTCAGGGCACTGATCAGGTAATCAGCCACATTCACTTGCATGATATACTGATTCACAACCTAGGGAACTAGGGAGCTGATTGAGACGCAGGGTTAGTTTGTATTGGTTTGTAGCATTGATCCGCGGTTTGCAGAAGCAGCAATGGCATCGAGCGATTTTTGCAGGTTGTGCAAAAAAAACATGAAAGTGATCGGTATTTACACCCACTCGAGCAATTTGTTTGCTAACTAAAGAAGTCATTCAGCATCGTCGAGAGTTTAAAAGGCGACTCTGATACTGTTCTGGTTCAGTGTAAATGAACGCGGAATATAACCGCCCTAAACTACGTCATAGTCATGACAACCAAAAAGAATCCCTGTCAGCTCAGGCGGCGCGAGATTCAAGAAGCAGGGAGACGAAACATATAGAGTAAATAATTAAAATATTGTTTACCATCAAGGGGCATTGAAGTAAAAGAGTCCTGTACTCACATCGTGAAGCAAACCACCAAAATAACAGCAGAGAATCATTGTGTGTCATTAATCGCTGTTTGTAATCTTCCTATGAAGAGACTGTCGGATCAACGCTCTGCTACATTTCTCTCAGATAAGGTAAATGCTTAACACAATCGGCGTCACTGTGATTGTGCATTGTTATTTTGTAGTGACGGTCGTGCGAGAGACAGGTAGATCAGATAGAGTTTGAAAGCTGCTTGCCGTCGCTTCTATATCGTCATCGTGTTATACCCGCCAATAGCGAGCAAGGTGGATAAGCCAGTCTGTGATTGGTTCCCGCAAAAGTGTAACAACGCAGCAGAAATGAATGCACGAGTTTCCAGACTGAGTTGCCGAGCAAAATCAAATCGCCGGCAGATCAGGCTGGGTTTACCCAGACTAACCTTATCTAATAATTAATTAAAAATCACTAGCATTCAAAAGTTTAGGGTCATTGTGTATAATATTTTTTTGTATAATATCAGTATATGTATATTACACTTTAAAAAATAATGATAGAGATGTGTACATTTTTTTGAAAAAATACATTCAAAGTGTTAACCATATGAAACCAACATGAATGCATTTCTTGGCCAGTGTGTTTTAAACCATGTGTGACTGTCATGTAGTGGGGACTGGCCGTGGCAAGTATCTTTGTGGCTGAGGTCTCAATCGAAAGGCACACATCCACTTTGTGGGGCTACTCTCATCAATTCCTGTTGGATCATTACTGCTGCTCATTGCTTCAAGAGGTGAGAGAGTGACTCTACTGACATCTAGTGGCTCTCCATAGAATGATAGTCTCTACGCTGTTATAATTGATGCCATTCATGACATCTTGGCAGTAAATGAACATACTGTGCATGAACATGTCTTTTTTCAGGTTTGGTGCTGACCCCTCCCGTTACGTGCTGCGGCTTGGCGACTACCACACCGAGGAGAGGGACGACTTTGAGCGCACTCTCTCTCCTGAGCGCATCGTGATCCACAGGAAGTACAACAGCCAGGGCTGGGAGTATGATATTGCCTTGTTGAAGTTGAAGGGCACAGATGGGAACTGTGTGGCCTTTAACCCACATACTAATGCAGTTTGCCTTCCGGCTCACAGCAACAAGAGGGGCAAGAGACCCATCGCCTGTGTTATTACCGGCTGGGGAATTACAGGTACTGCAAACTCAAACATATTTAGAGTGATTTGAACACAGCTATACTAATAATGCTGGGTAAAAACAATATAAATAAATATTAAGACATATATAAATAAATATTATTCATGAGCAACATTTTATATAAAAAAAAAAGGTTATCAAGATGAAAAAAAATAGTTTTGCAAACAAAATAATTTTGAGACTACATGTGTAAATATTGTAATATGAAAGTATAAATATAGTACCATTCAAAAGTTTGGGATTGGTAAGATTTTTGTATGTTTTCTCTTGTGCTTACTAAAGCTGATAAAAATTTTTTTGATAAAAAATACAGTAAAACAGTAATATTGTCAAATATTATTACAATATACAAATAATTATTTTCTATTTTAATATATATTTTAAAATGTAATTTATTCCTGTGATGGCAAAGCTGAAGTTTCAGTCTTCAGTGTCACAAGATCAGAAATCATTCTAATATGCTGATTTGCTGCTCAAGAAATATTTCTTATAATTATAAATGTTAAAAACTGTTGTACTGTTTAATTAATTAATTTTTTTTTTGTGGAAACCGTGATACTTTTTTTCAGGATTCTTTGATGAATAGAAAGCTCAAAAGAATAGCATTTATTTGAAATATAAATCTTTTGTAACATTATAAAGGTCTTTACTGTCACTTCGGATGAATTTAATGCATCCTTGTGCTGTATAAATTAGGTAGTAAATCTTTTGAATGGTAATTAATATTTTTACATAAAATCATTTATTCACAAACTTTGAAATGTTTTAAAGGGGTCATGAACTGAGAAATCAAATTTTCCTTGAGCTTTTGAGTAATCATACTATAAGAATATCCTGTAAGTTTCAGAACTGAAAACTTTTATTATTTTTATTATACTTTCTTATAAATAGTAAGGGCTCAAAGAACGCTCCCTTTACAATCGCTGGAGCTGTGAGTTTATCAGTGACTGAGTTCTGGACTCGTGCCAAAACTCCTGTAATAATCAACGAATCTCTTATTTACAGTGTGTTTGCACTTAGTTATGAAAGCATTCGTTAGTGTGCAGAAATTGAGTTGCAATGACGAGATCGCTGCTTTTATGCACTCAACAACACATCTGTGATCAGCTACATGCTCATCACTGCAACCTTATCTAAAAATAATGCCATAGATCTAAATATGATCAACAGTTTACATGATTAGTTAACCTTGAGAGCTGTAATAATAAAAACGTGCTAAAAGTTTTCGAGAGAGTTAAACATACTTAGCTATTTCATATGCAAAGATGTTAGCCAATCACAGCAGTGGGCGTTTACACTGAAGTCTCACAGCAGACACGCCCCTTAAAACAGAGCGAACAAATCAGAGGGCTAAAATCAGGTTGGAAAAATGCCTTTTATTTCTAAATTGTCAATTTTTGAAAATCATACTAACAGTATAAGTGCACCACAGAAAACATTCTAAAACAATGCAGTTCATGACCCCTTTAAAAGAACATGTTCTGAGGTGCTTTATCTTTCTCTTCTTGTATCTTGTATTAGACTCTGAGTATTCCCGAACACTCCTGCAAGCCTGGGTTCCGTTACTGCCATCCTGGAAGTGTAAAAAGCGCTACGGCAGTCGCTTCACCAGCCGCATGTTGTGTGCCGGGAGCTTATCGAACCATAGGCGTGTGGACAGTTGTCAGGGTGACAGTGGAGGTCCCCTGGTGTGCCAGGGCGACAGTGGGCACTGGATGCTCACAGGAATCATCTCCTGGGGTCACGGTTGTGGCGACCCCACCTATCCTGGTGTATACACACGGGTCGGCCGGTTCCTGAAGTGGATTGAGAAAGTCACCCACAGCCCTGCCAAAGCGTGATGTTACAGTGTTGACATTAATGCCACTTACCGCATTGTGTAAATATATATTATGTAATGTCTATGAAGGGATCACTAGCTGGCCATTAGGTTAAGAGCTGGTTTGAGCCCAGTTTTTGTGTTGCACATTTTACCACTTGCACCGTGCCATTTCAATTCAATTTCTGTACACTTGAAACGTTCATGAACATGAAAAAGAATATAAAGCCACAAATGTAGGTTTTTGAGGGACAGCTGCATTAAGTGAGTGGAGTTTTCCGGGATTGAAAGGTCTTTGACGGATAAGCCTTTGTAAAGAAGTCATTTTGCACTAATCTGCATGCCAACAAAATGGAGCATCTGTGGGAGGTCTGTGTTCTGGTCTGGCTCTTCTGGATCAGGTTCTTAAATGAGATCACATATTGCACTTAAACATGTTTTGTTGACCTGGAGGGATAGTTCATCCAAAAATGAAAATTCTGTCATCATTTACTCATCCTCAAGTAGTTTGAATTTGAACCTTTGAATTTTTTAATGAATTTCTTTGTTCTGCGGAACACAAAGGAAGATATTTGGGAGAATGTCAGTAACCAAACAGACCTCGCCCCCCACTGACTACCAAAGTAGATAAAATAAATACTATAGTAGTCAATGGGGGGCGAGATCTGTTTAGTTACTGACATTCTTCTAAATATCTTCCTCTGTGTTCAGCACAACAAAGAAACTCATACAGGTTTGGAACTAATTGAGGGTGAGTAAATGATGACAGAATTTTCATTTTTGGGTGAACTATCCCTTTAAGGAAAGGAGCGGCATGCATATATGTAAAGATTCATCAGCATTCCACTTGTATGTTGGTTATTTGTACTCTTGTTGAAGGCATGTAGGGTACGGCTACCATTATTGAGCTTACAATTTAGTTTTTTCAGGTGGGATGCAGAAAACCAGTATCAGTTTATTTATACATATAACATTTTTCTAAAGCCCCTACCGAAGAGATGAAATAATATCAGTGATATGAAATGATTGAACTGTTAATCGGCTGGATATTATGGACTATTATACTCTTGAGGGGACATAGTGATTGACAAAATATAAGATGGGAGCGAAAACTATATTTCAATGCTTTTGAGTGTGAATGCAAAGTTTCTCGGGGGACGCAATACTTTTGCGAAAGAACACAAAAGTGTTGTGAGCGAATATAAATGTATTGAAATATAATTATTCCTCCTATGTCATATTTCTTTTCATTACAGTGTTCCCTTAGGTGCTTTGTAGTATGTTGTAGCTGGTAAAAATTACAATACAAAACTCATATCCTCATATCTTAACTACGCTCAGACTTTTAAACCTAAAACTACGCATATTTATTTCACACATGGCCAGAATCTGCTGCTGAAAAGTAAATGATGTCATTTGTTATTATACTTCTGTCATTCATTATATTACATGGAAGTTGTGTTAAAGGGGCTTGAGTGATGTTGTTACATTTGCTTTCTGCTGTGTTCAGCCTTTTCTGTAGGCAGGCATTTATTCAGGTTTGTGTATTTATTTACATAATAGGATATAGGCTTACAAATTCATTGTTTCTTGTTTTGACTATTTAATTGAACTACAACAGTGGTGCTGTTTCATTCTAGTTGGTGTCCCAATTTAGAATCGTTGAAATTAGGCATAGACAACCAGTAATTACTAAAGACCACTTTAGTAATTAGTCAGGTTTAATGACAAAGCCATACTTACAATTCCATATAGTCCATTCTGTTCAAATTATTTAGATGTTTTGGTTCTTGATGCTCTATGAACAGTATGTTTTTCATCAATTCCAAACAGAAACTTTGATGTAATTATGTAAAAATGTATAGGTTGTTGTATGTTAAAACTGTGAATAAATGTTTAGACACCAAATTTACCATTTAACATAAAATGGAAACAATGGGATAAACAGATTTGAATGCATGTCCTTCCCTGCACTTCATTTTCTTATTCTGAAAATGATGATGGCAAAAACAAGCAAATCAAACTGCATAGTGTAATGTTAAGGCATCGTGATATTAATCATTCATCTCCAAAATTGAATTTGTATTAAACGTTTAAAATTTACACTGACTGCATTAACTACATTGGAACAAGCTCATTAAAAATAAACATATGGAACGTATTTGAATATGAATTATTATTGTTAATGGTGAAATTTAGAGCCTAGTTATGCTGCAGGGACACAAAAAATGTGATCATGCTTTATGTCAGCTAGTAATGATAATCAATTAAAAAAATTAGTTATTAGAAAAAATTATATATATATATATATATATATATATATATATATATATATATATATATTCAAAAGAACAAACAATTTGCCAGCATAAATGTTTCTAAGAACAGAATTAAAAATTTTAATTAATTAAAAAAAATCTAATATTACCTCCAGCAGTTTTGCAGAAATATTGAGACCCACTGTCTGTTACTTTGGACATCAAATAAAAAAAATCCTTTGTAATAATAAAGTTAATCCATTTTGACTTATCTTAATAATATCACATCTAGACCTAATTTTAAAACAGTCAAACAATTACTCATTTCAAGATAAATATAATAGAATTAGAATTATGCCATATTTGTCTGTTTCGGGCTTCCATGCTTCATTCATTTCAAACAAGCAATTTTTGTATATAAAAAGACATAAATGGTCTTATAGATTTACGTAGTATGTTGTAAATTGTAATCATATTAACCTTAGATTTGGGTGGCAACAAAATAAAATAAAATGATGCCCACTGAAATGGATACTGGGTCTGAAAATGATAAAAATCCACTATTTGTGTGATACCAACACAACAACATGAATTGTTACATTGCTCAAAGAAGCTCTATTCAAGGCTCATCCATTGTTATTCAATGGATGATCCAAGATTCATTCATTGTTATTAAGGTATATCAGTCCCAAGACCATGACAATCTGTTGCACAATATCCATTTGTTAGTAGCTAAGTATTAAGGTAAACCAAACAGTTTAAATGCATTATAAGTGATTTATGATTTAGTACTAAACTTGCATACTTACGAACAAATAACAGCAGTATAATTTATTGTGCAACACAAAACGCTTTAGCGAGCGACTAGTGTTTGTCTGGCTTTAATGTCGAGCGGAAGTGCGGATCAGCTGATGCTGGAGAGCCATCTTCATCTTCCCGAACAGAGCTGAGGAGAGGAGAGGGGGACAGGACAGAAAGAACAGGGGGATCTCGACTCCAAATGGTCAGCTTTTAAAGACATTTTGGATCCAGAGAGCGCTGGCTGCTTAGAAACGGAGGACTAGAAAAGAACCGGCCGGTGGCAAATGAAGACAAGCGGATGACAAGCTTATACACACAAAGGAGAAGACATATGAGGCAGCTAGAAGTGGCATAAAGACAAATGTGTTTTCCACGGATGGACGTCTGTCCCGGTCGAGGGGTCAAATCTGAATTTTAGTCGTCTGATTTTTTTTTTTTATAAACCCACACTGAGGCACAATGCTGAGATAAAAGCACTGGCCGGTCGTTTGTTTTGGGTAATCTGTGGATCGACAAGACTCGGATTAGGGACCAAGGCTTTTGTGCCAAAACATCAAAACAGTGTTATTCCGTCGGGTTATGTGTAGGGATATAAGCACAGGCCGTGTCAGCGCTTATTTTGACAGTTTTTGAAGTGTTTGGGATTTCGGGCTAGCCGGAACGCTAGCAGGCTAACCGACTAGCTTGTCGGAGTTAGCAGAGCTACCTCGATCGAAATAAAAACAACCGTACCTTGGTTGTTTTGGGTTAACACAGGTTTACTACTGTGATATGGCCTTATTTAAGAGAAATAACCCTGCAGTGGGTCACTAGGTGTACTTGGGGACCTGCTTTTCTTCACCGCTCTCTTGTTTTGTTAGCCGTAGAGCTGTTTTGGGACTCGAGGCTCAGCTGATAGGACGAACAGAGGAGAGGGGGTTTAAATGAGCATTTGAGTGAAAACAACTCCTGCTTGCTTAAACGCCCCGAACTCTGCTAACATGTTTACATGCAAGTGAGTCACTACAGTTCATGCTGTCATATAACATCACTTGCTATGTATTTTGAATACTACACTTAAGAGGGGCTTATTGATTTCAAAATCTTATTTCATCAGATTTAAACCTCAATAAAGGGCCAATAATACATATCTAAAGTGTTTTGTGCTGTAAGTCCACACTTGACGATGTAAGTCCACACTTGACGATGTAAGTCACCACTTATATAGGGGAAAAACTCATAAGTATATAAGTTTATTAAATCTTTTGCCATGGGTTGTCACTTTTTTCAAGAACTAGACCCCTAAGCGTCTCCAGCAATTGGGGTCTAAAAGCATGGATTAACTCCACATAACTGCACCGCAGTGATGTGCAAGTGCTCCATTTGACAACGTAAATATTCGTTTTTAAGAAACACAGGCTTTCTTGCGGGACTTCGCCGGGTGTTTGGGTTGAGTGTGAGTTCCCCCTCCCCCTGAGCGAGTGTCACTTTCTCAAAACAACAGAAGCGCAGAGGCACGTTCAGTTGAAGATTTCGGGTCTCCACACAGCGGATGTGATGGAACTGATGTTCGCTGAGTGGGAAGACGGAGAGAGGTTCTCCTTTGAAGATTCGGACCGTTTTGAGGAGGACTCCCTGTGCTCATTCATATCAGAGGCGGAAAGCCTCTGCCAGAACTGGAGAGGATGGAGGAAACAGTCTGCCGGCCCAAATTCACCCACTGTGAAGATTAAAGGTAATGGAAGATTGTCTTTGTGTGCTGTGAAATGCTTTATGTGCTGTCATTGTAACGTGAGCACACCGTTCCTTGGCATGGCTGCACTTTTGACCTTACTATGTATTCTTAACTTATGGATAACACTGTCACGTGACCTGCATGTTTAGAACTAAGTGATACTGCCTCCAAACATGGCCCTATTTGGACAATTTAGCTAACCTTTGTATGTCTTGGAGTTATTTTTGACTCATTTTTGATAAAGAATACACATTCGAGGAGTCAGGCATTGTCAAGAATATCTAAAAAACACTCTTAAAAAAATAAAAAAAAATAAAAAAAAAATGAAGTAGCACATAAAAAACAGTCATATCTTTTATATTTGGCCTGTCAACAGCATGTTAAATGAATCAATGAATGTACTGTTCTCTGTAATAGGGTTTGGTGTGATAAAAGGCCTCTCTGATATAATATAATCTTTAATCATTACGTAGCAACTTAAACCACTACAGTACTTTCAAAACACCTGTAGTACTAAAGCACATTTTTTTGCATGTCGAGATGAATTGATTTGTTGCAATGATTTTGCAAAGTGAGTCCATAGTGACTTTCAGACACAATGATTTTTTTTAGATGTATTTGAGAAATATGCATGTAAAACTGTTTTCTGTTAACAAATTGCATAGTAATACAGTTGTTTTAAAATATGTAGATGTAATGAAAATTGTATTTAAACTAACCAGAATATGTAAGTATATGCAATATATGTTGTTACAGCAGTATTCAATGCATTTTTTTCTGTTATAATTTCTTAAAATGGGTCTTTAGATCTGTTGTACTTAATGTATTTTTAGTTGTTTTCAATGTGAGTCAAATTTGACTTAAAGAACACAGGTGAGTGAAATGTTAGAGGACAATAGTAATCTTAAAGGGATAGTTCCCCCAAAAATGAATATTCTGTCATTTACTCTTCCTCATTTCTTTCCAACCCTGTATGACTTAATTTGTTTTGTGAACTAAAATAAGATATTTTCAAAAATGTCTGTTTTTTCCCCCATACCATGAAAGTCAATGGGTTGTATGAACCCCAACATTCTTCAAAATATCTTCTTTTGTGTTCCGCAGAAGAAAGTCATACAGGCTTGAAACAACATGAGGGTGAGTAAAAGATGACAATTTATATTTGGGCCAACTGTCCCTTTATTATGTTGACAAGATAGTGCAATGTCCAATTGTTATATGAATTTATGCATTTCTTTTTAGTTCTGGTTTAACTTAGATTTGTCGCTATGAAAATGTTTTACAGTATCATTTGCTTTTTTTCATCTCTAAGCAGTAAATCTAGATCTTGGATATTGTAGCACAACTATGAGGTTAAAATCATGTTGGAAACAACTTTGAGTTGCATTTGGTCAGTCACTCTGTATTACTGCAAGTTCTTTAAACTGCTGAAACTCCGTCCCACCAAAGACCCCGTGCTGTGCATGTGTTGAGAAAGTTGTCATTTGTGAAGGGAGAGACCTATGCTGCTGCAGATCCGTGAGCGGAGCATGTAGCATTTGTTGGATGAGTTAAGGAGGTTTGGAAAGGAAGGCCTGTGTGGTGTTTAGATTGAGAGTGAGTGAGTGTTGTGGGGGGTTGGGTGGAGTTGAGCAGCAGAGAGCTGTAAAAAGAGCTTTGTCTTGTGCAGGTCACTGCCTCAGAGCAGAGGATTGTGGTTAAACAAAAAAGCCAAATTTGATCAATCTGCATAATGCTGCTGATCTTGCACAGCCCAGTTTGAGATAGCAAATCCCCCTAGTTTTTATCTGAATCTGTTCCAAAAGTAAATCAGAGGTATTTCACGTGCCCGTTTTCTTGGCACTAGAACTGAGGGAACACAATCGCTTAGACATGGCTGTTTATATAGCACTCTGTAAACCGGGTGTCTTTGTTCTCAGATTGTTGGGCAGCAAGCGGTAGAGTTTGGAGCAGTAGGACGGCAGACCGCTCATGAGAGACTGTCTCACCTATTCACTGCCTCACAAAAGACAAAGCTGTTTCGCAGCCTGTGTTAACTCCTTTTCTGTTGGTCACCATGGTTTAGTCAGCCAAGACTGGCTATGAGTGTGCCACCTGATTCATTGGGATCTCGCTCACACTTATGCACATATTGTTGCTGAGCAGCTGTTTGTTGGCAGCATCATTAATGAGTCACCTGTCCCCTGTGAAGTCGTTGTCTCTATGACTCCCACTGTCTGTCTATAACGTATTTTTATATCTACTTGTGGTCTGGGTAATTCATCTCCAAAGTAGTTTAGCGTCTCATCTTTTGGCGGTTGGTTTTAGATTATGTGGGTGGCTGGTAATGGTGTGGTTTGCTTCTATTATTTGGCCGTGACACATATTTCAATGCTTAGCTTGACAGCCGAAACACCAGGTTGTTGGTAGACAGGTTGTCAGTAATTTTGCATCCTCTTTTTGTGAAGTTAATATCATTGTGTCCATTTTGACAATACTTGACAATTGTGCTTTTTGGATAAGGGTGATTGATTTAGATAAAAACACCATAGATAAAACAGTGTGTAACTTGACCTATTTTTCATAATATGGTCACATATTGTGGAAATGGACAGTCCTGCTGATTTTCCTTCATAAGGAATCAGATAAATAGAAATATATGGTGTTTTACAAGAATTTTTGAAATTGAGAAGCTTTATTGCTTTTATACAATGCTTCAATAGTGTTATATTAAATAACTTGCATTGTAGACACAATGTTGCCTGTTCAGTACTTTTGTAAAGGAAAAAAAAGTAAAAAGTATATATAAAAAAATCAGTGTGGAAAAAGGTTAAGCATCTTTGAACTGTTTTTTTTTTTTTTTTTTTTTTTTTTTTTTTTTCATTCCTGAATGAACTATGTAGCATATCAACATATGAAACTATGTTTTTAAACAAATCAGAAGATTAAAAAATTCAATAAGACAATCACTTATTTAATTCCTGAATGAATCAGTTTGTTGGAATAAATTGGTTGAATGATTCAATGATTTACTCTTTTGTGCTTTGTATTTACACTTCACCACTGCTTTACAAATATTTTCTGTATTTGACCCAAGTGTTCAAGTGGGCATGAAAAAGTGTGTGTAGAACTTTTGATGAACCAATGAGACACAATATTGTGTTGTAAAAATGCAAGTAAAGATTTGCTAAGGTTTATTTACACATTTTGATTTTCAGTTTGCATTTTAAAATAGGATTTAATGTGGATTTTGTGTGTTAAGGGCTCTGAGCTTTGGCATTTATCAGACCTGGGACAGTCTTGCACATTTACTTCCTGTCAAGTGCACATGCTCTTAAGTGGCCAAGACCGCAAGTGTGGGTATTGGGAGTAACCCGTAAAGACGGTCACTTGTTTTGTTCTTGAATGAATCAAAACGTTTTTGAAAAAAACAGTTTAATGAATGATTCAATGACTCGCTCAAAGAAATTTGCTTTCTACATGTAACCTCACAGAAGAGTCACTGAAGAATCTATTAATGCACTTTTTGCTTAATTTACAAAGTAATGCAAGTTTGTGTCCTTAATATTTTTATGTAGTAAGTAAACCTTTTTATAAAAACAGCAAGACAGTTGAGGCTGTGCTATTATACTAGTATAATCAGGTCTAAAGGTTTTTAGGAACAACATGCAGTGGAGTCACAATATAATATGTTAAAAAAACGTAGTAGTATGGCTTCAATTTGGCAGTTGTATAATGGCAGTTGTATAGTGACAGAGTATCGGTGCAGTGTCTGTCTGAATGTAATGTGAGATCCGGCTCTAAGGTGACCGAGTGCAGTGGATCACAGTGCCATTGCCTAAAGCTCTGTTATGATAATGACCTCCTGATGTTGGTGTTCATTTCAGATGGATCTTGCTTATATCTAATGAGATAAGTATGTCACTACAGCCTTGCAGCTCAATATAGTAAAGTTTCATTATATGTGCTGCCTCTGAAACCTGTGGCTGAGTTCACTTTAGGCTGTAGGCACAGATATTCAGTTGCTCTTAAAGGAGTGTCTTTTAGTCTGAGGATTTTTCATTCTTAATGCCTGGCCACTCTTATCATTGTCTGGAGGAAATTGGTGACTTGAATCCAGGACCCTGCAGGATACTGGAACCCCCCCCCACCCCCTCTCAGCGGACAGCATTTAGTCCCTGTTGGCAGCTGTCCTGTTTTCTCTCTATTTAGCCTTGAGTGTATATGAACAGTCTGATTTAGGAACAAAATAGGTTGCCTGAGGTCTTGAACCTCACTTCTCAGTCCTGTTCCCTTCATTTTAAAATAAGTCATTTGAACTGCAGCCATCTGTGTGACTATTGTTCAACTATTTGACAGAGATGCCAAGTATTTTTGATTGTTTAATGCAGAGTGGCTGTGACCGGAAAGTAGTGATTTTATCAACCTACTGATCTAGCCATCTCAAGGCCTGGTCACGCCAACACCAATGTTCGGCATGAGATTTTGGTCAGATTGGTCCAGTTCTGGATTCTTCCTCTGCTAGTATTCACTGTCGCTTAGAATCATGTTCTGTTTGTGAGAACCGCCAAATCATAGTTTTATGTAACATCAACAGCTCTGGGCATGTGACCACACTAAAATTTGGGGTATATTTTACTTTAAAGCTATTTTCACTCAGAAATTGCTAGTAAATTTCACCAATCATTACAAAGAAATGGCAAGTAGCACTGAATTAAACATGTATGGCTCTTTGTCTGTGAACAGACGCTTTAACAGCTGTTCATTCAAATTAAAATGTTTATTGCACAGAACTTTCGCACCAAATATTTGTCTTTGTGTGAACAGGCCTTCAGATTGCTGCTAAATATCCATTGATGTCATTAATTCTTTGAGTATGTTGTTTATCTGAAGCAGAAACAGTAACTCAGATGTCACTTCCTTTCTTAGATGGACAAGTCATCCCTTTGGTGGAGCTGTCGGCCAAGCAGGTGGCATTCCATATTCCGTTCGAAGTGGTGGAAAAGGTCTATCCTCCCGTTCCTGAGCAGCTCCAATTGCGGATCGCCTACTGGAGCTTTCCAGAGAACGAAGAGGATATCAGGTAAAAGCTCACAGACCTTGTGACAGATAATATATTATCAGCCTTTGGTTTGTGCTTTACCTTTATGCTCAACCAGATTAATGCTGTTTAGGATTTAGAATATGACCTGTTGAATGCTCTGTTTTAATTTCCTTCTCCTTTTCTGTTTGTGCAGATTATACTCTTGTTTGGCCAATGGCAGCCCTGATGAGTTCCAGCGTGGTGAGCAGCTCTATAGAGTGAGAGCTGTGAAAGACCCTCTGCAGATAGGTGAGAAATCAAAGACGTCCCACACATCCACCAGAAGCATTTACTGTATCATAAGTCCTGGGTTTTTGACCAAAAGATTCAGAAAGTCCCTTTAGTAGAATTGCTTTGCTGCATTAAACACTTTTCACATCAATCTTAATTGTTTTTAGGATACAAATCTTAAAATTGCGTCCTTGTGAGACACCTTTGGCTCTGATGTGCTCTGTACATTTTCAATGCCAAATCTTCAAATGGCCTGAGAGAGAACCAGAGGCATGGCAAGGCTGAGAGTATGTGGAAGTGGTTTGAGCTAAGGCTGTGTGAATGAATGCTGTTGTTGGAGGCAGTGAGGGAAATCATGATGCAGCTGGCCCAAGCCTGACCTTGCCTTCGCACATGCACACACCCTCCAGGGGTCTGACTGTGTGCCGATTCACAGTGTTTAAACTGTCAGTAGAATGCAGACAACTTTTCAAAAGGCCCAAACTAACCTTTAAACTTTTTCAGGATTAGTAATGAATCAATATATGCTACCATTCAAATTTTGGGGGCTGTAAGATTTTTTTTATTATTATTTATTTATTTATTTTTATTTTATGAAAAACATTTAATCCAGTGATGGCAAAGCTAAATTTTCAGCATCATTACTCCAGTCTTCAGTGTCTCAAGATCCTTCAGAAATTATTCTTATATGCTGATTTGGTGCCCAGATAACATTTCTATGCTGCTTCATATTTTTGTGGAAACCATGATGCATTATTATAGGATTCTTTGAATAGCAAGTCCAAAAGAACAGCATTTTTTTGAAGTGGAAATCTTTTGTAACACCATAAATCTCTTTACTGTCCTATTTGATCAATTTAATGTATCCTTGCTGAATTAAAGTATTCATTTCTTTATAAAAAATCTTGAACACATTTTTTTTGAATGGTAGTGTATATCGGTATAAATAATTTGCATATTTGAGATCTGTGTTTGTTTTATATTGCAATATATTGGTCACCTGCTTTCTGAATATCATCATTGCATTGGTTTTAAAAAAACACAGATGGTGGAGTTAGATGTGTTGCCATCTTTAACTGGGAAACACAGTTTGCACAGTTTAACTATATATTTTGCATATCTTTGGAAATCTTCTAATTTGTCAATGCAAACTTATTCAGGTCTTAAAATGTCTTTTTTGGGCTCAAGATTAGCATGAGTCAGATACTTCAGGGTAAGATATGTCAGTAGCTCTAATAATAATAGTGATCTTGCTGTTTAAACATCATAAATTTCGAGAGAAGCATACTTCAGGTTTTTGGTTGCATTTTGACCACTCACTGTGTTTGGTTCTTCTTATGTATGTGAGTTTCGGTCACTGCTTTCCGTTTACAGTGTGGTAGAAGATTTTTAGGATGATTTATGATCAATTTATACTGAAAAGACCATAAAACAAATCCTCCCCTAACTGCCCTGGCCAATCAGTGACCACCACACTGACCTCCTGACTGCCCGTCAAGGCCAAATCAAATGTTTTCAGTCACTCCACCAGAGTGGAGCTAGAACGGTCTGACACAGAACAGCTGCACCTAAAAGGGAAGTGCTTCCAAAACTCTTCCATTTGCACTGTTTAGCCCTTATAGTGAGAATACAGTGCTAATGAGACCATAAGCTTCAAGGATCAGCCTTTTCACAACATGCCCAAACTCCTTGGTTGTTATAGACCTATTAATCTATTCAGCAAACATTGCTGCATTGCCCACTGGATATGAGTCACATAGACCCATTCAGTCACTTAATTTGTGGTTCATGTGAGGTAAATTATCAGTTTAATCAGAGATTAAGTTTGCCATGACTGTAAATATAACAATATCACTAATACTCATAACTGATAACCCAGTGACATTTGCAATCATGATGTGCTTATTGACCCAGCCAGCTGTTCTCTTAATTAAAGAAAGAAGAAAAAAAAAAAAGTTTTATACAAAGGGTTTTTCTTTTCTTTTCTTTTTTTTTTTTTTTTAAATCAAGATTGATTATGAAATCTTTGGGCCTTTTGTTTTATCAGGGACAACCGACAGGAGAATGTGGGTCAGGAATAAAGGCGTAGAGGGGTGCTTTTGGCACCGACAGGTAGACTGAAAGAAAAAAAGAGGCAGTGTAGTAGAGTTGGCTTGAGGAGGCCCGTTGAATTTGGAACAGGAGCTATAAGCTGAAACCACTCACCACCCCCACCTCTGCTCTTACTGGCCAGAGGAGTGCTGGCCGCTGTCCAGTGGTAAAAGCTTTCGGCCAACCCCCTGCACTCGACTCTTCACACACACATTTGGACTGTTTCTTTCTCTCTTTCCATCTCAGATGTCTTTCATTTCCTGTATGGTCTGTGTACAGTTCAGTTGCTGTTATATCATTCAGGCTTACAGTCAGCAAACTCCCTCAGCCTTTTAAACATTAATGTTTCCCAATTTTTTTTAAATGCCTCCTTGCGTCAGGTGCAAATATGATGTTTTCAGAATAATCCCTCTAAAAACAAAAAAAAAAGTTTTTATATTAAACAGTATTTTACAACCATTAACTCCCTAATAATTTGGATGTTTTTATCCAGAATGTGAACTAGTTTTGTGTTGAAATGTTACCAAAGACTGACATGCTTTTGTTCTCTTAAACAGGTTTCCACCTTAGTGCCACAGTAGTGTCGCCCCAGGCCGGCCAATCAAAAGGAGCCTACAATGTGGCTGTAATGTTTGACCGCTGCCGCATCACTTCCTGTAGCTGCACCTGTGGAGCAGGAGCCAAATGGTGTGCCCACGTTGTGGCCCTCTGCCTCTTCAGAATTCACAATGTAAGAGATTGTAGATGCACACATTGTCCTCTAGCTTGGGAAACATTGTTTATCTGTATCATTTATCGTATGATATTAGAGATATTTAATTGTGCATGTTTTATTTAGCCTATTTTTAAATTTAGATAATCCTAATACTTTTGAATAACTTTTTAACTTTTTTTTTTTTTTTTGTCTTTTAGTCTGAATATGTTAGCCTTACTGTTATTTATAAGCTAGTGTGCTCCAAAACAATGACGAAATATGCGTTTAGAAGATAAAAGCATTTAAAAATTAGTCTCACTTCTGCCAATATGGATCAGTGATTTTGATGACATCACCCTGCACTTAAGCTTCTCATCAGATTTTCTGTCCAATCAAATGCTCTCTTGAATCTAAAGTGTCCCATCCCTTACATTATATGGCCGAGCTGTGATATAAATGAAACGCTATTGGCTATTTTAAAAAAGGGGAGGGGCTGTTTGATATATCCGCCTTATCTTCCGGTTTCAGTGGAAATTGTCAATGCATTGAATAACTCCAAGTGTTTCAAGGCACTTCAGTGGGCCTTTAAATATGAAGTGCTACGCACAAGCTATTTAAGACCGTGCTATAATTCAACGACAAATGCTAGGCTAAGACACTCTTCTCCACTCCTCAAATACATAAAACATTAGCCTTTAAATATACATAATTTGTGGTTTTATCGAGTAAAGAAAATCTTATTCAAATAACCAGTTCTTTATTTCCATTGCATTGCAAACGAGCAGAGATGGTCCAAACTTTATTCGTGACGGGGCTGGGTGGAGTTATGAGGTTTTACCAACAATTTGAGGATCCAGTGGAGTTACGAGGTTACTCTTTTTAATACTTTCATCAATATGGAGATACAAGGTTTCCGCCCAACACAATATATTTTTCCTGTGGTATTTTGCATATACAGGTGCTGGTCATATAATTAGAATATCATCAAAAAGTTTATTTATTTCACTAATTCCTTTCAAAAAGTGAAACTTGTATATTATATTCATTCATTACACACAGACTGATATATTTCAAATGTTTATTTCTTTTAATTTTGATGATTATAACTGACAACTAAGGAAAATCCCAAATTCAGTATCTCAGAAAATTTGAATATTACTTAAGACCAATACAAAGAAAGGATTTTTAGAAATCTTGGCCAACTGAAAAGTATAAACATGAAAAGTATGAGCATGTACAGCACTCAATACTTAGTTGGGGCTCCTTTTGCCTGAATTACTGCAGCAATGCGGCGTGGCATGGAGTTGATCAGTCTGTGGCACTGCTCAGGTGTTATGAGAGCCCAGGTTGCTCTAATAGTGGCCTTCAGCTCTTCTGCATTGTTGGGTCTGGCCAATTAAAAACAGAGATACCATGGTCCTTAAACCAGGTACTGGTAGCTTTGGCACTGTGTGCAGGTGCCAAGCCCTGTTGGAAAATGAAATCTGCATCTCCATAAAGTTGGTCAGCAGCAGGAAGCATGAAGTGCTCTAAAACTTCCTGGTATATGGCTGCGTTGACCTTGGACCTCAGAAAACACAGTGGACCAACACCAGCAGATGACATGGCACCCCAAACCATCACTGACTGTGGAAACTTTACACTGGACCTCAAGCAACGTGGATTGTGTGCCTCTCCTCTCTTCCTCCAGACTCTGGGACCCTGATTTCCAAAGGAAATACAAAATTTACTTTCATCAGAGAACATAACTTTGGACCACTCAGCAGCAGTCCAGTCCTTTTTGTCTTTAGCCCAGGCGAGATGCTTCTGACCATGTCTGTTGTTCAAGAGTGGCTTGACACAAGGAATGTGACAGCTGAAACCCATGTCTTGCATACGTCTGTGTGTAGTGGTTCTTGAAGCACTGACTCCAGCTGCAGTCCACTCTTTGTGAATCTCCCCCACATTTTTGAATGGGTTTTGTTTCACAATCACAATCAATAATTAGGATATAGAAATTGGGCAATGTGCATGTTGATCCAGATGATTGCGTCTTCTGAAGTCCTCGCAGGAGTTGGCGCTGTCTCTTCATAGGTGTTGGTCATCTGAGGTCTTCTTAAGAGGCTGGATCCAACTGAAGCTGATGTCCTCTCTAGTCACCTTGGAAAGCAAAGCCCTTTTGTGTCTTGCCCTCCTTGTGCAAGGTGTCAGTGGTCGTCTTTTGGACAACTGTCAAGTCAGCAGTCTTCCCCATGATTGTGTAGCCTACAGAAGTAGACTGAGAGACCATTTAAAGGCCTTTGCAGGTGTTTTGAGTTACTTAGCTGATTAGAATGTGGCACCAGGTGTCTTCAATATTGAACCTTTTCACAATATTCTAATTTTCTGAGATACTGAATGAGATTTTCCTTAGTTGTCAGTTATAATAATCATCAAAATTAATAGAAATAAACATTTGAAATATATCGTAATGAATGAATATAATATACAAGTTTCACTATTTGAATGGAATTGGTGAAATAAATCAACTTTTTGATGATATTCTAATTATATGACCAGCACCTGTATATGTATATGTATATGTATATGTGTATAATTTTTCTAAGGATAGTACATTTACTGAGATGACCTTTATGTTGAAGCTGGAATTTGGACTAGGGCAAAATACAGAGCTTAAAATAGAAAAGCATATTTTAATGTGTCTGTTTATGAACTAACAATGCAACTTCATTTGTAACATACTTAAGGTTCGAAAAAATGAATACATTAAAAGAAAACTACTTAAGGCTACTGTTCTAATTATGTCTCAAAACAACATATACACAGGAATTTTAATACGCACAGTGGCCTGGTTCAGATGGACGTATCTGTGGGGAAGATTTCACGTACAGCACATGCACGATCTGTCTCTAGGTTTCTATCTGTGCAGAGTGACCGTGGGCGTGAGAGCACTGAGAAGCTTTTGATTAGGTTTGATGCCTCCCTGTGGAGTCAGGAGGGTGGAGGGTAGGATCTGCTCTGCTGTGATATCCAACCCCCCGTAGGAGGGCCTGCCACAGTCAGATAGACCCGGCGGCCCGGGCCGTGGGTGGCATTTAGCATTTGCATGTGGGCTTTGTCTTCTGTTTGCTGCCGTTGGGGGAAATTATAACAAACTTATTTTGCATAAACTTTTCTTGCATGGTTTGGTTTTGTTGTACATAACAAATACACAATTCCCCTGTTTAGTTTCTTATAGCTGTCGCTAGAAATCCATTGCATTTATTTGTATATAATATTATAATTTTGGAAAAGTAAAGGAAAAAGGACGAGAATTAAACTCTTAAGGTAGTGTTTGCAACATGACACCTGCCCATATTTGTAGGTTTCGGTGTTTCTTATCTTAAACAGTCTCTTGGCAAAAAGCTTTGAGAATGTTTCATTTTAATGCACTTACTATCATTGTGCATTCCTGTGTGTTGCAACCAGCTCTAGAGTCTATTCTGCTATTGTGAGTTGAATAAACAGTATATTCTTAGTTCTCCTATGCTATGAAACCTTTATCAGCCACACAGGAATTTTAGTAAATCATTGACACTTAAGACTTCATATCTTGCAGCAGAATCTCTTCACTTGCTGCTTTGCGTGTTGAGGCCGTGTCTGATGAGGTTAACTATCATTTTCTCACATCACAGCCTGCAGCCTGAAGTTCAAATGCTTTAGGCTTGACATTTAGACCACCTACTTGACAGTATCGCAGAGATTGTCACAAAGTTTAATGCATTCCTGCAGACTTTATTCTAAATCCTTAGCAGAACATGACAACAAGAAAGATACAGTCACCGAACTCACAGTCATTGATACTACTGGATTATAATATAGTATAGTAGCTAGAGAGGCATGCACCAGTGATAAACGTTGTGTGTCAAGTCATTAGACCTTTCATTTTGTATCATCTCTGTGCCCTTTAACTATTTGAGTGGGCTTGTGTGTTTTTTCTTTTTTTTTTTCTTTTTTTTTCCCACATGCAGTGAGCTGTCCTCACAGCTCAAATTGCATCAATATATCTCACCATACTAATTAAGCTGGTTGCAACTTGGATTAAAAACATTTTAACTGACCTGATTTGAAAACATTATAAACCAAAATGACCATAATTTCCCCCAAACTGATTTCGAATAGTAACAACCAGGGTAATTACAGGGTAACCTTTTGCTGGAATGCCGTCTTTTAGCCAGTTTTCATGTTTTTCACATTTGCCATTTACTTGAATTGTCAAATATTGCAAGAATCCTAAGCCATTTGCAATGTTGACCACTGCCATAATGGGCAAATTGAATGAGTGTTTGGGTTGTTATATTATATTATATTATATTATATTATATTATATTATATTATATTATATTATATTATATTATATTATATTATATTATATTATATTATATATATATATTATATTATTTTATATCATATCACTTTAGGGTCCAATTCTCACTATTAACTAGTGGCTTATTAGCATGCATATTACTAGGATAATGGCTGTTTATTCGAACTTATAAAGCACATATTAATACCTTATTTTGCATGACCATATTCTAAATCCCTAATCCTACCCAATACCTAAACTTAACAACTACCTTACTAACTATTAATAATCAGTAATTAGGAGTTTATTGAGGGAAAATTTGTAGTTATTAGTTTTTAATGAGATATATAGGAGGGATGGGTGTCCCTCATAAAAAAAAAAAAAAAAAATCATCATAATGAGGATCTTTGGCATCAAGAAGATTGAAAACCCCCTGAGTTAGTATACATTTTGTGTGAATTATCTGCAGAACGATCAGTCTCATTGTGTATGAAAGTATGTGCTCTCTCATAGTTAGACTCTCAGCCACGTGGCTAATCCAGCACTCAGTCATACTGGGGTGTGTTGTCCAGGAATCCTAAATGTTTCCGTCCTCCTTATCCTCAGTGCAGTTCTCCAGGTCTATCCTTCATCCATCCTCTTCACCCCCCCCCCCATCCTCCATCTCCCAGACACAGCCAACACATTACACTCCAGTAGTTCACAATGCTTCCCCCACGGGACACTCTGCATTCTCTTTAATAATCTCACTATGAGCTAAAGAGAGAATTAGCTCTGATCGGCTCAAAGCATGTCTATCTGGAGCTCATATATTATGTATGGGCCAGTTGCAAATGAGGGGTATTCTGCTCATGGTGGAGACACATGCTGGAGGAAAGTACCAGGTGATGGCACACTGGGACAGCCACCTGAAGGCATCAAAGCCTCCAGACACATTAGAAATGCACAGAGTGTTTGCTAATGAGCAGACTGCACCGGTTTAGTTTGCACTAATGAGTAGGTTAAAGCACTGAAGCTTAATTTCAGTTATGTCGGCCAACTTCAAATATCAGTGACTCTTTGCATGTGTTTGTCTATAGGCTTCTGCAGTTTGTCTTCGAGCACCTGTGTCAGAGTCCCTGTCCAGATTACAGCGGGATCAACTCCAGAAGTTTGCACAATACCTCATCAGTGAACTCCCACAGCAGGTGAGGCGTGCATTTTTTTTTTTTTTGTTCTTATAAATTGAGATGCTCTCATTGCTCATAGCTTCTCTGAGCTCTAAAGTGTCTTTGCACAGCTCTAAATAACTGTGATGAAGTGCACACAGTGGCCTCATTGTCCATATTAGGGTGTGATGGCTCAGATTTCTCACAGTTCGGTTTGTATCACGGTTCTGTGTTCATGGCTTCGGTGTGGTTCTGTAAATACTTGGTACAGTATGAGGCGGAAAACAATTACCAATAGTATTTAAGTGGTAAATGCTAATGTTTTATATTTTTTCAAAGAGACTATGTATAATGCCATCATAATCTTAATATTATTACTTTTATATAATATATTTAATATTTAATATTTAAAAAAAAAAAAAATTATCGCTTAAATATAAAAAAAAATCTTTGATCAGATCATTTGTTTTGTCTGATGTTAAATTAATTTCTGGCTTTATTGTGATTTTCTGTTTTGTATCTGCAGATCTTGCCGACAGCTCAGCGTCTTTTGGATGAGCTTCTTTCCTCCCAGTCTACGGCTATTAACACCGTGTGTGGAGCCCCGGGTATGCACTGACCTACAAACCGCAATTAATGAATTTCTAATCTTCTGTGAAGATATGCAGATCTTGTATATCCTCATTTTTCTTTTCTAACGATTGGTTCAACAGATCCTACTGCTGGCCCTTCAGCCTCTGACCAGAGCACCTGGTATCTAGATGAGTCCACGCTCAGTGACAACATAAAGAAGACCCTGCACAAGTTCTGTGGCCCCTCACCAGTTGTGTTTAGGTAAAGGCAACCAGACTGGTACTACCTAGAGTGTAGCACAGTTTCCTGTTGTCAGCTGTGTTCTGAACCTTTGTTTCTCAACCAGGCAATCTTGAGCTAGTTTTAGGGGGTACTTTTTTTAAATTCCTCCCCAAGTAGTAAATATATTCTGTTCTTTTTTTTGCTTGTTGTTCTCAGTGATGTAAACTCCATGTATCTGTCGTCCACTGAGCCTCCGGCAGCTGCTGAATGGGCTTGTTTGCTGAGGCCCCTACGAGGTAGAGAGCCAGAGGGCATCTGGAACCTTCTGTCCATCGTCAGAGAGATGTTTAAGAGGAGAGATAGCAATGCTGCGCCTCTGTTAGAGATCCTCACTGAACAGTGTCTCACCCACGAACAGGTACCAAACCTGACTCTGCCACACTTCACACCCCATGGTGACAGTTTGTGTAAAAAATTGCATCATCCTGCTGCAAACACTTGTCACATTTGTGCCTGCATTCAAGCCATTTTATTTTGTATTTTATTTTATTTCAAAATGAAATTAAATATTTAGTTGTTGACTAGGGCTGGACGATTAATCGAAAAGTAATCGGAACCGAAATTCAGAACCTCTAACCGACGTAATTTTCCCATGTCGGTTATTTCGTTTTTTTAATCCTGTTAATACTTCCCCCTTAAAGTGTAGACATCACGTGTAGCCACGTGACTCTGCCCCATCCAGTCAGTGGCATAAAAGCAACACGGAGGTGAATGCCGGTTCAACACATAGTGATGGCGTGCGAGCAGTGAGCCTTGCATCTTCACTAAACTTTGTCAGTTGTATTTGTTATAAGGATTACCAGTTTGGACATTCAAGTGATTTTAGAAGATTGGATGTATATTATTCCGAGCTACCATGCTCGTGCAGCTGCATTGTGGCACAAACACTCATACAAACAGTAGCTGCGCAAAACGTGAAGATCGCGCGCACAGAGAGGAATGCAGAAACTAGTTGTCAGCGCTGTCCTGTGATTTATCACTAAAATAGCTTAGAAACTCAAAACTTATAGCATATATTTTTCTACTTTTGAAAGAACTATTTACAACCCACAGTTTCACAATTAATAGAGAGACGGTATGACTAATTCACACATGCAATCGCTCTCATTATTGGTACTGTACTAATTTATCTTTATCTGATTTACATCGAGCAGAAATCTGTAAGAAATGTTACAAACCATAGATAAAATAACTGCTGAAAGTGAGCTATGTCATGTCAGATCACTCTTTCAAAAGAAAAAATATCCCACCTTTAATAGTCAATCATATTTACAGTATAAAAATAAAAAGTGAACTATGGGAGCCAAAAAAAAAAAACAAAACAGAAAAAACGGAAACAAAATAATCATTCATTAATCGTAATCGTGGTAAAATGTTCAATTAATCGAGGTTTTGATTTTAGGCCATAATTGTCCAGCCCTATTGTTGACCGTATATGCTTAATATTGGATTGGAGATGCATTTAAAACTCAATACTTTAAAAAAAAATATTCTAATGGTACTCTACTGCTCTTTGTTCTTTCTCCAGATCATTGGTTGGTGGTACAGTGTGAGAACATCCGCCTCTCACAGCAGTGCCAGCGGGCACACAGGTCGTAGTAATGGGCAGACAGAGGTTGCGGCACATGCATGTGCCAGTATGTGTGATGAGATGGTTGTCTTATGGAGACTGGCAGTGCTAGACCCTACCATGAGTCCCCAGAGGTGAGTACCTTAGTACACCTGGTTAAAGGATTAGTTCACCCAAAAATGAAAATTGTCATTAATTACTCACCCTCGTGTCGTTCCACATCCGTAAGAATTTCGTTCATCTTCAGAACACAAATGAAGATATTTTTTTATGAAATCCGAAAGGGTTTCCGTCCCTCCATAGGGATCCAACACAACTACCACTTTCAAGGTACAAAAGGGGGCTTTCACACTGGGCTCGCTTGCCGCTGTCCGAGCCCGGGCGCGATTGTTCCCGGTGTCCCCCGCAGCGTTGGTCTGGTTTCACACTCAAATTGATTCTATCGAACCCTGGTGCGTTTGCGTTCATCTTACGTCATCACAGACATGCACGGTGCATTATAGACAACAGAACGCGGGTCAGTAAATTTTTTTTTTTTTTTAAATTAATTTGGTGCTTTATGTACAGCAGAGTAAACAACACTTGGGTTTCCTGTATGTGCGTTGCATGTAGACGGTTTTCCGCTGCTTGCAAACAGACTATTTTGAGGAGACAGCTGATTACCATTCATTTGCCGCTCTGATTGCACTCGCAAAGCACGAATACACTGCAGGCTCACTCCTGTTCGAATCCAAGTTAAATCATCAACACTATCATCTTTTACATGTGTTTTATTGAAGTAAATATATTATTGGCTAAAACGCATGCGCAGGTTACTTCACTTCCTGAACAAGTGCGCACCTGAGTCCGTGTTGCTTTCATATTCATGCAAACCGCGGCACAGTTCGAGTGCAACTGAACTCAGACCACCTCCTTCAGGTAGTCTCGGGTTTGGTACCCTGGTGAGCACCTGGGTTCATGTGACGGCTTTCACATTAGCGATTTTTCATGCAAACCTTGCCCCGTTTCGAACTAAACTTCCAATGTGAAAGCCCCCTAAAGTAATCCATGTGACTCCAGTGGTTTAACCTCAGTTTTATGAAGTGACACAATCACACGAATGCTTTGTTTTGCGCAAAAATTTACCACTTTATTTTTGGGTGAACTAACACTTTAAGCTGTGACGTTGATCTAGAACTCCTCTAATTAAAGACTTATGGTTGTATTTGTCATCACTTAGGTAAGGTAATGTTTTTCACTTTTTTGTGACTCCTCAGGCGCTTAGAGCTCGCAGCCCAGCTGAAGCAGTGGCACCTGAAGGTAATAGAGATCGTTAAACGAGGGCAGCATCGGAAGTCTCTGGACAAACTCTTCCAGGGCTTCAAACCAGCTGTTGAGTCCTGCTACTTTAACTGGGAAGTGGCCTACCCTTTACCTGGCATCACCTATTGCAGTGCAGATAAGAAAAACGCCTCATTCTGTTGGGCCAGGGCAGTGCAGCAGCAGCGGGGCATTAAAGCAGGGACCAGCGGGGAATCAGGAGAAGGAGCTCGTGGTGGAATGTCAGAAGGTGCTTCTTCTGAACACAAGTCAAGGAGCAACTCCCATCTTCCCCAGCAGGAGGTGGCTGTCCGCCCTAAGGAGACAATCGTGAGCAAGAGGAAAGGAGTGTCTGGCGTGAGCAGTGGAGGCGTGCTGGTTTGTCTGGGTGGCAGGGTCTCTCTCTCACTTCAGGAGGGGGGTAAAGGCATGTATAAAGCCAGCAGCTCCTCCCCATCAGCTGGTAGTAAGGCCAAGCTAACGCAGAGCAACAAGAGCTCGTGTGGAAGTTCGAGTGGCGTCAGTGGGAAGCACCCTGGCGCAAAGCGCCGAACCAGTAGTGAGGACAGCTCTCTAGAGCCTGACATGGCAGAGCTTAGTCTGGATGATGGCTCCAGCCTGGCGCTCGGGGCGGAGGCGTGCAACACCTTCGATTTCCTTCCTCCTCCTCCCGAGATGTTGCCTTCACCCAGCCCGCTGCTCCGTGAGCCACTCAAATACAGCAGCGGTAACATTTCAAAAGAGCGCGCCTTTGAGACAAAACATGTGGCACATGCTGCCATGCCCTCTGCTGCTGATGCCCATGCCTGCTTTTCAAAGGAGAACTCCATTGCAACTCCAGTAGTGGTAGCTATGGAGAAAGAGGTGGAGGTGGAGGCAGACCTGGATGAGACCGGAGGAGACGAGGACCCCGTAGACGATACTCGGCCCTGTGCGTCACTACCCAGCAAGGCTCAGCGGGGCCGCAGAGAGGGAGATGGAAGTGGGGCTTCAGGGGCCCCAGGACCTCAGGTGGCTGAGGCAGCAGCAGGCGCAGATGCTGTGGGGGAAGATGACTATCAAGCCTACTATCTTAGCGCTGCCTCAGAAGAGGGGGCGGATAGAGGGGTTGCAGATGGCAACCATGAAGAAGAGCCAGACATCTTTGCTGGGATTAAACCTCTGGAGCAGGAGGGCAGGATGGAGGTGAATTTTTTTTCCGCATAAAGTACTCAAACACCGCCTAAAAGTAGGGTTCAAAATTAACACTGTAGAAGAGATAAATGCGACCGTGCATATTCTAATAGCTTCTGTTAGAAAAGCTTATGTTAAAAATTTCCCATTTACCATTTAGAATAACATATTTTAGAATTAAAAAATGTGTGAGTGTATATATCAATATGTGACACGTGATATACACTGCCTTGCCAAAAAAAAGTGGCTGTTTTTGGATTTAAATAGGCAAATACTTAAGTGTCTATGATTGGATCATTATTGCAGTGATACAGTGTTTACCAAAAATTGATGCACCTCTTGATGGAAATAACATCAGAACATTTATTTCCATCAAGAGGTGCATCAATTTTTGATGCAAGATCTTGTAATGACAATGCAAGATGTGAGCACTCTGTAAAGTCTACTCCAGCACATCCCAAAGACTTTCAATGAATTTAACGTCTGGACTCAGAGGTGCCAATTCAAGCTACACATTCCATCAATTAGGGTTAAAAAAAAACTGTTGCCAAACATATAACATGCTAGAAACATAATAATCACTGCAATAATGATCCAATCATAGACTTAAGCATTTGCCTATTTAAATCTTTTAAAAATGAATTTTTTAGCTGGGCAGTGTATATATATTTTGTTTTGCTCCATTTGGGGACACATTACTTGCATTAATACAACAAATCATGTGTATAGATAATTGCTTTTATGACAGGATAAAAAGTAGATTCAAATCAAAGCTGTTGGTTTTCTAAATTAGATTTTTATGTTATTATTGCTCTTATAAATCAGAGTACACAGTGCTTAGCGAATTTATTAGACCACCACTCAATGTAATGTAAAGTTTGTGCCAAAGCTGCCCTAAACCTAAACAAGGCCAAAGAAGGCCATACAAAATATATAATTTATTTTGTTATTATGTGTGAATAAAGACTATTTAGTTGTTAGGGGTTCAAGCACGTAGTGCTGAAACCCTATTGTAATTGTCGTGATTTTTATTATTATTATTATTATTCTTTTTCTTCTGCCGTAAAACGCATCGTGCAGCCCAAACCGTAAGGCCTAGAGACTTGAAACTTTGTCAAATGATAGTACAAAAATCGAGGAGAGGTTGACAAAGTATGACCCAAATCGGCCAATAGGTGGCGCTACAGCGATCAAATGCGAGAAATGGCTCATAACTCCCATTGGAAAGCTGAGACCTTGACGAACAAAACGTATATCTCCGATTTCATTTCCGGTATGAAAATTTTTCCGCCATTTTGAATTTTGTCAAAAACCTACTTTTGCGAACTAGTATTAGGTTTTTCGTCCGATCGGAACCAAACCAGTGCAGAAATGTTCTATGGAGTCTAAAGATCAATAATTATCGAGAGAATTTTGAAATTTTGATTCACAGTCGCTAGGGGGCGCCAAAACATGCAATGTGGGCGGAGCCACTTTTACTAAAATGGCTATAACTCGAGAACCAAATGAGATATTTGCACCAAACTCGGAAGACATGTGTAGGGGCTCAATCTTTGGTCACGATAAAAAAATTGCGTCGATTGGACACTAGGTGGCGCTATAACTTGAAAAAAACATAAAAACGGTTGTAACTATGCAACCGTTAGTCCGATTGACTTGAAATTTGGCATGCAGTGTCTTGGTCCAAGGGGGCATGACATTCTATGAGGACATTGGCGTATCTCAAAAAACATGGCCGCCTTTGGCCAATAAAGTTTGAGCACCTATTAGACCAGGTTAACGGAGGCCGATCGGAACGAAACTCGATGGACATGTTTGACTCATGGTCCTAGAGGTCTGTAAGAATTTTGAAAGAAATCGGCCACAAGTTGGCGCTAACGAGTTTTACGCCTCGGTAATCACGTGGTGTTTCATAAAACCACATAATATGCATATCAGTTGATAGATCTCCTCATGCTGAACAACTTTGCCTCTAAAACCAATGCTGTCAATCAAATCGTTCATTAATTATCTGCAAATATGTGAAAAACCTACTTTTGCGAACTAGTCCTAGGTTTTTTGGCCGATCGGAACGAAACCAGTGTAGGACAATTCTATGGACTCTCTAGATCAATAATTATCAAAAAAAAGTTGAACTTTGCCCTTTGGATCGCTATAACTGGGTCATTTAGAAAATGGGCGTGGCTAAATATACCCAAAAGCCTATAAAACCTAAACAAAAGCTCAGAACTTCACGAAAATAGGTGAGCACATGAAGTATATGACTCTAAAGAAGCATGCCAATTTTCGTGTAAATCGGACAATAGGTGGCGCTATAATTGTGAAAAAACTTTAAAAAACATATGTTTTTAATGGTTTTAGATGAAAATATATATAACTTTGGATGTGTCTGACTTATTTTCACGGGAGTCACGTCTTTAGACTCCAGAATCCTTGCCGATTCCAACGATACCAAATATGGTAGGTTTCGGCCTATGGTTTGTGCTACGTTGTGATTTAGCGCTTAAAAAACTTTTGCGAATATCTTCGAAACCGTTAGTCCGATCGAGACGAAACCAGCGTAGGAAACACGGAACCTAAGTTGGTTTACCATATGTTAAAGCCCAAATGTCAAAATTTTGATGGGAAGTGGCAAAAAAATCCAATAAAAGTCTTTCATGGGTCATTTTTTACGCACTCTTCTTTATAAGTGTCTATAACTTCAAAACGGAATGAGATATTTTCACCAAATTTGGCACACATATGTATGGGCAAACTCTGAGGACACCCAAAAAAAGTGGTCGAGATCGGGCAACAGATGGCGCTATAACTGTCAAAAAACATTTAAAAACATGTTTTTCCTTACTGAATTGCCTGTATTGGCTGTAAATGGCCTTTTCCATCTGTGATCTAAATGTTTACATGCTTGCTAAATAAAATATAATAACTTATTATGTGCTTAAAGGCCTTAAATGCTTGAACCCCGGTAAATGCTGCTTGCAGCTTTAATTTCAGTTTGTAATTTGTCTAATAAATGGCAATTCCCAATTTAATTGCATAGAATTTTAAAAGGTTTTCAATGGTATAATGGTGTGTTGCAGATACTGTTTGCCTGTGCTGAGGCTCTCTACGCTCACGGCTACAGTAATGACGCTTGCCGACTGGCTGTTGATCTTGCTCGAGATCTTCTGGCTAATCCACCCGATCTGAAGGTGGAGCAGCCACAGACAAAGGTACCAAAATAGACATTTTCATTGCTTTCCCAGAGGTTTCCGGTGTGACATACAATCATACCGGTGCTCGTCTTTAAAAATGAATCTCTCCTTGTCTTGTTTAGGGTAAAAAGAGTAAGGTGTCAACCAGTAAACAGACACAGGTGGCCACTAACACCCTGTCTAAAGTAGCCTTTCTGCTGACTGTGTTGAGTGAGAGGCTGGAGCTCCATAACCTGGCCTTCAACACTGGCATGTTCTCCCTAGAGCTTCAGAGACCGCCAGCTTCTACTAAAGCTCTGGAGGTAAAGCAGATGTCAGTCTCAAATCTGGTGATCTGCCAGTTAGTACAACAATATAGTTTCGTGTTAGGGATGTGTCTGGTTTTGTCGAAATTGGAAGTCTGTAATGTCAGGGATTATTTTTTTCAATTATGACTATATTCTTGTCTGTTGGTGGTATAAGTATTTACATATATTATATTATATTATATTATATTATATTATATTATATTATATTATATTATATTATATTATATTATATTATATTATATTATATTAGTAAATAATATACTTTAACATTAGCAAACGAGGCATACACAAATTGCAGAGATTTGAGCACTAATAACACACAATATAACACAACACAAACCACAAACTAAAAATGCATTGTAATGTTTTGATGCCTGATTTCAAAGTGAAGTGCAGTGAAGTATTTTGAGTCCCAGATTCCTAAACTACTGTGCTCTTGTGTTAGGTGAAGCTGGCATATCAGGAGTCAGAGGTGGTGGCTCTCCTGAAGAAGATTCCACTGGGTCTTGTAGAAATGACCTCCATAAGGGACAGAGCGGAGCAGCTTCGTGATGGAAACTTCTGTGACTATCGGCCGGTTCTGCCTCTCATGCTGGCAAGCTTCATATTCGACGTACTCTGCACCCCTGGTAAGTCTCACATCTAACTTTTCCCACCATTTTAAAAATGCTCTTTAAAAGCCCCAAAATCCCCATGCTCATTTTTCATATTTTTTCCCCTATCATTTGCCTGTTGTAGTGGTCTCTCCCACGGGCTCTCGACCTCCTAGCCGGAACCGTAACAATGAAATGCCTGGTGATGAGGAGCTGGGATTTGAGGCTGCTGTAGCAGCTCTTGGTGAGAGTCAATTTATGTGGAGAAAAAAAAAAACACAAAACCAACCGGCACTAATGTGTGTTGTTGAAGATATTCTTTCTTTCTGTGTTTCAGTTGTCTCTCACGCTCTTACTTTTTTTTTTTTTTTTTTTGTTATAAGGTATGAAGACAACGGTCAGTGAGGCAGAGCATCCTTTACTATGTGAAGGCACACGGAGAGAGAAAGGAGACTTGGCTCTAGCACTAATGATCACCTATAAAGATGACCAAAGCAAGCTTAAAAAGGCAAGTGTTTTAGTTATTTATGTAATATATATTAGCTAAAATACATAGTCTTCTTAAGCCTTATGATAGCATGGTATGAGGACTGAAATCTACACTTCTGTTCAAAAGTTTGTTGTCTGATTTTTTTTTTTTTTTTTTTTTTTTGTTAGGCCTGGTTTCACAGACAGGGCTTAGATTAAGCCAGGATTAGGCCTTAGTTTAATTAGGACATTTAAGTAGCTTTTATAAATGTGCCTTAGAAAAAAACATTACCGGTGTGCATCTTGAGACAAAACCATGGCACCTGATATATTTTAAAGGGTTAGTTCACCCAAAAATGAAAACTCAGTTAATCATTAATTATCATCAAATAGTCATCAATTAATCACCCGCTTGTCGTTCCATATCCGTAAGACCTTCGTTCATCATCAGAACACAAATGAAGATCTTTTTAATGAAATCCCTCCATAGAGATCCAACGCAACTACCACTTTCAAGGTCCAGAAAGGTAGGAAAAGACTTAATTAAACTACTCCATGTGACTCCAGTGGTTTAACCTCAATTTTATGAAGCAACGTGAGTGCTTTGTTTGCACAAAAACATAATTTATCACTTATCTTCAAATTATTATTATTTTTTTTTTTTGCACAAACAAAGCACTCGCGTCGCTTGATAAAATTGAGGTTAAACCACTGGAGTCACATGGAGTACTTTAATGATGTCTTTCCTACCTTTCTGGACCTTGAAAGTGGTAGTTGCGTTGGATCTCTATGGAGGGATTTCATTAAAAAGATCTTCATTTGTGTTTTGAAGATGAACAAAGGTCTTACAGATGTGGAACGACACAAGGGTGAGTAATTAATTTCAGAAATTTCATTTTTGGGTGAACTAACCCTATGTCAGTGCAAGTTGCTTTCAATTAAAACAGCTCAAACATGCATTTTAGTCTGGGACTAGGCTTAAGCCTTGTCTTTGAAACATTAAAAATAATGTTTTAAAGACTCAATTTAATGGGTCAAACATGCAGTAAAAACAGTGATATTATGAAATGTTATTACATTATAGAATTTTCAATTTAATATTTTAAAATGTAATTGATTCCTGTGGTGGCAAAGCTGATTTTTTTTTTTTTTTTTTTTTTTTTTTTTTAAAGAATAGAAAGTTCATAAGAACAGCATCTATATGAAATAGAAATCTTTTGTAACATTATAAATGTCTTTATTGACACATATGATCAATTTAATGCACCCTTAAGGAATAGAAGTATTAATTAAAAAAAAAAAAAAAAAATTTTTACTGAGCCCAAAACTTTTGAAGTTAATGTACAATAATTTATTCATGTTAACTGTCCCTCTACTATACTAGAGGAATACAATGCTATATATAACATCCATACGTAGACGCTCAAATAACACTTTCTGTGATGATGCATAAGCCACGATACCATGTTTGAAATGCAGTAAATGTCTTGAGGTATTAATGTCTGATTTCATCCTCATGTAGATTCTGGACAAACTCCTTGACCGTGAGAGCCAGACCCATAAGCCTCAGACTCTGAGCTCATTTTACTCTAGCAAACCAGCTACAAGCAGCCAAAAGAGCCCATCCAAACACGCCACCCACGGTGCCAGCGGAGCCACGGGGGGAGTGTCAAAGCACAACCCTTCAGCAACATCAGCTGCTGTGCAGGGTGTGACCGGTGGGGGAGCGGCGGGGCAGCAGGGAGGTTTAGCGGCTGGCGGAGTTCAGAACACAGCAACGGGAGAGGGCATCTCTGACAGCAGAGATCAAGGTGAACCACATCCACCAAAGTGTCAGAGGAAAATTCACTGCTGAAATGTTATTGTCTTGGGTCCTTGTTGAGTTTGTAGTGACCTAGTTTAATTTTCTTTTATCTCTCTCATTCTGTTTTTGGCAGAGGGTGCACAGTCGACCTCCTGTGAGCAGCAGAGCGAAGCTGCACCCTTCAAGCCTGAGGGCACCGTGCCCAGTCGTCTGGCACTGGGGGGCCGCGGGGCATACGGCACACGCTGCTGGGGATCACCTGTACGGCAGAAAAAGAAACACACTGGTAAGAGACAGTGGGTTTGTTAATTAGACAGATAGAAGAGTTTATTTGACTATAGAGGTCATAGATCACTGCAAAAATGATCAATTCACCCATTAGCCTTTTTTAAAAGTTATTTAATATATTATTTGTAATCAATTTTATATTTCCAGATGTAATAATATATTTATTTACATATATTATTAATTTAATGTATTATTTTTAACTACGCATAAAGAAATTTTAGAGTGTATAAAGGTCATGTTCTTTCTGACATGTTTTCTCAGGCATGGCAAGCATTGACAGTAGCGCTCCAGAGACCACCTCAGACAGCTCTCCTACTCTCAGTCGACGCCCACTTCGAGGGGGTTGGACAGCTGCTTCCTGGGGGAGAGGCCAGGACAGTGACAGCATTAGCAGCTCTTCCTCTGATTCACTGGGCTCATCTTCATCTAGCGGCTCCCGCAGAG